>NC_138221.1:38375204-38705204 GCF_964197995.2 Scardinius erythrophthalmus
AAAGAAAGATGGTAAGAGAAAGAAGGAAAGAAAAAGATGGTAAGTAAGAAAGAAAGAAAGAAGGAAAGAAAAAGATGGTAAGTAAGAAAGAAAGAAAGAAAGATGGTAAGAGAAAGAAAGAAAGAAAGAAAGAAAGAAAGAAAGAAAGAAAGAAAGAAAGAAAGAAAGAAGGAAGGAAGGAAGGAAAGAAAGATGGTAAGAAAGAAAGAAAGATGGTAAGAGAAAGAAAGAAAGATGGTAAAAGAAAGAAAGAAAGAAAGAAAGAAAGAAAGAAAGATGGTAAGAGAAAGAAAGAAAGATGGTAAAAGAAAGAAAGAAAGAAAGAAAGAAAGAAAGGAAGGAAGGAAGGAAGGAAGGAAGAAAAAAAGAAAGATGGTAAGAAAGAAGGAAAGAAAGATGGTAAGAAAGATGGTAAGAAAGATGGAAGGAAATATGGTAAGAAAGATGGTTAGAAAGAAAGAAAGATGGTAAGAAAGATGGTTAGAAAGAAAGCAAGAAAGAAAGAAAGAAAGAAAGAAAGAAGGAAAGAAAGATGGTAAGAAAGGAGGAAAGAAAGAAAGAAAGAAAGAAAGAAAGAAAGAAAGAAAGAAAGATGGTAAGAAAGGAGGAAAGAAAGAAAGAAAGAAAGAAAGAAAGAAAGAAAGAAAGAAAGAAAGAAAGAAGGAAAGAAAGATGGTAAGAGAAACAAAGAAAGATGGTAAGAAAGATGGTAAGAGAAAGAAAGAAAGATGGTAAGAGAAAGAAAGAAAGAAAGAAAGAAAGAAAGAAAGAAAGAAAGAAAGAGAAAGAAAGAAAGAAAGAAAGATGGTAAGAAAGGAGGAAAGAAAGAAGGAAAGAAAGAAAGAAAGAAGGAAAGAAAGAAAGAAGGAAAAAGAAAGAAAGTAAAAAAGAAGGAAAGAAAGATGGTAAGAAAGAATGAAAAAGAAAGAAAGAAAAAAAGAAGGAAAGAAAGATGGTAAGAAAGAAGGAAAGAAAGAAGGAAAGAAAGAAAGAAAGAAAGAAAGAAAGAGAAAGAAAGAAAGAAAGAAAGATGGTAAGAAAGGAGGAAAGAAAGAAGGAAAGAAAGAAAGAAAGAAGGAAAGAAAGAAAGAAGGAAAAAGAAAGAAAGTAAAAAAGAAGGAAAGAAAGATGGTAAGAAAGAATGAAAAAGAAAGAAAGAAAAAAAGAAGGAAAGAAAGATGGTAAGAAAGAAGGAAAGAAAGAAGGAAAGAAAGATGGTAAGAGAAAGAAAGAAAGATGGTAAGAGAAAGAAAGAAAGATGGTAAGAGAAAGAAAGAAAGAAAGAAAGAAAGAAGGAAAGAAAGATGGTAAGAAAGGAGAAAAGAAAGGAGGAAAGAAAGATGGTAAGAAAGGAGGAAAGAAAGAAAGAAAAGAAAGAAAGAAAGAAAGAAAGAAAGAAGGGAAAAAGAAAGAGAAAAAAAGAAGGAAAGAAAGATGGTAAGAAAGAAGGAAGGAAAGAAAGAAGGAAGGAAAGAAAGAAAGAAAGAAAGAAAGAAAGAAAGAGAAAGAAAGAAAGAAGGAAGGACAGAAAGAACGAAAGAAAAAGATGGTTAGAAAGAAAGAAAGAAAGAAAGAAGGTAAGAAAGAAAAAAGAAAGAAACATGGTAAGAAAGAAGGAAGGAAAGAAAGAAGGAAGGAAGGAAGGAAGGAAGGAAGGAAGGAAGGAAAGAAAGATAGAAAGAAAGAAAGAAAGAAAGAAAGAAAGAAAGAAAGAAAGAAAGAAGGAAAGAAAGATGGTAAGAGAAACAAAGAAAGATGGTAAGAAAGATGGTAAGAGAAAGAAAGAAAGATGGTAAGAGAAAGAAAGAAAGAAAGAAAGAAAGAGAAAGAAAGAAAGAAAGAAAGAAAGAAAGAAAGAAAGAAAGAAAGAAGGAAAGAAAGATGGTAAGAAAGGAGGAAAGAAAGAAAGAAAGAAAGAAAGAAAGAAGGAAAGAAAGAAAGAAGGAAAAAGAAAGAAAGAAAAAAAGAAGGAAAGAAAGATGGTAAGAAAGAATGAAAAAGAAAGAAAGAAAAAAAGAAGGAAAGAAAGATGGTAAGAAAGAAGGAAAGAAAGAAGGAAAGAAAGATGGTAAGAGAAAGAAAGAAAGATGGTAAGAGAAAGAAAGAAAGATGGTAAGAGAAAGAAAGAAAGAAAGAAAGAAAGAAAGAAAGAAAGAAAGAAAGAAAGAAAGAAAGAAGGAAGGACAGAAAGAACGAAAGAAAAAGATGGTTAGAAAGAAAGAAAGAAAGAAAGAAAGAAAGAAAGAAGGTAAGAAAGAAAAAAGAAAGAAACATGGTAAGAAAGAAGGAAGGAAGGAAGGAAGGAAGGAAAGAAAGATAGAAAGAAAGAAGGAAAGAAGGAAAGAAAGATGGTAAGAGAAAGAAGGAAATAAAGAAAGAAAGAAGGAAATAAAAAGATGGTAAGTAAGAAAGAAAGAAAGATGGTAAGAGAAAGAAAGAAAGAAAGAAAGAAAGAAAGAAAGAAAGAAAGAAAGAAAGAGAAAGAAGGAAAGAAAAAGATGGTAAGTAAGAAAGAAAGAAAGAAGGAAAGAAAAAGATGGTAAGAAAGAAAGAAAGAAAGAAAGAAAGAAAGAAAGATGGTAAGAGAAAGAAAGAAAGAAAGAAAGAAAAAAAGAAGGAAAGAAAGAAAGAAAGAAAGAAAGAAAGAAAGATAAACAGATGGTAAGAAAGAAAGAAAGATGGTAAGAAAGAAAGATGGTAAGAAAGAAAGAAAGAAAGAAAGATGGTAAGAAAGAAAGAAAGAAAGAAAGATGGTAAGAAAGAAAGACGGTTAGAAATAGATAGATTAGTTAGAAGATAGATAGATAGATAGATAGATAGATAGATAGATAGATAGATAGATTAGTGAAAAATAAAGAAAGATAGATTAGTTAGAAAGAAAGAAAGTTTGATTAGTCAGAAAGATAGATTAGTTAAAAAGAAAGAAAGAAAGATTAGTTAGAAAGAAAGATAGATAGATTAGTTAGAAAGAAAAAGAAAAAAGAGATTAGATAGTAAGAATGAAAGATAGATAGGTTAGATAGATAGATAGATAGATAGATAGATAGATAGATAGATAGATAGATAGATAGATAGATAAGTACATTATTAGTACATAGAATAGTAGTTTAATTGAGTCTAGGGCTTCAGGGAGTTTAGATTTGAGTTTTTGGCTGGTACACTAATGGGCCACCGTAGTCTTGGCTCAATTTGAACAGTCTGCAATGTAAGTCTATGGGATTTTTATGGTATTTAATATAAATTTTTAAGAAAACTGAAACTCAAATCTGTCTGAAAAGATATAGCACACCAAGTCAGAACAGTATGAAGGTCTGACCCGAGTTTGGTGGTCGTAGCTTTAACGGTCTAGGAGGAGATGCAGTCTAAAATTTGGCTCAGAAGAAGAATAATAATAATAATAAGTTTAAGTACAATATCAGTAAGTTGGCTTTTCCAAGCCAACTTAATTAAATTAATAGTATATTACATTTTAATTATTTTAATATTAATAAAATCCATAATTTTTAATATTGCAACATGCAATTATTGTAAACTATTTTATCCATACCTTTAACTATTAAACAGATTATAAGTATATTTATGATATTCCTCACATCATCCACCATCTTCAGATTTTCACTGAGCTTGTTGCAATGCATTTTGGGTTTACTTTGCTGTGATGCTGCTTTACAATCTGATTAAAACAAAGGCATCTTAGTAGCAGAATTATGATGCTTTTTGAAATAGCCTTTCCATTGGGAGCACACCTGTGATGCCTAAAAATACTGCTTCTGGAGGCAGCTCTCTAGGTTTTGGAGCAGAGCGCATGATTTAACTCCTAGTACTTCTATGAGGTCATTATCATCATCTTTATGCCTCTACAACTCATCCTAATGGATCCGTGATTTGAAGCGATGCACCAGTACGAGATTGTTGACCCGAAATGTCAGCGGATAGTGAGATGTCACTTGATGACCCATTTCTAATTCAAAGTTCCCACTATGCGTGCACACTATTGGCAAGGCCATGATAATCAGGTTAATCATGCCTGTGGAAGATGTAATTGTTCTCGTAATGTGAAGGAATAGCTAGTGGCTGCTCGCTCTCGTGTCTGCATTGTTGGGTAATCCACTCCTCAATTATACTGGAGGCTGTCGGATCCACACCATTTAAATGTTAACATCCATGTCCCTTAAATATTACCATAAACATTGCTGCAGCCTAATTGATCTTCAGTAATTATGGGCGCAAATGGGCGACATTCACTTGAATTATTGTGCTTTGCAGCTTATTAATGGCACATAGCCTATTGATTACAGACTGCTTACAGTTATCATCTCATGCAAAAAATGCATATGGATGACAATGAATGTGGCTGAATGAATGCACGTATGTAACGTGTGACTCGGTTACGTATGTAACCCTCGTTCCCTGAAGGAGGGAACGGAGACGTAGTCGACGTGTCGACTGATTGGGATCTTACTAAGTTGCCACTAGTGCTGCCACCTTCCAGTGCCTAGACAAAAGCCTCCAGATCTTCCGCATTTAAGCACTTGAGCCCACGGAAGGAACCCTTGTTACACATAGGCTAATTTCTTAGCGAATGTGCTGGTGTCGCCCAGCCCACAACTCTTAATCTGTCAGCGAGTCACTCGTGTCAACACACAGGATGGAGCTACTCTCTTTTTATGGAGGAGCTCATTACCCAAGTGGGCACGGTGCACCTTGGAATTTCATCAAAATTATGGCCACACTAATTTATGTTAGTAGGCCAACCTCCGCATGGAAACCGCCTTCCCTTCAGCTGGTTTCCGCAACAGACAAGAGCTGGAGAGGTCCTGAGACTTTGCATTCTGTCCTATATAGCCGTACTAACGGGAGGAACAGAGAAAAGTCAGGGCTGGGTCTGCCTCCTCCGGGGCAGCGCTTGCAGGCTCACCACCTGGTCCCGTTTTAAGGGAGAGGTAGGAACCTTGGGCACAATCCAGGCTGGGGTCTCAATTAATGAGAGTTAGCCGGCCCGAAACCAGGCACGATTCGTTGACCGAAAATGTGTGCATGTCCCCTACCTTCTCGGCAGAGTAAGCAAGTAGGAGAACTGTTTCTTTAAAAACAGATTTTTAACTCAACTGCCTGTAGAAAGAAGGTATAGAGAGGGCGTAAGGAAGATTTCATCTCCTTGCACCGCTCAGGAACCTGACGATCAAATCGTACTTCCTATATCTCAACTGCATCCTGATGTGCTTTAAGGGCAACATAATTTTGAGAGTGGAGCAGAACAGCCACACTCCGAACCATCTTCTGCAGGAAGGAAGCACAGAAGTGATCGAACACTCTCAGGGGTCTTCCCATGAGAAGAACACCAACAACGAACAGGTTCTACTTCAGATCGTAAGCAAGCCTCTTTTCTTTAGAGGGAGCTCTCGCAGAAGTAAAAGTATCCAAGTTCTTTCAGAGGTAGATAGCTGAACCACCACAACACAACCCGGATTTCTCTGGCCCGGTGCGGCTGCCAAAGGTGCCCCATCCCTGAGAATTCTCAGAGGAAGGGTCAGGAAGGCTGTCTAGGGAACGAGGTCCTAGTTTGGCCTTTAAGGGGCAACTAAAGAACCTGCTCCTCTGACTTGACTTTGCACAGTGATGTGCAAGAATGCTCACTGGGGTTTTTATTAATGCACTTTGCATAGACCCTGGCGTCAGCTCTGAGCCAGTGTCTCCGTGTTTAAGGGAGTAAACAACTAGCAAGGGAACAAATCAGAGTGGCAAAAGATGATATCTGGACAGCTGGAACGCCTGGGGATGGAGTCTCCACTCTCTTCGGCAACAGGCTGTCGTAAAGGGCCACCTGGGCGGCACGATTGAGAAGGCCGGAATTTTAGAGTGAAAGAAGCGACCTCAGGAGCTTCTGACCCCATAGGAGGAGGTGGCGGGCAACAAACCCAGCTTGGAAGGCCCGAAGGTGGCCCGAAGCAGGGTTTGAGTTGTAAACACCTGTCTCTAGGTAGTGGCAGAGAATGCGTGAGAAGGCGTGACCGGGTCCTCGAACGCACTCAATACCAGCTATTGAACCGCTGGATCAGCCAGGAGCACCATAGTGCTACAACTGAGCGAAGCAGCGGAACCACGGATACCACAGCCTTCAGGCAACAAACAGCGACACAGCTCGAAGGGCCCAAGGGCGGCCACAAGACAGGATCTGAGTGTGTACTGTGACACTTACTTGTCTCTAAACGAGCCTAATGTCCATTGGCTCGTTTTTACAATACTTGAAGATGACAGGCTCCCTAGCGTGATCCCAATCAGTCGACACATCGACTATGTCGAACGTGCCCGACTGAAAGGGAACTATGATTGTTGTTCGGATGGAATTTGCATGTGATTTTACCCTGGACAAATTGTGATTGGACAGATTACTGCAAGTTTTATTGAAATCTGGCAAAGCCAATGTGTTTTGATTGTGTATGATGCATGATGAAGGGCCTATTAAGATGCATTATCAAACAAATCAGATGCAAATCTGTGCTCTCACTGGGCCATTTTTGACTCTTGACATAAAGACGCACTACTTTCTCAGTGCAAGCCAAGTTTATTTCACAGTCATCAGCACAATGAAAGCAGCGACGACAGAACCTTGACAAAAAACTATATATAATAGACACACATTCCTTAAAGCACTCGAGGGGCATTTTACTGCCAATCATGGACAAAAGAGCAATCTAGCTGACATTTGCATCATATAAACCTACAAAGTATTGCTTCAAGCATTTGAATTAGTTTCTGCACTTTACAGCCAAGAAATGAGCCTGTGTGCCGCCAATGATTGTGTGTCAGTAAAATGAAATCCCTCTAATGCCCTTACAGGCTGCAACAGAAATACAGTGCAGCTGCTAATATGCTTGCCACACATTTATATCAAGGTAAACTGTTTGCCGCCCATGCTCACGTAAAATTACATGCACAGTTAAGCCCAGATGATAATTTCTGGGCAAGTAATTAATTGTAATCTGTTGTCAGGCAGTGTGGGCAGTGTAGGACTCAGGTGTGAGTGCAAGAAACTGCACATGATAAGACCTTCACAGCCAACCTCCCAAGTTGTACTTGTCCGCTGTCGTTTAGATACAACTAACTTGTCTGCATGGAATGATGATTCAACCGGAAAAACTGCCCATTGTGCAGTCTTAATGATGTTGTTGTCAGGGGCAGTGAATCTTGGGTAGTGATATTGTGTTTGCAATTTGCATGCTTCTTTAGGTTCTCTGGCTTCAACAGACAGATGTGTGTCTGTGTGTGTGGGAGGGTCAAGCCTCAGTTTCTAATCTTGGAGATGGTGGTCTACATTTGTATGTTTAGATTCTGACTCACATTTAGATTTTGAGAATCCTATGATTGCAGGTGGTACAGCTCAGCTGGCTTTGCACAAAAGTCCACAAAAAATGTAAATTAATATAAATGTATCTTAATATGATTCAATAATATGTCATAATCTAGTATAAAATATATCTTAATATCTTAATACTAATATTATTTTATTATACAACAGTTTGATTTGGCAGTTAAGAATCATCTGTGCTGCCTTCAAAAATCATTTAGATTATGGGATCTGACGAGACAGGATGTGACACAATCATTAGATTTGGACATGCCTTGTTGCCTTCCTACCTCTATATGCTGCCTGCGGAGGCAGTGTTTTTCAGCTTTCAGACGCAGCCAGTGAATGTGTCGTGGAATCATTCATTCGAACAATTTGTTCAAAATCGCTTATTGATTCAAGATCAAAAGAATGAGTGAATCCTTGAACCATTCATTTGAATGATTTAGTCAGGATTGCTAATTGATTCAAGACTGAATCAATGAATGAATCATTGAATCATTCACTTAAACGATTTGTGATTCACTTCGGAACAAACACTTCTACTGTATGTTGCTTGGAAACGCAACGGTATGTCTGCTGTGGCTTTATTTGACAACATTTACATTGGCAGAGCAGAAATGGATGAAGTAACTGCTGATATTGCGGCTAAGTTCTAAGTAAAAGTTTATATACCCATAAACTTTATCTTAAATTAATGTTTATATGGGTGCATTTTGTAATTAGCGTTAAGCAAGCTAGACATTATTTTCCTTGCTTTCCGTGACCCTTTTAGAACATGCGCTGCCTTCAAGTGAATGTGAGAAGTTTGTATATCAAAGTCCTTTATTTGTTACTATGACAAGTCATGTAATTGTATAAAAATGTATAAAAATATTATACATGGTAACTAGGGCTGAGATAGTGGCAGTTTTTTACTACCGCGGTGGTAATGGACCAACTACCGGTGGTGGTAGGGGGGATTTTTTTATATAAAAATAATAATAATGATAAATGAGGCTCAAACATCAGGGCTCCAGACTAACTTTTTGCCTTGGTTGCACTGGTGCGCCTAACTTTTTTATTTAGGTGCACCAGCACAAAATTTGGGTGCACCCAAATTTTTCCTCGGCTGTATCACCTTTAACGCCACAATTTTAAGGTCACCTTTTTATCACGCTCTATACACATTCATATATATTATGTCAATGAATTTAAACAAGAAGGTGTAGGTAAAAAAATTATTTTTTGAAGCACAATTATTAACGGTATTCCTACTCTTACCGATACTGCTTATCGATACAGTACTTTAACTGTATTCTTATGGTTCTTTTTGTTTTTTATATAATAAACAAAGATAAACAATAGATAAACAAAAGATAAACAATTAAACAAAGACACACTTTATATAGGCACTACACAGTGCTTTAATTTCAGGAAGGCCTACTGTTCAGGCATGGTCTAAAAAGTAGAGATGCACCGATTACAATTTTCTGGGCCGATTCCGATTTCCGATTTTTCATTAAGTTTGACCTGCCGATACCGATTTTAGCCGATTTCGATTTCATTTTTTCTAACCACTTTACAGCACACACAAATATTTATTTTATATAATTTCTGTAATAGAACATTTTACAATTTGCATAGTTCACATACATCTAAAGTGCAGTGTTGTGGAAGAACCATTTCCTTTTCACATTCAATATCCAATAATTTTATATATATATATGTATTTAGCAAACGAAACGTCTGTATGAAAACAGGGAATGGCAATAAAATAATATATAAATAAATAATAAAATAAATATAGCCTTGCAGTATAAAGATATTTCTCAAGGCACACACACACAGGCCTATTGCAATCACTTCAAACTGAATAATAAAACAAGTTTAAATGGGTACATTTTCTATAAAAATATTAGTCTTTGTTTTCTTTTCTGACATAGCCTACTCCAGTTCTTGTTAAAACACGCAAATTCTGTGCATTTTGGGCACTTTTTTTGTGAATCCCTATTTAGGCTATTTTCAACCAAAAGTGTGATTTCCCTTTAATTAAGCTTGAGCAGTGCAGCAAATAGACTAGGCGCCGAAACACGCGCTTCACTGCTCGCGACGCTCCTGCTTGACGCTCGCGCTGCTCCTGCTCCCGTTGTGAATGCACTCATATTGATTAACATATGCACGCCGAAAAAAAATACGCGCTTGCGGTCTGAATGGACGTAATTCACGAGGTTTTCTACATGTGCTCCGTGTGCACGTGTGATGCTGATGTTGCGCGATGTTTATTTATGCGGCGCCCGAGTGCATTTGACCGGCATAAAATCGGCATTTGTCAGACTGACCGGCCGGTCGTCGGTTACGGCCGATCACGTGAAAATCGGCCAATTCCGGTCACCAGCCGATCAATCGGTGCATCTCTACTAAAAAGAAATCTAATAAAGTAATAAAATGTAAAATAACACTGTAAAATTTATCATAAATAGATTCATGCTTATTAAAGCTGAAGTTATTCTTTCAAGAGCTGTGAGTGATTTTTCTCTTGTTGTTTGATTTGCAGTAATGGCGCAATCGTCAGCATGTTTATTAGACTGCGGCCCCTTTAAGACCGGGTGCAGATCTAATAGGCTACTGATGCACCATATTCTCCCAACTATTTCCATATCTACGTCCATTTAAGACATAAACTGTTTTTAGTGAATCTCAAAGCCGGTAATTTTGACACGCTTTTGTGTACAATTGATCGTTTAGACGCGCACAATCTGCACATGAAACCGAAAGTATAATTTGCTTGTCTCGCATGCGAACAACATCTCTTGCGCAGATTTTTGTGTTTTTAATAGCTCTTTCAATTATTAAACGCGTACTGCAATTTAACAACAGTAGCTAGACTGCATTTACAACAATCACCGATCGTGCTGATTCTGATTCTGAGTTTTAGGGAGAAATGACAGCGTAATGCTGCGAAGGGAAGAAGTTGCGCGTAGTAAGATAGTTTTTAATGTTTTTACCTCAATATATTATTTTTTATAATCGTTGGAAGCCGAAATTTAAAATAAAATCAGACTAATATAACAGACCTTAAGCGTAACCAGGCTACGTTTGAAGGGCTGTCATGTTGTGCGAGCTGTGGCATCGCGTGAGAGAAGAGTGTGAGTTCCGTCAAAGACAAACAACCAACAAATGTTCGTGGACAAACAAACGTTCGTGGAGAGGCAGCGGATGCGAGGACGTTAGGTGCACCGGTGCGACCTAGGAAAAATGTTAGTCGCACACTTACAAAATTTGGTTGCATATGCGACCAAATTGGTCGCACTCTAGAGCCCTGAACATCCATTTCATAACAGACATGCGTGTTTATTTGAGCAATTCCGTCAAAGAAACAACACACTTAAGGCTGTAAAGCATTAAAACAAATATTAGTAAATAATGGTAACTTAAATAAAGTTAAATATTTAAAAAAACATTTGTTTTATATTTCCACACAAAGACGTGTCATATAGCCTACCGCTCTGTGCTTTGACAGGGGTGTGGGACGCGAGCAGGAAAGAGACCATCGATCTCTTTTCTGATATCTTCATGTTTTCTACTTGTTGCAAAAGGTCTGAAGAGCGAATTTTATCTTCCACAAGGGCAAGGCATTAAGGCTATGTTTGATTTTACGCTGCCAGAGCAAAACTAAAATCACCCGCGTGTGTGAAACGCGGATTACAAATAAGCTTGACGTGCCTTACCATGTCTAATAACAAGCACAAACTGTGTTAAAAATAATTTGACATGCAAGTTAAAAGGTAGGCTATCTGTCCTACAACGTTTTTTTCTACTTCACCACATAGAATGCGAATATAATAGGCCTAATTAAAAGCGAACCAAGGAAGAAACGTTTAGAAACCTTCGAAAATGGGTGAGACATGAGTGAAGATTTGGGAAAATGTCCAGTGGAATAACTAATGGAATATTGTTAAATTCGTTGATAATCGGGTGACCAGATCGCAAACCAGAATACAAAGCCGACAAAGCTTAAATTTATAGGCTCACGCACAACTCTCTCATTCGTCATGAATCCAAATGTTTCCATGGCTGCAATGGAACATTTAATTGCTAACCTATTATTTATTTTGTAAACAAAGTTTGTGCTCCACTCGTGTCATAATATTCATGTAAACAGCATTCACATACAAAAAAATAGTTTTGGTGGACAACCGCCGGTGCTACTCAGCCACCGCGTTGGCGCTTTACAACCATGGTGCTGCGGTTGTCAAGTTTACAGGCACAGCCCTAATGGTAACACATCAAAATGTTTCTGTTACATAAAGCAAACCTTGAAGTTGAATGAATAATTTTACAATGTTCACTACAGACTTTCTGTTCACTGAGCTCTCTATATAGATTATAGAGAGATTATATTATAGATCAGTGTTTATGCCATGTTTCAAATTGCCAGTTTCAAATGTCACACCTCAGCAACTCGTCCAGAATTCTTAGTTTCCCTCTTTTAAACACAACTTTGCTTGGACATTCATGTGTACGGATATCCTAATTACAATATTTCCGACTCCACTTGAAGGGTACTAGAATTACAGTTGAGAACTAGCCTGCCAGTTAAGAATATTGCAGATCCTTGCGAAGCGAAGAAAGTTTTCCTGTGCTACTTTCGGAATGAATAATGAGATAAGCGACTGTACTCCAATATTTTTAGTTTGTCTAAATTAGTCTCTATTGTACATCAGAACCAAGATAATTTTCCATTGTGATTTAAGCATAGAAGGAATCCCGGACAAAAGCCAGACCTTTCATTAATTCTTAATTTAGGAGCAGTACAGCTTCTCCAGTGTGGTTTTGTGTGGTTTTCAGATGAGTAAAAGAGCAGTAGTGGGAACAATAGGCAGATTGTCTTTCTCTTCCTCAGTTTGTTCAGTGAAACGAATATTCGCAGCTCAAGGGCCCAATGGAGACCGCGTTAAATGGACCATCATCTTTATTTGATTAGAGAGTCAAGTAATGTCTTCGTTGTCTTTTAGCATGTTGGTAAATCGTTCTTTTCAGATGCATCCTGTGACCCCGGTCAAGTGTTTTTTTACTCTAGCACATTTCCACATATCCAAGATTAAATTAATCTCCTTATAAAAGACCAGGATTTGGATGTTTGTTGGCTTTGGTATCTCCCATCCACTTTTCTCCCGTGGATGCTGGTGAGGCTAGCAGCGTGATCTTGTCCGGTGAGAAGTGAGTGATGAAAAGGAGAGGACATGTAGAATGTGAGAGGTGACACATCTGATAACCTATAAATAGTGCATCTGAGAGCTCAAGCTAGCTGGCACACGCTGAGGTGAGAGTGTTTTGAATGAAAGAGAGAAACAAACAGAGGGATGGGGCTTCTCGCGTCGATGTCCTTCGGGACAGCTTGGTCACATTTGTCTCAATCAGCAGTCACTCTCCAGTAGACCAGTTGGTCTCATGAGAGACCGAACCACTGAGCAAACCCAGCTCTTGTACAGTACAGTAAATGTGTTTGCGAAGGGGGAGGAGATGCTGCTTTTGCCCAGTATGATGGTTTTATGGACCCCACCGTCCAGCTGTCACAAGATGGCCTTCATACAAAATTATAGAGACACATGATGTTATTGCCATTTAGGCAGTCATATTTTATCCGGCTGTGGTGAGCCTGACATAATCCGAGAAACCGGGCTGTTGTATTGCCAGAAGCCAGATATTGGTGCTTTGGATCGGCAGTCTCTTTCTCAGTGTAATCATAGCCAGGAGCTTGTGTAGTTGAGAAGAGGAGGATTATTATGGTTTCGCCTTGTGGTCTTGATAAATAGGTGCTGTTTCAGTGGGGAGAAAAACATACGTGTCTATGTGGCAATGGCGAACAACGGTCCTTTGTGAAGATGAAGTGTTGAAATAAAAAAATAGGAAGAAAGGTAGGAAAGGAGTAAGTGTACAAGAGCAAAGAAAAGGCCCAAAGCGAGAGCCAGTTCCTGCACCATTGTCACCGATGGGAGATTGGCGGTGCCATTGAGCATCTCAGACACTTTTGATAGTGAAGAGCTTTTTTCCATTGGTCAGAAATACTTAATTGAAAATATCCGCACTAACTTTCGTCTCTTTTGAAATAAGAGAAAAAAAGAGTTTGAACCCTTGATGAATTCTGGTTATTCTGCCCAGGTGGGGAATAAAAGGAAAAGCGACACAAGTACACATAGTACATAGGGGTCATATAATGGTACATGCACTTTTACAAGTTGATTGTACTGAAATGTGTGTTGGCAATGCCTGTACACAAACATCATAAAATGATAAAAATCCATCCAGTGTTTTTTTTTTTTTTATCTCCTTATATTTGTTTGACCCTCTCTGAAATCAAGCCGTTCGATTTTGTGACGTCACAAAATCGACGCCCCTTCCACGATTGGTGAGTGACAGCAGCGTTTCAACACAGACCCGCCCTCGCTCGTGAGCGAGCTGTCTGTCATCATAGTGCGCGCTTCATTGTTGATACCCTCACTGGAGCGCTGTCTATGAGCAGAATGACGTCTGCGATTGTTCTTCGGTGTAATAAGGAACACAGCAGTCATTTTGATGTTCCTAAATCCGAACCGTTGAAGACGCAGTGGCCGAGTTTTGTTTTTGAAGGGATATGCCCAAAGGATTGACGCCACGATCGCCCATGCTTTCATGTTTGCGCGAATCATTTCACACCAGACAGCTTTACAAACGAGAAAAAACGGATCGGTACCAACGTGTTCCTGCTGAACCTCCAGAAGTGAGTGTAATGTTTTATTAACCTTTATATTAATATTTATATTAATCTTTGCAAATTTGCAAACCTTGCTGCACACTTCAGATGAATGTGTCTAAGGTTTACACTCAGGGTACATTACAGCATGTTTTCTATGTACGACGTTCTCAATATAATTCATAATCCCACGTTTATAATGAACAAGGCGTTATGGATATTGTGTTATTATTTCAAACGGTGTGAACAGAGGGGCGGGGTGAGCAAAGCTCATTGTCATTTAAAGACACATTCACTGAAACGGCATGCTGAAAACAGAGCTGTTTTTGACCAGGTAAATTTAGTGTTTTCTTACAATACTAATGAGAATTTTTAATTAAAGTCTATTACAAACTTTTAATTTAAACCCTAAAGAATCATATTAGCTTGTACAAAAATGGCATTATATGACCCCTTTAAAAGATAGATGTAATGATACAAGGTGTTAATTGTTTTTAACTTTGAGCTTCACTTTTCAAGGCTCAGCGATCAGCAATGCATTGCATGGGTAACGCTGAAGCTGATTATGGAGCGAATTATGTGCCATAATTAAACAAACAAATCCAGCATTTTGCAAACAAACTCGATCTACTTCGTAAAGGAAAACTGGACTCGCAAACACACAGAAAGCAATGTGCAAGTACTAAGGTCAATTTGAGTGAAAATGCAGTGGAGTAACTACCTTTGTACTTGCACATTTTCTTTCTGTTTGTTTGCGAATCGAGTTTTCCTTTGCAAAGTAGATCGAGTTTGTTTGCAAAATGCTGGATTTGTTTGTTTAATTATGGCACATAATTCGTTCCATAGCTGATGCTTCACCTAATAGAGACCAATGGCATTGATTCAATGTGTGACTCGCTACTTTTTATTCCCGCGGCTTCCTTGCGCTGTGCAATGCTGACCAGCGCTGACGCCATTCATGGTAAATACCCTTACACGTTAAAAAGATGATACGACAAATATTTCGCTTTCCTTGGACACGGCAACCTTTTCACAAATATATATGAATTGACCTCAAAGACTGCATGCGCTCAGTCGATCTCTCTCATTCACTGTCTGTTTAGGCTTAAGTGCAAATTAGGGATGGCGAAAACTAAAAAATTTCTTGACCGACCACTGAGCCTCATTAGCCGGTTGAAACCGGTTAACCGATTAGTTTAAAATATGCTACGCTATTTGAAATAACAGCCATTTCGAGCCGTGCCTCCAATTTCGCAACTCTGTCGCATCTCTCTGCCGCTCTGCCTCCCGCGCACACACACAATGCCCTTGGCCGAAGACTCATGTCACTTTTTTTAAATCCCCTACAGCGCGAAACATGAGTCCCGCAAACGCGGCGCCGAGGAGCTTGTATGTAATCGGAGGACAAATGGCTCCTTAGTTTCGAAATGGTTTGGGTAACAGTTACAAGGTGATCGCGTTGAAAATAAAGGTGTTTGTCTAGGGTTAGAAGCTCATTTGAAACATTGCCGCGGCTCATTTAAGAAAATGACAGCTCCGAAGAGATGCCGCTTTAGTTTGAGGTAGTGCTAACAATACAGTAATAAAGAAAGATGATAGCACTGTATCACACAAGTTGCAACTTACATCTGTGTCATTCTTTTTGGTGAAATGGTCCCACACACTACTTTTCTTTGCACGCTTCATCCTGTCGTCTGCCCTGCAGCCGCGGCGCTACCAATTTTCTACTATGGTTTTGTACGTTTCTTCATTCGGATCTATTTACGATCCATTGCATTCTAAACAAACAACGCAGTTTACATGTTTCGTCCTTGTTACATTATTCATTAAGATAATAATTAATAAATGCACACACAATTATCATTGAAATTATCATGCCTTTAAACTTATGTGTGCAAAATTCTGAATAAAATGAATGTGCAGCAATTTGTACAAATAGAGTCCTAATATAGCCTACGTGTTGTAGCCATTAAATAAGCTCATTTTATGTTTTTGTTTTTATTGGTTTATTAAGTAGGCTACAAACAGGCGAGTTATGAAAAATTTAGTGTGAGGGATTTGTTCACTTCACACAAAAAGATCTTGGAATGAGATGGCTATCTGTAGTAGCGTTTAGTCCACTGTCTATAAATGATGTTTTATTAACAAAGTTCGGGAGGAGCACGTTCAGATAATCAAGCAATCAATCAATCAACTCATCAAACAATTACCATGTCTACCCTATCAGCATGAGAGGAAGCATATATATATTCACTCTGTCAACTCACTTAACTTCCTTGACAGTTTTCCAGCATCCCTCCACCACCCCGACTCCTCACTCTTGGCTTGTTCTTTCACAGCCAGGAATACGGGGGGAGTACTCTGGGTTCGGGCCAAATACCGAGCCCGGAGCCCTCTCCTCGGACAGCACGCCAAATACGCATTTATTCTAGCTGACTTATTTGTAAGTGTGAACTCGTGAATAGCCTAATTTAGAGATCACTTTTTTTTTTTACCGACAACCGACAGCTTTGATCGGTTAACGTTAATACGGTCAACCATCGGTCAAACGGTCATCGGTTAACATCCCTAGTGCAAATCCACAAAGCCTATGGACAAATCTCCATGATAAACAGTCTTGTTATCATTATTAACTTATTTAACATTCAATACACATGGCACGAAGTTCAAAACAAGAAGGGTATAGCCTTAAGGGCCGTACACACCGGGACGAATATCGGCGCGCGTTATTCGCCAGCGTTTTTCAACGCGTTTTTTGTGTTCACATCTTCCACGTCTTATTTCTTCCCGGCAGTGTTTAGACGCTACTCGGCGTATATCTTCTTCGCCGTTACGTATGTGTGCTCGGCAAGACCGTTTTGTGTTTGAGAACCCCCAGGTTGTGTTTTACTGTAACTTCAGAAGCTCCAGACATGTGAACAAAAGCGCCAATCTCATTGGTCGGATAGTTTTTGACGTGGTGAAAAATTTGCCGAAATTGCAACAACCATACATCTGGGTAACAAATTTAAGGTTTTGTCAAAATTGTGAAAATGATAATCATGAAAGCATCAGTAAAAATGTGTAGAAAACTTTTGTATTTTGTTTTGTATCATATGTCATTGTTTTTCAGCAAAGGTGTGTTCATTCATAAAATTTCAGTTAAATTTGATTGTGTTTAACTAAAGCTATATAATTTCCAGCTTGAAATAACTTGAAATAATTTCCAGCTGGAAATAATCTCAATCAGCCCCCCCGCCCCCCCAAAAAAATGTTAATTTTTTTTTTAGGTAAAACATTGAAACTTACATTTCAATGTTTGATTTATAAAAAAAAAAAAAAAAAAAAAAAAAAAAATATATATATATATATATATATATATATATATATATGCATGTACACAAATACAATATACTACAAATATGTAATGATATTTTGTGGTGAGGCCCATGGAAATGTTGGCAGGGCAAAAAAAAAAAAAAAAAAAAAAACAGTACTGCACAAAATAAAAAAAAAATCCTTATTGTGGAGAACTGCATACAACAGGACAATATCACATGTGTTAAAATTGTTTTATGTAATCTTCACTTGCTCTTTCCCAAAAGCCATAATGAAAAGGTCATTCAAGTCCCGTGTGAACTCTGTGGGCAACTTTATACAGTCAGCTGAGAGTTGGAAAGCTACAAGAAAAGGCCAGAATCCACAGAAATGTTTGTTTTGGGTATTGCCATTTCTTTTGAAATAGTAGGCCGCCCTGAGCTGTTACAGATACTGCTACCCTTTACAGAGAAAAGATAGACATTAGCGATGTGTCCCAGATGCCAACTACATGTCTTTATAAGGCCCTTGCATTTCAAAACTATTAAAAAATAAATATGCATTTGGAAAGCTGTATTCCCAACATGTTTTGGGTGTAATTTAGTATTTAATTAAGATAAACCACTATTTGTAATTACTAAAGTCTGATCTAGATCTGAGACATCTGAGGCAAGACTCCCCAGATTACTCAAAGTCTGTGCAAGGTTTTTCCCACTGGCAGAAAGAATTACTTGAAAGACTTTGAGTTCACCGTTGTAATCGCAATGTTAAATGTTCCCTGTGATTAAATCAAATGCCTGTGAAGCTCCGATACTTCATAGACCCACAGTAGAGTTCATGGCCTGCAGTCAGACTACAACTCTTGGGAACGCACTGCAGTGACATTACTTGTTTGTCCCAAAGGCACCTGGTCTAAAAGTAGAAACTAATTGACAGGGATGTCTGCAACCTTGCCTTTGGCTGGCTCAAGTGCACTATGTGGACGCCTGCAACCATTCTGAATGAGGTAATTAATCTACTGCTATTAAAGCTTGTTTTTACACTCCCCTTGTCTTCAAATTTTTATAAAGGGAGAAATAGCATTGAGGTACTTCCTTTCTCACATGTTTTACACCTCTACATTTCCGCTAACTAGGGAATTGGGTCATCTGTAAAATCTTAATGAGTTCAGAATGGATTATTCAGCTTTGATTATTATAGATTAATCCTTCATTCCATCAATTATAAGTGAGTGATTTACCAGTTGAAGCTATATAACGGTGGACATTTTCTGTTGCAGTGTTTCGAAATTCCACTACAGGGTAGGGAAAGTCTGTCACTTTACATTCAGAGAAAAAATGAGCAAGAGCTTGTGGTTCGTGGAGTGGAAATGAAAGCTTTAGCATAAGTTCTGCTGGGAAGACTCAATTACTACGTCACTTATTGCCTTCACCTATCCAATCATATTCTTATGCTCACTGTATAAAAGCACGGTACTTACACATGTTTGAGTTCGCAGATACTGAAGCGACGATTACCCCCATCCTCCCCACCACCACCAGGATGGTCCCGTCCATACCTCCCAGGGGGGGTCGGCTGCGCCCCTGCCTTCATCTTTAGGCAGGAATTGCAGATCCGATACTCTCGGATTATGCACTACGGACGGGGCCTACGCCAAATGACTTTGTAGTTTATCAGCTTGCTGAGCTGTCAATAAATGTATGGTTTATTGAAATAACTCTCCCGAGTCTTTCTGGTAGAACTGACCCTCCGTTAAGGCCTGCTCCTCTTACTTTCTTTTCTGAGCCTGTGCCACTGTCAAATGAGAGAAACAATTCAAATTGAAAATCAAAATCAAAATTTTGATAGGTCTACCACTACTTTCGACATTGTAAAAAATACCATCATTTTTTTTTCAGTAGTTTTTAAATCATTTTTGTAGTTTAAAGGGCACCTATTATGCCCCTTTTTAGAAGATGTAATATTGGACTTGGGTGTCCCCAGAATGCATTTGTGAAGTTTCAGCACAAAATACCCCACAGTTAATTTATTATAACCATTTGAAAATGTCATTTTTGGGGCCTGTTTTAAAAAGAGCTGTTTTGGCGTCTACCACTTTAAATGTAAATGAGCTGCATATCCCCGCCCTGCTGCTGGACCTAGATGATGAAGAGACTCCGGCACAGAATAAACACGAATGAGAATGGACTAAACGTCTCGGAATGGTTATTTCATACATTTATGTACTTACAAAGTTTTAATCGCGTCCCCTTTGCCATTATGGATGTGCAACACACACACACACACACACGAACTGTGATAACGTTCGCGCAATTTTTTGAAACTACACACACACACACACACTACTGTGATAACGTTTGCTAAGTACAAACGATTTATTTATTTATTTCTTAAGGGGAGGGAGATAGACGTTTATATAGCGTACTCTCTATGGAGATAGAGCAGACCTTAATTTATTTACATTTGTAAATGCTGCAAAAAAAAATGCCTACGTGACATAAAACTGTCTGACGTGGTTTGTTGAGACATCCTATGACGACGACAATAAATAGCTTTAGACACATTTGTTGTTGAACTGGCTGACATCGATTGAAATGACTATTTGCTCAAAAATCATAAAATACACTTACTTCTTCTGGAGGTGACGTTGGATCGCGAATTAGGCAACGATCCACACTCTAGGATTAACTTTGACCCTCGTTAACAGTCAGTCAGAAAATGAATCTCGTATTTAGGAAGTTTAAGTGGTGCCTTTTCTTCATAAATAAAATCCATCCGCTGCGTTTTCGGTGGCTCTGATGTCAGTGAAGACTAGTATGTCCATTCTTACATCCCACAACAGAACACCTACACTTCTTAGGAGACATTACCGGCTGTCGTTGAAACAATGGAGGATGCAGATCACCGAGGGCGGGGTCTATGCCAAAACCAGATGTCAATCAAATCACGTCGGTGGGGCTTAGCTAAATTCTACGTCACAGTGAGGGAAATCTAGAACAGGGCGTTCTGAGACAGTGCTTATGATTTATTGAGATAGTAAAAAAACTACTGGGTGGATTTTTATCATTCTAGGGTGGTTTTGCTCACACACTGCCAACACACATTTATGTTCAAACACCATGTAAAAGTGAATTTTGCATAATAGGTGCCCTTTAAAATTAAAATGACTCACTGGAAAAACCTGCTTTTTTTTTTTTTTTTTGCAAAACTCCAAAACCATACCTATACATATAATTAACCCTCTGGGGTCTAAGGGATTTTTGGGGTCCTTGAGATGTTCTGACATGCCCTGACATTTGTGCTTTTTTCAGTTGCTTATAAACATATTAATGGCAAAGGTGTAATTACACTCTATTTAGCACAAACAGGGCTACCATAATATGTGAGCAACATGCATGTACATGTTTGTATTTTTGAGAGATTAATGTTTATGCATGGTTATTGAAAAAACTAAAAACTAAAGTCTAAAGTCAAAAACCTGGTCTAAAGTCAATTGCGCCATATTTTTTTTGTTATGTAAAGAGCGTGTTAGTAATGTGCGCCTATAGGTGGGTCCACAATGCGCGTACACTCTGCTTAATACACACACAGGGACGCATAGCAGCACACAAACTAGCCAAATATTACAAAAAAAAAAGGATTACAATGTAAAAGATTAATATTGTGTACATAAAGAAATGGTGGAATCTGGCTTGTCCCGTAGATGGTCTGCTTGTGCGCTTTAACCTCACGCACAAGCAGATCTGTTTGCCCAAAACACACCCATTACAGGGTGGCCGCGGGTCCTTAAAAAGTCTTAAAATGTCTTAAATAAAGTTTTCTTAATAAAAGGCCTTAAAAAGTATTAAAATGTCTTAAATTCAGATTCGATATGTCTTAAATATTTCTGGTCACGTTACCGCTAAAATGTCTCCAGTCTGACGGACCTAATGTCCGTCAAATAATCAGTGAAGCATCGAATCGCGAGAATGATTCAGATTTTATTACATAAACAGCTATTGATAATGATAATGTAGGCTTTTTCTGGTAACGCTGTTTCGTTATTTCAAATGTAGGCACGTTGCTCGTAGCAAGCGCGCTCATAATGTAAGAGACGCCGGCGCGACCACAACATTGCCCAACATCAAATGGCAAACGTAAAATGCAAGTGGAACGAAACTGCTCGTTATTGTGTGGTTGAAGGACCGTTTATCAGTTTGGACCAGTGCAGCGCGTGCCGATCGTGATCATGCGACACTGTTACTGCACAGCGCTGATAAGAGATCCAGTAAAGAAAGCATTTGAGTTCGCCACAGAAGTAATTACATCGCTGCGAGATCTAGTGAGAAGCATTCATATTTCTCCGTTATTAACGGATCAAACAGCGCTGACGTGGAAACCTGGAAGAAACATTGTGCCATGAATGAACTATCAGTGTCCACAGATCTGCAACATTCACCATGGATTTAGTAACACTAACTGCAACCATGGACGTTTGGCAGGAATAGTAGGCTATAATGCCTTCAAGTAACACGTCGGTTTTATTTTGACATTATGAATACAATTGCTGCCCTCAAATATTAATCTGAACTAAAATAACCTTTGTTTATAACTACTACAATATGACATTTCATTTTTCCCAGGAGCTGTTTTGTTTTACATGCTCCTAAGAAGAGTCAATTATAGCTCTAGAATTGCTCAAAGTAAAAAAAATATCATACTTTATGATGTTAGTTTTAATATAAAAAAAGAATAAAAAATTTAAATCAAGGAAATTTCTCAGGCATTTATTTCTTTATGCTGTATCAAAAACGTACCGAACCGAACCGTGACACAAGTGTATCGTATCGAACTGAACCGTGAATTTTGTGAACCGTTACACCCCTAATATATACGCATGTAATATAATGTGTATTTCCATCACAGGTTTGGTCTTAAATTTCATTCAAAGTGGCATAAAAAAGTTCTTAAAAAGTCTTAAATTTAACTTGTTCATATCTGTAGACACCCTGCATTAGTCATTAAGAGAATAGGGATAACCCTTTTGACAATGCGCTGGGCACACCGACCATTTTTCCTGTCATTAAACTAGCAAAAGTGGATTCGGACGCCTTAAGTGCACTTGCGTTGTGCGCTTTAGGCCATGCTCTTAGAATGTTAAAAAAGGGCCCATACATTTCAATGTTTGCATCACATAACCAGCTCCACAATCCACATATATAGCTTTTCTGATGTAGTAAACTCTGGCGCTCACCTGGTAAATTGCAATTGGGTATGAGTCATGTGAAACACGAGTCACAATAAATGAGCTCGTAAAAGACTCGTAGAAGCAAGCTAAAATTGCATTGTTGCTTCAGAAAATGTGTTTTTATCTTATTTGCTTTTTTTTAACACTGTCGGTTCAGAGTAGGGTTTAGTGTAGTGTAGGGTTTCGGGTTTAGTAATCATGTTATTTTTAAACACGATTAGAGCATTAACTTTTTAGTGCAAACAACCAACATAATAAAATGTTTCACATTCATCACATTTCGGATAAAACTAAACATGCTTTTAGGACCACTCACTGGACATTACACTTCAAAAGTTTGAGAAATGCGATATATAATTTTTTCCAATGAGCCTGCCTAGGTTATGAAAATGTTTATACCATGTAGCATACCACAACATTAGCTGACTATTTAGTGAGATATAATTCTTCTATTCTTTATAGACATGTATGGTGCACAAATCTTGCTCCAAGTCGCATATTGAATCTTCTGCTCTTGATGAATAGATATGCCATGACCTGTCGGCGACTAGATTATTTTCTATTTATCGTTCGAGAGAGATAAATCCAAACTTGCTGAGCAATGAATTCACAGCATGGAAGCTGATATTGTGGCTTCAGGAGAAATGAAAAGGGAAAGGGTCGAGGACACAGATAGAGTCATATTGTCTGGGAGGAGGAGGCACTGTTGATTCCAAGCATCACGCCGAAAGAGCCTGCAGGCAGGAACAGAAATGCAAGGCATTGAAAATAATTCATTGTTTGTGCTGCTATCATTGCTGCATGTTGTGAACGAAACACTTTTGTATTTGGGAAGGTTTTTTACTGGTCAGCTGCAACGGTAGGGAGTCTTCATGGAAGTCTTCTCACATTGAGTTGATGGCCTTTTGCAGTCATGTGTAGCAACAAACTCTGTTCTTTAACAATAGGAAGGTTTGAGATGCTGACAACACCTCGCCTTGAATGTACTCCACAGTAGGTGGTTGCAGTCGGGGAGGAGTCAAATTCAAGCTGTCAACCCTAACAGTTTTTCACTTCTTGTAGTAAAATAGAAATATGTCCAAGCAGAAGCAGTTGCTTGTTCTTTGTTGGTGAAGGATCAATCTAAAATAGTTTGTAGATGATGAATATGATGAACAAGCTATGCAATGTGCCTGCTCTTTTATAGATTTTTTCTCCATCCATTTATAGAAATAAAAACAAAACAGGTTTTGTTTGTTGCACCTACTGACACCTAGTGGTGTGGAGGTATCATGCTATAGAAAAATTGTTCAGTTGCCATTGGAGCTCTCATGATGCATTTCTGCTATAATTATTATCATACATTTTCTTTGTTTAAAATGTGTGTATTTATTGTCATCTTGTGTTGTATTATTCTGAAATTTTTAAAAGAAATGGTCAAGACTGCTGAAATGGTGCTGTTAGATCTGTATACATCTTTTTCTCTTCTAACTGCCATAATCTATCTTTCTTCCTCATTTGGAAAGCCATGAAAATGCAATAGTGGATTTTTCTTGTGCTGTTCAAGGCAAGTAAAAATTGAAAACAATTCTATTGAATCCTATGTAATTAGATAGAAGTGTATCTTACAATAGTTTAAATTTGCATTCCGAAAAGGATCCATGGCATCAGAATTGCGCTATTTAGACTCAGCCATGATGAATTAATTTTGCTAGCAAAAGTCAGATTAATACGGTTGTCTCAGAGATAAAGGGGTAATTAACAGGTCATGTGATCTCAACATCCTTGCCCACATCAGTTGACCTGCTCTATCTAAAATAAAATGCCTTTTGTTAGGCAACTGATACAGTACGAGTCTTCATCTCATGTTAATATATAGGAATTTAAACATAATAATTATTAATTTCTTTGTGTACAAAACTAGTGCACCAGATATTCTACTGAGGTCATACTCTTTAAATGTGGGGAGTGTTCACAGTGTTTCCCCTGTTCACTCTCTCCTTGGCACATCCACCCATTCATCCATCCACCCATTCTTCCATCCATCCATTCTTCCATCAGTCCATTCTTCCATCCATCTATCCACCCATTCTTCCATCCATCTATCCACCCATTCTTCCATCCATCTATACTCAATCAGATGTCAGCCAAAGGTTCTCTAGAGCATTGAGCATCCTGATGAGGAGGCTGCTGCAGCTGTTTGCTTTTCCAGACATGGCTTTTTGCTCAGTGTTCACTTGCACGGTGTGCTGGCTCCTCATTACTTGTGTCTGCTACACATCCATTCATTGGCACCAAAGGTGGCAACACTGGGCTTGTTTTGTTGATCTCTCATTATAATGTGCAGATAGTGAGATGCAAAACTTATTAGAATGCGCTTATGCATAACTGCGATTACCCACCACAACAAATGACATGCACTCTCTGTGGTACTTACTCTGACCTTCCTGATGTCTTTTTTTTTGTTTCCAAATGCGTGCCCTCTCAAAATCTGCAATTCAATAAATATAATTTTTGCTTGATGCCACCAATTAAAATGAGTGATTGTGAGGCACTTTGTAATAGTTTTGAGTGCAGCAGCAATTATGTTCTGACATGTCTTTGATTTATGAAGAAAGACGCCCAGTGGACTGAATGCAGATGCTGAACAGCTGTGATAGTCTATTAAAATAAAGTCAATATTTTTTCTTTGAATTTTGATTCCATCCAAGCATATTTTACAAAGCCTGTCTGTAATTTTTAATTTTTTTGGTGAACCAATATGATTTTTCAAAGGTAATGTTGATATTTGCAATATACAATGTATATATTTAAAATTAGACCCCCCCCCCCCAAAACTGAAATTAACGCTTTTTTTAACGTTTACAAAAAAGAAGAAGAAGAAAAAAAAAAAAACAGTTCTAAACTGTTGCTTTACAATCTATACCACTCAGTTCACATTCAAATAGCAGGAATGCTCCTATATCAAAATTTTGTCTGATACTGATAAACGATAATTCTTTGAAAGCTAATAACCGATATATCAGCTGATAAATCTAAATTCTGATTACAAAAACAAAAGTCACACCATTATAAGCCATGTCCCAAGATAATGTTCAAAATAAATCAGTACAGTAGCCTAGTTTGAACCAGTTTAAGTTTAAAATTAATTCTACACTCCTATGGCTAACTTTCTTTATAAAAAAATATCTTTTACAAATAAATAAAATACTGCCTAAAAAAATGTAAACAAGTCATTGGACCTCATTACTTGAATATAAAGAATCAAAATTCATGTGCCGTGGATAAATAAAATGGAATAGCCTCTGCACAGACAGTAATTAAATGATTTTAATTAAACCATATTGTTGATGAAAATAACATGAGAATAATAAAAGTGCAAGTTATTATTAATAAAGCATCAATATTTTTGAAAAAGAAAATATATCTGTTCACTGTAAAATCACTGTTTAACAGTGATATTAATTTTAGATGTTTCATACCAGAATGTGTAACTCATGTTGTGGATGCACTTCTCCCATAACAACGGGCTGAAACAGCAACTAAACCCAAAGAATTCACAGTTTTATTACAACTGTGTCTTTATAATGTTATGTATATGACAGTCATAGTTATTAATGCTGTGCATTGCTGTTTGAGCTGCATGCACTGAAACTAAACTACTAAACTTGAATTAACTTTACCATGGCGTTAAGTAACTTAACCAAACGTATCCTATATTAGATAAATCCGAAGTATACACACAAAGTAAACATAATATTACAACTTACAATTGCACAAAACAAAAGGCTTCTAATGAACAAGCGAACTTGACTGTGCTAGTCATGAAGGTGTAACTCCGTTGTGGATGCGTTTATCCCTTAACAACACGCTAAAACACAAGCGCACAAAGAATTCACAACATTCTTTTACAGTAGGGCCCTCATTATAATTTTATGTGGGTTGAATGACAGACTTGCGCATTTTCGTTTTCGAAGTGATTCCAATTGTATTTCATGCAGATCAAAACCATCATGCCGAACAGTGTGCATCTGAAGTGTCACAGCTAGAGGAAATAATTCTTTATTTTTTAGCCACATTTTCTTACCGGGCCGATAACTATAACTTTAAAAAGAAACCTATATCTGCCGATAACGATATGGTGGCCGATATATAGTGCATCACTATCAAATAGCTATTTGCATTATTTTGGTCAAAAAGTGTGTACTACACTGGCGATGGTCAAGTAAATGCAACAATTGGAATATATTACAACATCATAAAATGGTGCCTTTATGCCACAATTTAAAGAAGGTTGCAAAACAATCTATCTGAGTAACGTATCTTGCTATGATGTCAGATGGGAATTAATGACATCAGACCTACAAAATTAAAGGCTTCAGCATATTGTTCATATTTAGCAGTGAGGAGCAAGTTCAATCACACGGTTCATTACTCTTGTTGCTTGTGGTGTATATTATCTCTAATGATGCCAATCTGCATCAGGCTTGTTTGAAGAGCAAAGATCCTCTGGATACTAGCCAAATGATTTTATAATTAGATAAATGAATTGGGTTAAATCAGGAAATAAGAGTCAGGACAAGCAGACAATGGTCTAGTGAGGCTACAGGTTCAGACATGTTAAGGACCATCTTAAGTGCCATTGCCTACGTCTGCGCTGTGAAGACATTTCTTCCCTCATAATTGCTCTAAGTCACTCGCTCATTGGCACTCAGTCATGCACCTCTGATCGATGCGTGTTTCGCATCGAAGAGAAGTGCCTTTTTCTTGTTGATGACTCCAAGATGTTACCTATGGTCTCCAACTTAAGAATGGCAACTTATTATTGTGAGAGCGTCCTTATCTTAATGCACTTCAACTGATGTAAAAGCTGTTTTGGAAACATCACCATGTCTGAAGCTGTGGAAAGGGGTTGACCTTTTTGGTTTCTGTGGTACTTGTGTTTGTGCTCTCATATAATCTCAAGGTTCAAGGTCTCAGTTTAAGTATTTTCCTTTTTAGCTTTTTGATACGGTAATGATTGACAGTTTGAATGCTACGTATGCTTTTACTTACATTTAGTATTTAAAATAATCTCTCAGCCATTAAAGCTCTCAATTTAAATATTTTCTTTTTTCATTTAGGCCTTTTTGACTCTTTAATGAATTAATGAAGAGCAAGAACAGTAAGTGATGATGGAAGAGTGCAACTATAGCACATATTTTGTAGTTATCTCCATCATTTTAAGTTTATTAGCATTCAAAGCTAATGGTGAGTTCATTAGCCTATTATTCTTAGCATAGCATTCATTTACATGGATGAGCATTCAATGGCCTCAGATATCCCCGGTTACGGTTACGGCTTTGAGTTGAGCTCTAAGATCCCATGTCACCATGCACAGTTCATCCATTTACAAAATGTACTTCTGGTTATCCTGTACAAAAAAGCCTTTTTGTTTTGTTTGCTTGCTAATTGTACATTTTGTGGCTCTACTTGTCTGTGCTGCTTTAGTTCCAATATTACAGATCTGGCAGCCACATTTAATCAATGAGAGACAATGGAGTGTACATCATTTCTTATTGATGGGAAATTGGGAGAAGATAGTCGCTGAATTGCATTGTTTCTTTCTTGTAGCAAGAAACAATGCCTGTTGTAGCCTGTCCGCTTGTCCTTTATGAATGAATCTTTCTGACTCATCAACAAAGTTTTGAATTCCTTGTATTTTTGGAGCAATGCAGCAACTAAACAGCTCAAAAGCCACGGTTTCCAACGAAATTACCCGGAACAATTTGTCCCAGGAACTTTTTACCCCCAGACCTGTTCCTATCTGCGTTTCCATCGCGGTTTAAAGTACCGCAAAGATTAGGCAAATTAGTCTGGTGACGTAGGACTGCGCACTACTTTCCAGTTCCTGCTGGATTTCTTCCTCTGCATATAGTCTAAGCTTAATAAACTCTTAAGCTTGTCATCGATCCGTCGGTTGTATTTTTCAAACTCCATTGTTGATTCGAATAGCAAACAACTGTTACTGCACGCATCGCAACAGATTTTTAAAAATGGTGATTGAAATAAAATGCTGCGGAGTCAACCAATCAAAATGATTGCCTGCGTGAACTTCCTGAACTTTGAAAAAATACTACCTCGCCAACAGGGACTTTCTGAGGGGGAAATTTTTACCCGGAACTTCATTTAGACCCGGGTTCTAGAGTACATAGTGCTATCAGCAGGAGGAGTCACATTTCATTTATCACGAGAGTGAGGAGCTGACCAACAAGATCATGGCGGAATATTTGGTGTCAAAGCGAAATGTAAAAGCGCCTATATAAGCATATATATATATATATATATATATATATATATATATATATATATATATATATTAGGGCTGCACGATACTGGGAAAATATGTGATATGCGATATTGTTGTTGAATATTGCGATAACGATATTTCTTGCGATATTACATTTCCCTAGAGAAATGCTAGTTTTATTAGCTATTTAAAAAATATATATATATGTAATGATCATACTAAAATAAACAGGTAAGAGATATTCTTCTGATTTAATTAAATGCTCTATGAAAAAAGGCAATTAAACAGTCCTCATCTCACTTTTTTAAACTGTCAAGGTGCAAACATTTAAACTTTAAAGCACTATGAATGACTGAAAACCTCGGCATACGTTACCATAGACCTGCAAACACAAAAAAATGCATTACTCTCAAACATTATTCACATGATGTAACCATGCAATCATCAAGAGCATCTTGAAACAAAAGCAAGAGCATTTTAACAAAATATTCCCTTTCTTGCCTGTTTTTTAAAATAAAAATATATTAAACAAAGTGTACAGGCCTTAAATAAATTACTATTTAGTGGAAATACTAACATCCGCAGGAATAAAATAATTAAGTATTAACATGTAAACATTAAGTAATAACATGTAAACCTATATTTCAGCACAATGCAATTGCAATGCCATATGTGTTTAACAGTGAAAAAGGTTTTTTGCCAGGAAAACTAGCATATTAACCTTGGTAGGTTTTAAACATGTGCGTTGGTATGTCACAACATTTCCTGCTGTACTAATAAGTCTCTCTGAAGGTGAACTAGTTGCAGGTATACAGAGATACTTCCAGGCTAGTTTACTCAGGTGTGGGAAGTTGACCTGATGGAGTCGCCACCAAGTGAGAGAGTCCATCTCACTGTCTATGGTGGGAGACACCAAGTAGCTGTTCAGTTCAGCCTCCACAGCGCGCGATGGTACCATAGATGACGACGAAGCTGAGGATGTCTTGAAGAAACTGCCCAGGGATTTTTTGGCCTTCTTTAGGATGACATCTGATGGACCCATGCCCTGGTGATCTTGATTACTTAGGCTTTGCCCCTAAAATAGAGAAATAAAGTAAATATTGCAATCAAATCTAGTAATAGTGTATTATTATCACTTTCTATTGTGATATTAACATTTACCTTTGACACAGTTGCTTCAATTTCAGACATCACCCTGGCTCTGATGTCTGGCACCTTGTCACTGCTGATGTAGCCGACTTTGAATCTGGGGTCCATAAAGGAGGTCATGTCCAGAAGTTCTTGAGTTGCTGGGTTGTCGTACTTACTGTTCATGTAGTCTAGAATCTTCATCTTTATGGACTTTCAAATCACTGTCTTCTTCTTCCTTTGCAGCAAGAACTGAGGTGTTCATCAAGTGAAGTACAGGTTTTACATACAAAAGACTTGCGTAACTTTCACCTGACAGAGCATCTGTAAATTCTTGCAGAGGCTGCAATGCCTGGTTTATAGACTCAAGTACATTCTAGGTCCTGCCAAGAAGGAACCAAATGTCTTGACTTTCTGTTTGCTGACAGCAGGCTTGTGCACAATTCAGAATTGAATTCAGAATGACTCCTCAATTCCAGTTCAATTCTTGAATTTGAATTGAATTTGAATTGATGTCAAAAACAGGATCTAGAATTACAATTCAAATTTGAATTAAAGGAAGCAGAATTGCAATTCAATAAAAATTCAAAGAAATTCATATACATATTTTAAGTGAAGTGTTTAACAATGAATCTTTACAGTATATGTCAGATATGATTGCATTATAAATGATATTAGTTTGAACTACTTGTACAGATTACATTAAAAGGATATGTTTTCTCCCAGAAATGAATGTTAAAAGCTCTAGTACAAATAATTAAGTTTGATTTATTGTAATTGTAATTTTGTGGAACATGATGGAACATGACTCCATTTCCCAGAATGCTTTACTTTAACCAAGTATTTAAAATGGTTGCTAAACAATTTCAGGTGGACATTTGTTTGAAAGCACAATTTGATGGGCAACACTGGACTTTTTAAGTTTCAGAAGTCCCTTACAACTTCAGATTGCAAAGGTTGATAGATTTGACACCTGTAACAACAGCGACATGGAAAATAATAGCAGGCATAAAAGGTCATCTGTACTAGTTCATTTTGAAGAACCAATTCCATCAAGAACACCTGGAAACCACAGAGCCATATAAGCACTGCAGTGCTCCAGTCTGTGGCTCTGTCAAGGCTACTTCAAATTTCAAAAGGCATCTACAAGTAAGTTAACAGACAGACAGTCTTCTATTTTGAAAACCATCTCTTCATGGTATTATGCAACTGATATTTGATATAACTAGTGTTGGGGTCACTACTCAAGAACGTGTAATACACATTATTCACTTTAAAAAATACCATGATGCATTACCTTACTTGTTATTATCTATGGATAGCAACTCATTACTCTACTCATTACATTACTGTAGTGCAACACAGCAAGAGCCTGGCATATAGCTCATAAAGGGTTATACACACCTTTAACTCACAACACAACAGTAACAGTAATATTAATGTGCTACATTACTCAGTTACAGCCAAATATGATTATATTATTATGGCATTACTCCTTGTAAGGAGTTACCCCCAACACTGGATATCATATGTGTTTAAAAGCATGCAAGCACACTTTTTACTTATTACTTATTGTAAATCAAGAAAACAATTATTGTCAATTGTGGAATTAATAGAAATATTTGTTCTCTTAAAGAGTAATATACATTGAGGTACTTTTTTTCCTACAGAAGAAACATCAGGAAATCTTGATGTACTGTGAAACCAGCGATTACACAATCCAGCCAAACCAGAATGAAGATCATACATGGTAATCCTTCTGAAACAGCCAGTTCCAGCTCTAAGTGGTCATCAACTAATAGACGACAAGTTGCTCTTACTGACAGTGTTGTTACATATATTGCAAATGGTCTCCTCCCTCTCTGTACTGTTGAAAATAAGGATTTCGTTAATTTTTTGCATTGGAATAAATGATAACTGCATTTACAACAACTTTGTGTTTGTGTGATTACTTTGAAATGAAAATTACATTTGAACAAAACTATTTAAACAACACTGAGGGGGTACTTTATTTCAAGAATATCTATCTAATATCTATTTTAGAACAAAATGTATGCAGGGTTGAGGAGTAAATTGCTTTGCATTGATAAAGTTATCCAAATAAAGTAATCCAAACCACATTTATAATGGGTAACTAATAACAGTAAGCAATAACATTTCCAAAGTAACCTTCCTAACACTGAATGCATGCGAGACTCAACACATTCTTTCTGTTGTGTGACTGTGTGGAATTTCTTTGAATTGCCATGAATTTAATTCCACTTCCTGTCATTCCAATTCAAATTCAATTCAACGTCCTGTGGGGCGGAGTAAATTCAATTCAAATTCCAATTCATGAATTGAATGGAGACCAATTCTGAAATTCTGAATTTTGCACAAGCCTGGCTGACAGGCCGTCGCTTATGGCCCGCTGCTGCTCCAGAACTCTCTGAATCATTTTCTGTCTCAAACCCCACCTTGTAGTGCATTCTGTGATGAGGTAGTGCTCTGGGAGGTTGTGCTCTTTTTGTGCATTTTTCAGGGCCGCCTTCTCCTTCCAGCTGTGGGAGAAATGTCCCACTAATCTTTTGCAAAGACCAACAGCTCGAGTAATGCGCTCATCACCTTTAACAGCATTTTCTGAAGAGAGAAGACAAAACAAAACAAAACAAAACAAGGACATACAGGGTGAAATAACATTGCAATATTATAATTACAATTTTATATAACAGAAGAGATAGAAAACTAGATAGTCAGCTACAATTTACAATATATTTCCTAAATACACACATTATCTTAAATATTATATTATAAAAAAAGAAATATAAGATTATAATTTATAATATCCAGAATCATGCCTATATATTACATTCAACTATACAAACAACTATACCTTTTTCTGTTTTCATTTAATTATTGCAAATATAAACATTCAACAGTCACCGATGTCCAGATGCAAGCGGTGACCAGAACCTAACAATTGTACCTAACAATTGTACCTAACCGAACCTAACAATTGTAGTCTGACCCAATTGTTAGGTTCGGTAGCTTTCACCACATTAGCGCCGTTGTCCGTAGTAATGGACACTTGATTCTCTTCTTTTAAGTTCCAGCTGGCTAAAACTTCCCGCAGTCCATGGGCTATGTTTTCACTGGTGTGGGATTCGGGGAAATATACAACGCCCAGACAACGTGCCTTTAATTCAAAGTCTTGAGTAAGAAAGTGAACGGTAAAGCTCATGTAGGGCTCAGTCGTACGACTGGACCACAGGTCAGTGGTGCTAGCGTAGAAGTCCACTTGGCGCAGCTCGGAACTCATGGCCTTCACGCATGTGTCGTACATCTGTGGAATTGCGACTTGAGAAAAATAATTTCTCGATGGCAGCTGATATCTCTGGTCCAGTTTGTTAATTAAACTCACAAAGCCTTCTCTGCTCACGGTGTTAACAGGCATCATGTCTTTAGCTAAAAAGCGTGTGATAGCTTCTGTTAATTCCCTGTGGCGTTTCGACGTTTTTTCATATAGAGTTACATTTGCAAAACTTTGATCAATGCTTGTCTGTGAGACTTTTTTTATTTGTATTTCGTTAGCAGTTTTGGGCTTACTTTTGAACTTGTTATATAGCTCCCTGTGGTTGTGTTCCAGGTGCGAGTGGAGATTCGTTGTGTTTCCTCTCGACGTGGCCACAATTGTTCGGCACTAACGATTATACATATACTGTATATATTATACACACACACACACACACACACATACATGTGTATATATATACACACATATATACTGTATGCGTGTGAGATCCGCGTCTCTGTCAGCAGCGACTAGTCTTAAAGTGACAGAAGCCACTAATTCTGTCTGTCAGTAAAGTTAATCAAAGAACAAAGGTAACAGAGATAAATATTAGTATACCTAATAAGTATTAGTCTATATTTAATTTATAATTGTATATTCAAACAGTGCAGACTGTTTGATAACTTTATTCAATTTCTGTATATGTCCAACCTGTTACACAGGAAGGAAGGGCACATGTAAATTTGACATTTATTGTGGGTTTATGAGAGGATTGTTTGAAGTTCACTTAAATTAAGAGTTGTTATATTTTTAGAAGCCTAAAAAATTTAAAAAAAATTAAAGCTTTAAATTACACTAATGTTGAATGGCTATAATTAATGGTTAAATTTGGAGGAAAACATCATTTTCATCGAGACATCAGTAGCTGTATTAGTATCAGTAATACTGGCCTTCATTCATAAAAATATGTTATTAAACAAGTATTTAAAATATACTGTCTTTATGTTGTCTTCACATTAATTTGGAGATTAACTGTGAAATTATTACATTATAAAATATATAAAAAACTTAGTGTATTTAATCACGATTAATCACAGAAAAAAATGTGTGATTAATCTAGTTAATGTTTTTAATCGATTGACAGCAATTATATATATATATATATATATATATATATACACACACACACACACATTGGGATTGCAACGATTTATCAACGTTCCGTTAACTTATTGATTGCAGTTTATCGTAAAAAAGGGGCGGAGATTAAACTGACTGAATGATTGGAGAAGTCCAACATAGGCTAAATCACATCATCAGAGAGTAGGGCTGCACAATGTATCGTTTTAGCATCAATATGACAATGTGCGCATCCGCAATAGTCACATCGCAGGATGTGTGATGTCAAGTATAGGGATCGTAGTTGATCGGTTCCGGTTCGGAACACATGTGATTCGGGGATTAATTGCAAAGTTTAATCATCAAAGAGTGAAAGTTTATCAAATGCATGTGTTTTTAAGTCATGTAAGTTTAAACATCAAGGGCAAGGCGAGTGGAACGTGGCGCTGTTTTCTGTGTAGCGAAGTGAAGGCTATGGCATGTTATTTTACATATGATTATTCAATGTCTGTACCTGAATACAGTTAGATTTACCTGAAAAACATAAAGCACTGCTTATTTCATTTGTATCTTTGCTCTATTGTATTTATCTATGCTTTTAATTTGTTTATTATTTTGATAATAAATAATAAATGCACTCTCAGATGCACTCTGAAACTTTTAAGATATTGTAAAAAACTGCCTAAGAAAAACTATAAAACGCTAGCTAACTGTCCTGCCCCATTAAGATCCGTCTATTTTATATATTGGCGTTTATAGGGTTAAAGGGTCATTTTAGTATTAGTCAGACCTTCTTGGGCTATCTTTCTGTCAGCCTGCACATCTAGAGTATGTAAATATTTATCTGCTGTCAGTTAAAAATATGGCCCAGAGTTTCTGCCTTATGCCAGAGAGCCTCACCAGCACCTTGTGCCAATCAGCACAAACCCAAATGGCAGTAAAAACGTCATATTGTTCCTTTGTCAACATTCTGCTTGTCACAGGCACCTCAGTATATAAGGCTCTTCAGACCTAACTTTTTCTAGCCATTTTTCCTCAGTGAAGGTGTTTTTCCTGGAAAATGTGCACCGCTTTTCCGCCCCCTCTAAGCCAGTTGCTCAGGCATATAGCGCATGAATCAACAGATGCCTGACAGTGAACCGATCAATCTATGAAGATGTGGCTTTCTATTTACAGAGTCTTCTTCGAAGATCAATGCTTTTCTCCTCGCATCCCATTTAAAAACGTATAAACAATAATCAAAAAAAAAAAAAAAAAAAAAAACTGTAGCTGGAAATAACAGTAACTCTTAGAGAGTTTCACATCCAGTTCATGCCAGACAATGAAGACAATAGATCTTTTTCACTATTGGAATGAAAAGGCTTCCATCCAGCTGTTGATCGCACCCTGATTAGATGCTTCTCTCCATGACTTCCAAATTTTTATGTGTCTGGATGGCAAAGATCATAGCCGACACAATTCATTTTCCGTTTCTTTTGTGATATCAGTGACTCTAAAAGTCTGTGAATGTTCTGAAAACTTGCAAGTATCTATGAGTTCTGAACTAGGGTGTTAAAAAGGTCATTAGTAATAAATGAAAGAAAGCATCTGTGAAGCAGACGTTCTCAGGCTCTAAGTGCTCTGTCCTCCTTTTTCCTGGAAAAGATTCTTTTGATAGACCAGCTGTAGGTAATTGCACTGTTCTTACGTCTTAGTGAGTCTGTACCGCCCACTACCGCTCAAATGTTTGGGGTCAGTACGATCTTTTTAAAAGAAATTATTACTCCGCAAGGATGCATTAATCAAAAGTGACAGTAAAAACATTTATAATGTTACAAAATATTTATGTCAAATAAATGCTATTCTTTTGAACTTTCTGTTAATCAAAAAATCCTTAAAAATGTTTCACCATTTCCAAAAAATAAAAATAAAAAAAATACATTAATGACATAAGAAATGTTTCTTGAACATCAAATCATCATATTAGAATGATTTATGAAGGATCATGTGACAATGAAGACTGGAGTAATGAGTTTTACATTTTAAAATATATTCAAATAGATTTTAAATATTTCACAACATTATGGTTTTGTCATCAAATAAATGCAGACTTAAGAGTTGTAATGGACCAGCACAGGCCTGACAGTGATAGGTGATTCACACCTAGACAGACCCATCATTAATGCTGGGACATTGGTGCTAGATTCTCTGCCACTGGTTTTCTTGTGAATGCACTCTGTACGTGGCGAGGACCAGTGTACCTGAGTGCAGCGAGGCATCTGTTTTTAATTCTACTCCACTCGCGGACTTCTGTGACCCGCTCTAGAGAGAATCAGGATTAAGATAAGCCTTCCCATTGTTCTCTCTCGCATGGATCTTAATTCTCATTAACGTGTCCTGACTATCTCGAGTCATCGCTTGACTCGGCACAGTGGTGTGTTTCAGATATGCTTCCATGAGCAGGGCAATCATGATTTGCACTTACATGGAAACATCTCAGCCACATGTTCCTGGCACCCTTTTGCTCGTAACCTCAGGGAAAGGTGACTAATTTACAGCTTCACAGGAAGGAACTGACCTCAAGATAATTAAATTATGCCATTTACCATGTGCGCTCTATAGATTATGCTGGTTTATTAAACAAGCCGCATGGAAATGTATTGCCAATGTTGGTTGGGTGAACTCCAAAGAAATCACTTAACAAGTTCTTCTTTTAGAGTCTGGATGATAATTAATCTTCCATATGTGACTGAGACATGTGAGATGTGCTCATATGGCACGATCTTGAAGTTTTAGCTCTATCTGGTCAGGGATTATAGAAAGAATCTCTTTTTACATAATTTTCTTTCTTTATTCAACACTGAATGTTTCACTGAAGGCAGTGATTACTAATGGTGGCACTTAGTGTCTTACGTCTGAAAGCCTGTGGTTTAAACTGTAATAAAGTGCATATTATCAATCTCCTCGTTACAGAGTAAAAGGTTGTACTCTATTGCTCCGTTTTATATGTTAAAGTTACATTTTACCCATCAATTTTATTTATGTCGTACATTAACACTTTTAAGGTCAGATTAGTATTATCTTTATCGCATGCTACAGTCTGGCCGACTAGTTTTATTAGGAGGAGAACAAGTCCTTGACATTTCACAGTTGTTCTAAATGATCCTGGTTATCAATAGAAAATCTCTTTGTATAGCATGACACAAATCTCATATGTTTATTCTACTTTCATTGTCCCTTTTTTTCTGTAACTACTGCATACATTTCAGTGTACCTCAAAATGTATCATAATATTCTCACAGTAGCTATGTTTTCATCCATTAACTTATGCGCAAAACTGGAAAATCGCATAAAACATTTGCAAATAAAACACCTTTTCCATCCAGTGAGTCGAGGAGAACAAAGTCATATCTTCCTAATAATCTGCCGCCAAACATCACTAAGAAAAATTAAAGGTGCTACAGTAGGAGAAGTCACTGTGGGTCTATTTTCACAAATAATAATCTACTTGCGCCTCAGAGTGTGCAGACAAATCGCAATAAACATGGTCATGTTATCTTGCTTTCGGAGGCAGATGCCTGCTGTTTGGAAACACAGTCGTGTAAAACAGTTCTGGGAGGTAATTATACTGAACCACTTTGACGACAGACTTTGGCATTTCAGAATAACAAAAACAACTAGATCGGTCTGCTGGTTAGTCCAGTTATGCCAACCCATCGCAAGCCTCACAACTTTTTTGCTGCGTGTCTAGGAATTTATTTGGTAAATCTGTTTCCATCATAGTTTATGAGCTTGTCTTCTTATCGGATAAAAAATTACCCTACTCAATTGAGCGCATACGTTTTTATGCTCATTTTTAGAATTTAAACATCTTATTGTTTCCATCCAGCGTTTTTTTATATGCAGAATCCCAAAATTTGCATACAATTAGGTGGATGGAAACATGGCTAGTGACAGGTTTGCACCATGCAGATTCAGATATGTACATTATAGATGGATGTATGATTTATTTATTCATTTATTTATTTAGAAATCATTATTTTCTGTCAGGGAATAGGACAAGCTTACATTTTTCAAATAAGCATATATTGATTCTTATTGTATGAATTTACATGAATCTAGTTAATCTTATTATAGATGCTGTGTGGTGGAAGGATGAAGTTGGATTCAAACACTGTTCACCTGCAAACATGAACCACCACGTAATAAATCAGATCACTGTGATTTTTGGCTTTTTACCAAACATTGGCTAAGTTTTTTTTGGCACACAGCATAAATAAAGGAGTAACTTTTTTAATTTAGTAGAGTACTGATTTAAATGGGCTCCATGGACAGACGATCATAGATTAACAAAAAATAAAGCTTGAATCAATTTCCGATATGTCTGCGTAGATCTGGATTTCCATACATCCATTTATGCCCCATGAAACATATTTATGTACATAATCCCAATCTAAATGGATTATGTTAAGTTCCATTTTACAAATTTAAAGGAATTGCATGAAATGAAACTAAGTTTTGACAAAATACAAAAATTGTTTCACTAGTTCATTTTAATTAACTAAACTGAGGAAGCAGCAAAAGTCATTTTTAGTGTACCAGTCAAATTTTTGAACACTTGACTGAATATGTTGCTCATAATCTTAGGCTTTTGATTTAAAGGTTTATGCTTGAATACTTGATTAGCAGATCAATTATAGCAATTATAGCAGATCAAAGATCGATTATAGAAACAACAAAAGCATTTTTGATAAATGCATAATTTCCATTTGCGTTATTGTGTTGCTTTGTTCTGAAATATGGAACAAAATATTAATATGGAATGAGTAGTTGTGTCCAAACTTTTGACTGGTTTTGTACCTACTACCCAAATGTGTCCCGTCACTGTGGAAACCAATGAGTGAAGCAGGTTACTCACGATTGGCTCTGTCCACCTGAAATACATCTGTGTTTCTTTAGAAGTTTGACCTGAACCAGGTATATAACTGAGATTCGAACACGAGATCCGAGTGGTGGTCCTCTACATGAAAAGCACTTCACCTGAGCTGTTCTTATTAAATTCTAATGACTGCACCTCAAAAGAAACTATCAGTCTCCGTCAGAGCTGCATCAACAAGACTTCATGTAGCTTTGGTGTGCGGTGCTCGACTGCATATCGCATCAGGAACAGGGCACCTGAGAGACTGACTGTTTTGATTGAGGCTTCAGAGAAGGAAGTGATGTGTCCTAGTGGTTCTTACAGAATAACTCACAACACATGGTGTGGTCATGACTGATAAAATTGAGTCCTTCTGCTGAAGGGCCCCTTGACTGTGAGCTCGAGATTACCTCAGGCGCTCGCAGGTCCTGACCTTCTCTCCAAATGCAGATTCACCAAAAGTACTATTCGCATGGTATTAGGTTTCTAAACAATATTTGTCACAATTAATAACATAGAACATCTGTGATTTAATTTACTGATTTGGATGGGATTGGGATATTTTTAGTAGCTTTACATATGCATCACCAAAGCCATTGAAATAAATAACTAACATGTTTGATTGTAATGTTCTGTACATATAATGTTGTGTAAGGGAAGGAATTAGAAGAATCCAACAGTCGGGGTCTGGAGGTTAAAGTTATTTCTTTACGATAAGGTTCATTAGTTAACATTGGTTAATGTATTAACTAACATGAACTAACAATGAGCAATACATTTGTTACTGTATTAGCTAATCTTTGTTAATGTTGGATAATAAAATCCAGCTGTTCATTGTTCATGTTAGTGCACAGTGCATTAACTAATGTTAACAAATACAACATTTGTTTTTAAAGGTGCATTAAGCAACTTTTCATGTTAAAAAATACCCGTTTTCTAACCCATGCATGCTTAAACAATTGCCTGATGGGCTGAATGAGCCCTTCTCTGATCACTGAGTTTGTCTCTATAATCCTGTAAAGTAAAATAAATAAGAGGGATTCGGGCCGGAATTTTAGACTGGGCGTGACGTCATGCGCGTTCACGGCACGCTCACCTGGCTATGTCTGGCAGGTTTGTGTATTCGCCGCCATTCTCTGTAGAAGATGGATTCTAAGAGACCGGCTTGTAGTTCATTTCAAACACCAATGCAAACTCCACGTAAGATAAAAAAAGAAAACTTTTGTCCGTGAGCGTGCACACTTCTGGTTGCAGTTTCGCTTGCCGCCAGAGGGGGCATAGTTCTGCAAAAACTCAGAGACTTGCACAATGCACCTTTAATAATGTATTAGTAAATGTTGAAATGAATAGTAACTAAGATGAATAAATGCTGTAGAAGTATTGTTCATTCTTAGTTCATGTTAACTAAGGTAGTTAACTAATGTTAACTAATGAACCTTATTGTAAAGTGTTACCGTTCTTTCAATCTCTCCATTGGGGAATAGATTTTTTTTAATGATAACTTATAATTCTTTAAAGGCAGAACTGATGTGAGTTTTGAGGGTGTTAATCGATGGTTTCTGCTTCTGTTTAAAGGGTTAGTTCACCCAAAAATGAAAATTCTGTCATTAATTACTCATCCTGATGTCGTTCCAAACTCACAAGACTTTCATTCATCTTCAAAACACAAATGAAGATCTTTTTGATGAAATCTGAGAGTTTTCTTGTCAAGAGAATACCCGAGTGTGAACAAGTTTTTCCCAATTCAACCTAAATGGATGGTTCACACGCTTTTTTATTATCTCTGAAAAATCACCCCAATTATTCTTGAATAATTTCCAAATAGAGCTATTCAAGTCATCTGGTGAAAATTCCTGTATTTTTTTTCCTCCCATCACAATGGAAATCACAAAAATATTGCAGTATTGTCCCTTTTTCCAATATCGTGCAGACCTGATTGTTATTGTGAGTTGGTTGATTTAATTTGCCTCAAATCTCTGTAATGATTTTGCTAATTCCTGTGGAGAAAATAAATGGGAAGATGGCTTAAAAGGTGGTTGAAGATCAGACCTTAGGATAAGCTACTATACAGTGGCCAATCAGTCTGTGATTGAGCTTTCCTCATTGATGTAAATTTTCTTTTTATGTTGATGCAATTCCAGTGAAATACAAATTTACCTTGGTCAGGGTAAGCTAATAGAAGTGCTAAATGTACACAAGCATGCAGACACATGCGACTGCCCTCTTCCACAGACACACCTGTCAGACAATAGTGTCTTATTTCCTGACACTCTTTGAATTTTTAACCAGTCTGAGCTACACACTCCTTAGTCTGTTGTATGATGTGGTGACACAGCAGTGACATTGAAGATTAGCCGTGTGGTGATGTGGCACAGATCAAAGCTTTTTAAATGATGGGGGGGATGTGCTGATACTTGTTGAATAGCTCTTTTATGTGCGCTAACATTGGTATTCAAACAGAGACTGGGTCACCATTCAACCATCAGCATCTAAAGGTGGGGTGTGCACCTCACAACAAACCGACACGGTGTAGGGTTACATGGGTTGCTAGGAGGCAGGAGTGGACGAAGACAAAAAAGGCCAGCCTGATCAACAATGACGTGCATTCAGCAGCACCACAGCTATCATAAAAGAGTCCATAATGGCTAATGCTGTATTGAACGTTTATTATTAAACTGTTGGGAGTGATTCTTGTTGACCCGTACTCTGCTTTACCCTGATGATATTTTCAATGTGATGAATGGAAGACAAAGAGTGATGTCTGTATCGAAGTCTTATTGCATGAGCCTCTTATTTGAAAACTCTATTTGCCTAATGATAGATTAAATGAGGTGGTTAATTCCATTTTTAATGACTTATAAAGGTCACCGATGTACTTATCATTATTTAAATGGAAAAATGATTCTCTTTTGAAAATACAATAATCCATTGCTCTTAATGTAGGCTTTTCAGGAGTTCAAATGACTTCGCTTTGATTGGATCTATGCTCGGTGTAGAGAAAATGTGAAGATTTATCTTTTCTTGCATATGTCAACTTGTTGCCATTGAGCAAACCTCTCATTTCAGACTGACAGGCGAATCCTTATAGAAGCGATTGAAATCTGTGACCTTGATATTTGCCGTAGGACCCCAAGTTTAGCAGGTAATAACTTTTAAGTAGTCCGCCAGAACTGAATGTTTTCTTGACAGCTCAAATGTCTACAAATTTGAAATGTCAGAACATGTGAAGACTTTCTGGTGTTTAGTCTTGAATAATACTTCTGAGAGGGCTGGAATAATGTCAGTCGGAAACTGTCGTTAACCATAAGTGGCTAGGAGGTTTTCTGCATCTCGTTGTTTCCAGCTGGGTAATAGCAGCATTTGCAGAAACATGAATGTCATTATTAATTTCACTGTGACATTTTGCATATCATTTTAGGACGGCATTGATGCCTACTGTTATGAACTGACAACTGGGAGGATTGGACATTTGATTGGAGTTTAAAATGGGTTGAGCTGAAGGGAGAGTCTAATAGCGAGTGCTTAAAGAATGCTGGAACAACAACTACAACATGCTGCCACAGGGATAATGTCAGAGTGCTCGGATAGCTAGATTTGATGAATATTTCAAGGCTGCAATTCCTTTGTTTGTAATAGCATAGATACGAGTAGATTAAAACCAAGTTTACAGAATTTCTAGTGTGTTTTTATGATAGCAATAATTCTAAAGAGATTATTGTAATGAGGTAAACAAATGTAGGCACACACACACACACACACACACACACACACACACACACACACACACACACACACATACACACACACACACACACATATATATTAAACACACTTTTATGTTAGATGCAATTAATTGCGATTAATTGATTTGATTTCATTTGATTTGATTTTAATTGGGCTGCCCTAATATATATATATATATATATATATATATATATATATATATATATATATATATATATATATATATATATATATATATATAATTTTTAAAAATAAAATACAGAGATGTATACTGCCATTCAAGTAAAAAAAAGAGATTTTTTTGGCCATATCACCCCGCCCTAAAGGCTATGTAATATATAAACATTTTGGGGTTTATTTGCCAGCGAAAATAACTATTTATGTGATATGGTATACCAAAGACTATAGAATAACACAAGATGCGTCTCTCATATTGTTTTGAATGGGGAAAAGTGCAATACTCAATATATCGGAATAAGTCCCGCCTTCTAAATAAGAGCCAATCGCAGATGGGTAAAGTCATCGCGTCACTGCAGCTGCCGTTAGAAGCTCTGGTTCCTATATAAACAGTCAGACACACGCTTGCATGTGCATTAGCTTGATCCAGCCTGAAAATTTTCGCTTTATGTCATGATTCGAAAATTTTGAAACAACATTTATGAGACAGTTGTTGTCATATTTCATTGGTGATTTCAAATATGAAATTTAATGGTAAGCTTGGCAAACGGTTTTGTAGAATTTGATGTTTCCCCATTGAAAGAGATAGGAGTTTCAAAGATGGCCGCCGAGTGAAATGACTTGTCTTAAAGGGACTTTGTACTGTACATACTACCTTTACCGTGGTATTACATTACTGTTAAGATAGGGACACACCAAACCGACGCCAAAGAACTAGTGATGATGTAAACTGACTGTGTTGTCGCCTCGCATTGGAGAAAAAAAATCTGTGCTTGAACACACCGAAAGAACTACAGGTGACCGTCAACTAGCACGCACGTTCTGCGCCAGCTTGTAAAGGAGATAACTGTCTATTTAACATGGTTCGTACGGGTGCTTGAAATCCTTGAAAATGCTTGAATTTTGTTGTTGTGTTTTCAAGGTTTGAAAAATGCTTAAATTTTGGATTAAATGCTTGAAAATTCTTGAAATTGTAACTGTATTTCTTTCACAACAAATACCTATCTGACTGAATAGTTCATTTATTAAAATGGAGAAATAAAATGTAGCCCTTAAGATACATTGCGCTACGCTGTCCAGAGCAAAGTTTTTATTTTGATTTCCGTGCTTGTTTGGATGCCCCGTTTTTATTGGGCGCGCGTGTAATCGTCACAGAGTGCAGCGCAAAAGTTGAACTATTTTTAACTTTGACCGCGGCGTGCGCGTGAGCTCGCCAATTCTGCACTCCGCTTTGGTCGACGGAGCAACAAAACGTCCTCGCACGGTGCAAGCCATTAAAATAAATGGGTTTCATAGCACAGCGCATTCTGCGTCCTGTCTGAAAGGGCCATTAGTGACTGAGAGTACTTGGTGTGATAATGTAATGTTAGTATTGCATGTCTGTTATGGCACGTTCATTTGTACAATATGCAGTGAACATAGCAAAAGTTACAGTAACGGCAACGTTAACTACCCGCAAATTAAAACCTGCAAACGTTAACCTAGTGCATAACAACAATCGTTGATTGCTGCAGAGAAATCGTGTCAGATGGAGTGTCATACAAGTAGCCTACTGTAAGGTTGAGGATGGCCTTATGCAATATTTACACTGCTCTATTCCAGTAGATAAATGTATATGTCTTGGCAATGAAATTTCTTTTGGGGTTAAAATGGAATTACAGGTTGTTGTTGCACTGTCTCAGATTTTGTTCAAGACTTGTCTATATCAAGAATGTAAAATATCAAAAAACCAAGGCCTGTAAAATATTTTTGTTCAAATCCTGTCTTCATATTTTCAGCCCTTGAAATACTGTTTTACAGCCTGAAAATCACATTATCTGGGAAGCAATATTTGGACATTAATATAATGAAAAGTATTATTCATAGTCATTATCTACTTAGACAGTGATACATTTTGAAAAATAAAATGCTTAAATATCTGATCCTTCTGCTATTATGAAACACAATTTGGCTGTTTATAGCATTATCTCTTTTAATGTGATAAAAACACTAAATAATAGTTTTGAGTGTATTGGTATGTAATTTACGGTGGTGTAAGGTGCTGGAAAAAGCTTTAAAGGAACACTCCAACTTTTTGGGACTTTAGCTTATTCACAGTATCCCCCAGAGTTAGATAAGTCCATACATACCTTTTTTATTTCTGTGCGTTCTGTAAGTGTTATTTGACGCACCCACCGCTAGCCTAGCTTAGCACAAAGACTGGATGTAAATGGATTAGGTAGCATACTAATTCCAATAAGTGACAAAATAATACAAACATTTTCCTATTTACATGTTGTGATCTGTATAGTCACAGCGTGTACAAATAACAAGGCTATATGAGACAGAGACCATTTTTAATCGTATAAATACTGGGAACTATATTCTCACTAGGCGTAGGAGCACAGCTACTTGGGCGGAGTGATTAGCGCAGCACACGAGACGCCCTGTTGATGGTTCCGTAAACAAAACAAACGTGACTAACTAGCTAGTAGCAAACGTGACTCGTGATCATGGTTGACTTTGAGGAATTGTCAGAGGAATTTTACTGGGTATCAAACCAAGATCCAGAACCATATAGTTTTGAGCCAGAATACACAGACGAGGAGTTACAAACTTTGGAAGCTGTAAGACAAGATACAGCGAACACCCATGATTGTAAACTATAAATTTACTATCTAGTAATTGCTGACTCTATTACTCCAACTCTGAGCGAACTCTCTGCTCCTCACCACAGGGCGTCTCATGTGCTGCGCTAATCACTCCGCCCAAGTAGCCACTCCGCCCAAGTAGCTGTGCTCCTACGCCTAGTGAGAATATAGTTCCCAGTATTTATACGATTTAAAATGGTCTCTGTCTCATATAGCCTTGTTATTTGTACACGCTGTGACTATACAGATCACAACATGTAAATAGGAAAATGTTTGCATTATTTTGTCACTTATTGGGATTAGTATGCTACCTTATTCATTTACATCCAGTCTTTGTGCTAAGCTAGGCTAGCGGTGGGTGCGTCAAATAACACTTACAGAACGCACAGAATTGAAAAAGGTATGTATGGACTTATCTAACTCTGGGGGATACTGTGAATAAGCTAAAGTCCCAAAAAGTCGGAGTGTTCCTTTAAAATGGACCTTGAAAGTGCTTGAATTTGACCTTGGAAAAGGTACAGATATATTTGTCTATATTCGTCATTCAAAAAGGGAAAGTAAAGCTAAGACTGCAGGTATACAAACCATAAACAAAGCAGCACTTGCTTACTGTTTTGAATATCAATCTTACTGATCGCGTTCTTTATTCCACTCCGCATATGTTATTATGAATATATCCATGCAGTGGAATGATCAGGTAAGATGACGTAAAATTAGAACAGTCTTCTGTCTGTACCGTCATGACTTTGCTCGCTTTCATCACTTTCGCTTTTATTCTCGTGCACTGACTCATTTGCTAAACTGAACAGCCAATAAGAGTTCTCTCTCTCACCGACGGCCCGATGCCAATTAAACGATGAATCAGCCAAAAAAACCTGACAGCGTCCGACTAGAGGCAACGGTGCAGAGCACACCGGAAAAACTAAGTCGGTCGACGCTCGAAAACGGCCTGACATTGCCTGACGGCCGCCCGTCGGCTTGGTGTGTCCCTGGCTTTGCTGTGATATATGATTCCGGTCATACCACCCACACCTACTAAAGTCAGAACTATCTCTGAGACATTTAACATGCCAGTCAGTCCACACTTATATTCAGCTGTTTCGGTAGAGGCTTTTGGCTTTTTAATCTGAGGTATCAAATCTGCACAAATTTTCTGGGCCATGAAAGTCTCATAATGCTTGGCTTATGCCTCCTTTGCCCTGTGAATGCTAATGTCCGCTCTTCAGATCTACAGAAAGTTTCCTTCACCTTCTCCATTCCTCTTTTAAATGTTAGTGCTGTGAACACAGATGCTGTTGCCAGCAAGAAAAAGGCTCATAAACACAGCCTCATCAAGCCGACCTATATAGCAATGTATGTTATTTATTGGAATATTTTAGTTAGATAGTAAATTCATATTATGATTATTGAAACGCAGAGCTGGATCTTCATTTGCTTTTAATTCTGCAGCCGTAAAAGCAAACGACCACTGCATTGCGTTGTCGTGAGTGTTTTTGGCTAATCAGTTATAAGGCCACCTAGCCAATCTCTCAAAATTTTGGTGGGAAGCTCTGTCTCTGTATCCACGCAAGATGATTCACCGTTTTGGCACCCGTCAAGAAAAATGTAAACGTCTCATCCCTGGCCTGGCCTTCTCCTACAATACATCACAAGAGCAATAATATCTTTCAGGATCATTTCTTTGACACATATTTGTGTGTCATCCTTCTGCTGATGTCATGAGGCGGTGTGATATCAAAATACGTGAGAGGAACTTGCAGCTTGTTGAAGGGTGATGAATGTTGCACATTTTAAAGTGTAGTTCATGTCACTGTTTGGAAAGAGCTGGGACTTGATATCCGCTGACTCTATTCCTGTTGAAACAAAACAAACAAACAAAAAAACATCTTAAACCAGCTTTTCTGGCTTTAGAGGGGTTTTGGGCACCTTACAGCTGATAACAAGCTGAAACTCTTGGTGGACCGGCTAAACTAACTTGCAGCTAAGGTTTTTTCACACTTGTGTTGTTGACAGGGCCCAGCTGCCTCATGACTTTCACCTGTGCGTTTTACACAATAGGCACGTTTGAGTCTTGAGTTGTTTTGCCAGATGGCGCACACATTAACGGTAATTGAAATGAAACCTCTCTGATTGAGATTAGTAGTTTACATTGAAAGTAATTAAAGTTAAAATGAATTAGGGCACCAAACACCCGATGGCCTTCTGTCCACCTACGACTTTAAATAGAAGTCAACACAATTAACACATAGACAGACTAACATTAGATATGACTGTGCTCTATGCTCAACATCTTAACAATGGCTAATTTGTTTGTTTATTTATTTATTTACTTTATTTTTCAGCATTTTTATTTATTATATAGAAAAGGATATTTCAAACTTATTGATCTCCATCGAGGGACCCTTTTTCTAAAATATAATGGCAACTATGTATTGTGTAATGTAGATGCATTTATACTGTGTGCATAATATGATATGATTTTTATTGATATCTTAGGGTAACATGCAATTTTGAACAACCTCCAAGGGTGCCACGGCATAAATGTAAAGTATTTAGATAAAAAAAAAAAATGTATTAAAAACTGAATTAAAATGCTGAAAAAATTCAAGGAGTAAACTGTAATAATTTTTCTTTTCCCCTCAATATGTATTTTTATTGAAAAACATACAGAATCATATTCTTGAATCATATAGAATCACAAAATGAATAGTTTCATTAATTTTATTTATTAATACCCCTAAGATGGTGCAGGAAAAAGATTTGTGATTTGTGAAGTGTCTGCTAATCAGTTCAAGATCAACTATAGACCAATCCAGTTTTAAATTGAAGCACTGAATGAACATAGCGGCTTTAGCTGAAAAGTCGACTTGTGTGATTCATAGAATGAGAGCCACCATAGCCAAATCAGAAATAATATTAACGTCATCTGCTGGATCTGTCCTGGGTTTTTGAGGGATAAGACCTTGTAGGGGTGGGCGATATAGCGTCAAAATTATATCACAATATTTCAAGAATATTTGCGATAATGATATTTATGACGATATAGAAAAATATATATTTTTTTTATTACATTTATCTCACCTAAATGTTTGCTCACTCATTGTGTTTTTACAATGGGGTAATTTTGTTGCTAAGAGTTTACACAACACACGGAAGCTTGATTTCAATCTTTGAATTAAATTGAAAAAAGTAGCAAAAATGTTTACAAAATAATAAAGATACAAATAAAGAGAAATAAAGAGAAAAGTTTTTGGGTAGGTCTAACACTAGTATTCAGAAATACTACAGAAACTGAAAAAAGTAATCAAATGTAAAATAACACTGATAGTCTTTTAGTCCTGAGTCTGGACTAAATTAATAGGCTATTAATTCTGATTCCTTAAAATTAAAGCTATCTTTTGTTGTTTGGACGACAACATTAATGACAGACACATATGGCTGCTGTCACTTTTTAGAGCTAAAAATAACCGACTGTGTTTATGTTTAGAGAGAGAGAGAGAGAGAGAGAGAGAAAGAGAGAGAGAGAAAGAGAGAGAAGAACGCAGCACTGCTGAACACTCACGCTGTTTATGAAATTGCGTCTCGGAGAAAGTTTCAAAATTATTGATTTGATTTTATAATCTGTGTAGATTAATTTAGGCTACTTATACAATCTACATGGTAAAGTGAATCAATGTTTGCGGGGGAATTTCCGCATTATAAGTAAATTATGTGCAATCTCGCGCCGAAATTCGTGCCCTGTGCTAGTATCTCTTCCTCGCGTACCTTCATAGCCTGGTTGTACTCGACGGTGTGTTTTGCTTCAAGTGGTGAAACAAGTTTGTTGTGTTTCCACCTTTAGCGGTAACAGTTTTCTTACATACTTTGCAAAATATTGTGCTTTGTTGGAGGTCTGACCTCTTGTAACCAAACCACTTCCATACTATTGAAGTAGCTCCCTTTTTAGGTACTAAATCGTCATCGGAGGCTGACATGCTGCTCTTACTCTCTGACAGGTGTTGTTGTTGTGCGCACTAGGGAACGTAAATGCGCCATACGTCATTGCGTCGCTATATCATTGATAGTGCGATATGACACTTTTTTTATCATGTACAAATTTATACCGGTGTTATCGGGAATGGTATGATATGGCACACCCCTAAGACCTTGTCGATATAAGTTAAACATGTTCATTGTGAAACTGGGAAAGTCCAGTAGGAGAGAAAACCCTGGAATAAGAATTTGCATAGCGTGCAGAGATGCATTCGTTTGGATGCGTAATGGTTATAAAGGGAAATGGTAATGATGCATGAAATTGATTGGCTGAGAACGTTACATTGATTGAACCAATCAGGATGCGAATAGAGTTTCATGGCTGAACTATTCATTTAATATTTTAATACAACAGTTTCTGTTAATAAAATAGCTTGAAAACAAGCAGCATTGACGTGATTGTAGTTGAAATATGAGAAAAAGTCCAAAAGGTTCAAAGGTCAAAAAGAACCGCACTGGGAAGGGAGATCGAGAATGGGATTAGGACATGATGAAGGCTGGGTTTAAACCTGAATTAGGTAAATCCAGACAAAATGTACAATACATGTCATGTACACACAACAATGTACAATACATGTTGTTTTGGCTAGCAGTAAAATATTGATTGTTAAACCTTTAGGTTTCCTAAAAAGGGGTATCGTTATACTCTAGGTTAGTTCCATCGCCCTTCCTTGTCTTAGAACTAGTGAACATCTCGGATTCAAACTTCAACAGCAAAAGTGGTGTCAGTTCATTTCTGTGAGTTGTTGTTGTTGTTGTTGTTGTTTGACCTAACCACATGTGACTGTTAAGAGATGGTTCACTTTAATTAGAAGCCAATTTACACTGAGTTGTGATAGCAATTACTCTGATACGAATACAAAAGTTGGTACAATGTTTAGCTCCGTCAACAGCTTTTATTAGCATCATTGTTCTCACATTAATTTGAGCAATTAAAACAGACCTAGGCATCTATGTTAGCATGCAAAATATAACTGTAATCAAGTAAAATAATGTGCCTCGGTATTCTCACTGTTTACGGCTAACAGATGGAGCCTGAACTTGAAAGTCCCTGTAGAAATGTTGCTCATGGGGTGTCTCGGATTTTGCATTTCCTCATGTAATTTTCTAATTATTATCTGAATCTATGTAAATATTATGCTGGTGTCATTAAATATGATAGATATTGCGACTATTAAAGCGTGGGTGTGCTTGTTGGAATTATTGCCATTGGCAGTTTGTGCTTCATATACAACAATACTGTCTCTGTACTGATGATGACGTGCTCTTGTGTTCTTCCACAACAGCCCTTATACAAAATACCCCTGATTTATGAAATGTTAATCATTTCAGTCTAAATAGAGGAGGTAATTTCCATTTCTAAGTGATTAATCCTAAATCAAGGGAGGCGTTCATGTGTTATAATCATGCTAATCTGCATCTTTACCCAAAATCCCCACATGAGAGGCTCAGTGCTCTAATCAGGGCTGTCCTACACTTCCACCGGGGAGGATTTTGAAGGCCTTTTGATCTGCATTTCACACCACTTATCATCTTTATTGGCTGCTACTGTATCTGTTCTGCCCTTTTCACTGCTGCGTAGGGTACTGTACCTCTGACAAACCACAAGCTGTGCAGGTTTGTCTTTTATTGCACCTTTTAATGTCACTGCCACCGAGTATGCAGGCACACAATGTGATACGAGATGGCTGAACTAATCAATTTATTCGCCTCTGAATTTTCTTTGACGCTTTTTAATGGCCAGTTTGTGTTGCCTGTGCAATTGGAAAATGCTGTTTTCTCACGAACTGTTGTAAGATTTTTTTTTTTTTAAAGGGGTCATGACACAAGGAATCAAATTTTCTTTAATCTTTTGACACATAAGAGGTCTTTTTATATACTGTACATTGCAGACCTAAAAAATAATTAAAAATAGCATTTGTTGAAACCAAGCTGCCAAAATGACTCGTTTTTTACTTCTGTCCATTTGTGACAGATTTTTTGCATTTGACCGTCTCCACAACAACACTCCAATGTCTTTACCTTATCAGGGGTGCGTTTGGTTCCAAGTTCCATCATTACCAGCAGAGTTCAACTGAACTTGTGACCATAGTTGGCTAATGATGCTTTCGGGAAAGGAACCCCAATACAGTAGCCCCACAGCGGAAGTGATTTAATGAGAGAGCATAAGCAAAGTGCAGAGAGGTTGTCAGATAACGTTTGGCATTTCAAAAGTACTTCTAAATTGGATCTGACTGCAGCTACATCACAAACAGTAATAAACATTTTAATGCTTTGTCCGTAAATGACAGTTTTTTATGGATAATGTTTTCAAAACACTTACTTGCGTGCAATAGCAAGGGGGCGTTGATTCTGTTTCCTATGCAATAACGTTAGCCAATCATAACAGTGACCTTAAAGGGGCTGCCCATTAAAAACAGATCATTTCAGACATATATATTTGTGGGGTTTTTTTGTGTGTGTGTGCAAAACACTTTAATAACATTGTAAGTGAACCTCAAGGAAAATGACCCTTTTCAATGACCATCAGATGTTTTTTAGCCATTATTTGTAGAATTTTTTGAGGCTTGTGAACTTTTTCACCTCCACATGCAGCACTGGTGCCAAACATTATTGGACCTTTCCCTGAATGTGATGTGATGTGGTTGAATATTTTATTTGAGAGCAAATGCAAATGAGATTTGATAGCTATGGCTGTCAATTTTTACGAATATAAAAAAAGTATAATAATATTTTAAATATTGTTCCAATTATTTTAATTAAATATGAATTTATTTGTATATATATATATATATATATATATATATATATATATATATATATATATATATACAGTATATATATGATATTTATATAGCATATATATTATATATTTTTTAGTCTAGATTTTTTTAATGATTTGATTAACTAATAATAATTTAGTTATTAGATTTTTGCATTTGGCAGAGAGGTTTGCTCTTGCACAAAAGTTTAGGTTTTATAACGTTTTGTTAAGATTTTCCAAGCCACCCATAAGCAGAATGTAATGGGCAGTTACTTCCTCCCTGCTGTCCACTCCTGCTGACATCTCCTGAAGTTCTGCATGCTGGAGCCGTTTGGACTCACACTGGCAGCTTGGGGTTTTGCTTTGCTGGAGATAGAGCTGTCGACCCAGTTATCACTGCAGGGGAGAGATTCTGCTTTCTAAAGCCATACAGTGTCTGAACTAACGTTTTTTCTGAGTCGGTTCAGGGAGTCCATATCTGGCTGCTCTTTGCCTGTCTAATGTACTCCACTTCACACTGATACTTTGCTGAAATCTGTTGCCATCATCATCAATATCATCATCAGGTTCAGCCGTTAATTATCTCATGTGTGAATCCGTATGTAAAGGGCTCTGTCATGGTTAATATTTGTGAACAGCAAAGCAGCAAACTGTCAGGAATTGTTTTTTATCATTGTTAAGTCTGTCAGGGTTAAAGGCAAGAAGAGGTAACGAGGAGGCTTCCTGTCAGTGATGACAAACACACGTGTTGCTTACTCTGAGATTTTGTGAAAACAGTGTGACATTGAGGTGATAATGTGTTTTATTTTATTTTATCTATGGTGACTATCAAATCATAGAAAGAAAATGTTGAATATCTTCACAAGCTTCTTGCATGAATGGCTCCTAGAATGGGGTTTTCATCTATGACTGCATTCTAGTGATGCACCGATGTGAAAATTGTGGCCGATACTGATAAACGATATTAATATTGCTGTTATGGCCAATACCGATATTTACCGATGTCGATATCTCTGTATAAACGACACATTTTTATGATAATCAAATAAAGAGCTATTTTCCAAAACACTTTTTTTTTTTTTTTTGTAATTTATTTTCAGAAATGACTGATATTGGGCACCTTTACCTGTGTGCAAAATATGTCATCAGATTTTCAGAAGAAAAAATAAATATTTATATAAAAATACATTTTATAAAGGATACAAGTGTGTCCTGAATTCACACTATGAATAAGGATGAAAAGGCAATGAAAAGGCAATGTCAATGTGTGAGAGTTTTGTATAACATGCTCATTGTGTTAAATGGTGAGATTGACTGAAAAACTGTGTGCTGAAAGTGCTGAAAAACTGTGCTGTTGAATTTACGCCTCCAGCCTAGTTCAACGATTGTGTAGGCTGCTCTGTACCTAACCTCTGTCATTAAGAAACATTAAGAAACATCCAGAAATTTCCCAGATATTTATAAACACCCCTCAGCAATTTCTGATATATTAAGTGAATCCCAACAAAATCCCTGTGCATAAACTTTCAATTATGTCCATGGTTCACGTCAACACAACACTTGCTACGTGTACGTGCTACGTGTAGGCTAGAATAAAGTTGGTTTGCAGCTACAGTGGATATTTGAATTGTTAGCGTGCTTTTCATCCATTCAATGGTGAAACGAAACTCTTCTTATCACTCAAGGAAGATATTTTTCCACCTCCACATAGGCTTTTTTTTTTTACTAGGGTGACAATACATCAAGACTTTAGAGTAAAAGCAAGCTGCAGCCGATCGATACTGTATAGGCTACTGACCCGGCCTGGAAGTGTACGTGCATAGCCCGAAGGACGTTAGCTTAATTTCTACTATGTCGCCAAATATATGGATTGAGCCAAACTGGACTGTTTGGCAAGACGACTGCTGTTCTCTGCAATTCCTATTACGACCATAGAACTACATTCTGCCTGATACTAAGGCTGTCACTTTTGAGAAATATCAAATTCGAACGGGTATCAAATATCAAGCAATGTATTCGAATATATTCGAATATCTACGAGTCGAAAAACGATCAGTCAAAAAATGCGTCATGAAGAGGAAAAAAACATATATAAGTCGCACTGGACTATAAGTCGCATTTATTTAGAAATGTATTTCACACAAAAAAAAACAATGTTATGGATGGGACAGTTCTCCGTTACGGACGTGAGCGCTCTGAAAGCGGCACTAAAAGACTGCTTTAAAACTTTCACAGAGACCTCAGACAGAAAGCACAAAGCCTGTCTTTAAATTTAATTTCGTTTTGTATTAATTGTATCTTAATTTTAATCAATGTTTTATCAACCAATTGCCTGGATTTAATAAACAGTAAATAAGTAAATATAGTAGAAAATATTTAATCACGACACGGAGGCGCCGGCGCATGAACCTGGAGCTTGTCTCATAAATGAACCGAAACTCATAAGGTAACCTACTTGCCTCACAGACCTGAGACATATATAGAAAGCTTGAAATACTTTTAAACAGAACAATTCAAGACGAAAGAAAACAGACTGTTCTCTGCTTATGTCATCCGTATGAAATGTGCATTTCTCTCAGGCGCGTTCACTACTGCGAAGATGGCGAGTCAGCATCGTTAACTTCATCTTCAACTTCACACGTCAAATACACAGGAATGATTATCGGCCTGTTCACTTCGGCCCTATTTTGACATCGGAACGATACCGATGTGTAAAAAAATGACCATATCGGCCAATATTATATTGGCGGCCGATATATCGTGCACCACTACTGCATTCAGATGAACTGTGATGATCTGACTATTGACAATATCTCAAAATGTAAATAATGCAAGCAGAATTTTCTGATGACAAATCTGAATAAGAACATAATTATTTAGAATAATATTCATCAGATTAAGACATTTATTGCATGTATTTAGATTTTCAATGTTTGATTGTGTTTAGTGCAATTGTTTGAGACATTTTTTTTTACATCAGAATATGAATATGAATATATGAATAAATATGGGTCTCTATTAGAGTATTCATTGCATTTAATGTTAATTTATAAACTGTTTAAAAGTTGTCCATTAGATTTTTTTAAAAAATACAGTAAACCAGTAATATTGTGAAATATAATTACAATTTAAAATGGCGTTTTTTTATTTGACTATATTATAAAATGTAATTTATTCCTGTGATGCAAAGCTGAATTTTCAGCATCATTACTCCAGTCTTCAGTGTCACATGATCTTTCAGAAATCAGTCTAATATGATGATTTGCTGCTCAAACGCACATAACTATAGAACCAATTCTTAATGCGCATGTGACCGCCATCAGCGTTTCTCACAGGTTCGAGTTTAAAGTCTGTGTAGAGAGAATGGTGTCGTCTTAGCGGCCCCTAATTTAATAACAAATGATCATTGCGACGGAAGCGAATCAATCAAAACTAACTTTAGCTGGAAAATAACTTTATTAAAGAACCGCTATAAAGCCAAAACAATCTCTGTTACCTTAAATTATACGTTTATCTCTGTAAAGCTGCTTTGAAACAATCTACATTGTTAAAAGCGCTATATAAATGAAGATGACTTGACTTGACTTGACTCAAGAAACATTTCTTATTATTATCAATGTTGAAAACAGTTGTGCTGATTAATATTTTAGATTTTTCAGGATTATTTGATGTTCAGAATAAAAGTTCAAGGAAAGTTCAAAAAGGTTAAAAGTTCAAAAACGTTATTAATCATTTGAAATTTTGTTACAATTTAAAGGTCTCTACTGTCACCTTTGATCAATTTAATGCATTCTTTCTAAATAAAAGTATAAATGTCAATATTCAAAAAAAATATTGGTAACACTTTATTTTACAGTGTCCTTGTTACATATATTACATGTACTTTCCTACCCTAACTCTATAATAAGTATATGTAGTTAATTAATATTACTTAGTACTTACATGTATAATTACACTGTAACAATGACACCTTAAAATAAAGTGTAACCAAAATATTTTAATTTTTCTAACTAAAAGAAAATTTACTGACCATTACTGACAACAAACTTGAACAATAGTGTAAATGGCAATCAAATGCATGCTTTATATTTAATATATATGTTAAATTCACTGTATGCTTAAAAAACAAAAAAAGATGATTTAGTGTTATGATTCTTATGATCAGGCCACATTTAGGAGCTGTTGATGCAGAACTCCAGTTCATTCCCATTCCCACAAACCTTTGCTCATGACTGTTTCATAGTGCAATATCAGACCAATAGAATAGCAAATAGCCCATTAATCAACGAATAAATGGTAATGCTTCAGATTAGGGTCCATTGCACTCAGTTAAAATCTTTCTTTCCCTTTGTTATTGCCATATCCCTCTGTCTAATATTTCATATGGCATCATTTCATATTTGCATTCTGTTACAACAAACAAATGATTGAGTTATTTTAAATGCAACTCTGCAGCGAGCAAACGCCCTAATGTGGACCACAGCTCTGACCAGTGAAAGAAAACTCAACCTATCTCTCTCTCACTCACATGAAACCCATTTGCTCTTCCTTTACTCATTCACTCACTCTCTCTCTTACACACACACTTATACCCATAGTGTTTGGTAAACACACATATTGAAAGGTATTAGATAACATGCATATTCAGCGTCCAGCGAAAGAATATGGATGTGTGGTGTACAGTAAATCAATAAGCATTCACATAAGAGTCTGGGATGGTGCCATACATTTCAAATCAGATTAATTGTCTCGTGGGATGGCTTCCCAGTTTCAGGAAAGACACCGTGGATATTTTGATGGATAGAATGTCTTTATTCTGCCCCACAAACAAGTCATACGCCAGTGTATTCAAATCAGATTTGGAATCAAATGAAGCCCGGCTCAGGATTGCACTGTGGGAGTTTATTGCCTTTCTGAATGCGCCGACCTGCTGAGGCTAGCAGTTACTGTGAGACACCATCACCTGAGAAGGCAAAAACCAACGTAGTTTCTTTCAGAAGAAAACAACAGCAGTCTTTTCAGAGCGTTCCTTGTGTTCAGATAGCAAGGGGGATTGCTGATCTGATCAGGTTCTTTGGGTTTCACTGTAATCGTCAGATATTGGCTTTGATTCCATCGTTTGGTTTTGATTCAGGCAGCAGGCAAATCAGCGCAGTCTGTTTTAAATAACATGATATTAAGCCCTAAAGCATTGATTCATTTTGGATTTAAGCTTTCCACTGAGCTCAATATTCAAACAGTTGTTATTAAAAATTTACATACAATGTAAGCCCGTCTAAATCGGTCCAATGGTGATATCCGATAGAACGGGACGTTACTCTAGAACGTTACTGTCTTTCCGCGTGGCAAGTTTAGTTCCAATTAAACTGATCTGACTGCATTTTATCACAACCTCGAATTTAGGTTAAATTGCCAATTGGTTATTGGTCAATTATATAATAGTTTAGCAATACATTTGATTGTTCTATTTAATTCTTTACTTAGCCTATATTTTACCCGTTCATATTAGGAATCTTTGTCGCTCTGAGGTCCTCACGACTTCTGTTTAACGCGGGTCTCACGATCACAGAGACTTGTCAGTTTTGGTCATTAAACTGAGATAATTGGCTATATACCTAAGATGGTCGCAATTCATGCTTTCACAATCAAACATACTTTGGTATAGCCCCCGTGGTTTCGCATACACTTGAATTTAAAGTAACGTTTACTTCAGTAGAGGTATGGCCACTACTACAGATATAAGTCAACCAACATTACTTCTCTTATAATAGCTATGGATTGGCCATGCCGTGGTTTCCCACGTACACTTATCTAAAGTAACATTAAATTCAAACAGAGGTAAAACACACCCAAATTTAGATTGGTCAAGCAGCATTTTTGCCGTTCTTAATGAAAATTCACTTCTTGTCTTCTTCACTTGAATTAATGCCAAATATTAGTCGTCACTAATCTGATGCAAAACTTGCGGTAACATACAAATCCGTTTAATCTACTTGGGAAAACAATTTCAGAGTCAGTCAGTATAAAATGTAACAATTTATTATGTCAGGTAAATGCATCATGCCAATTTCATAATCAGTTCAAAGATAATAAATACAAAACATCAAATGCTCTGGAATAAAGAGAAAAGATGCAAACCTGACATTATAAAATATGTGATGCTGAGTGTCTCTTGTTGCTTTTCTTTATATAGACAGAAACTTCTTTCACATGGAAACATTTGCTAACAATGGGAATTTGCATTCAGAGTTTACACCTTTTGGGAGGAGAATGCCATTTGCCTGGAAGACACACCCTTCTCTGTGTGCAACTCTTAAAAACTTCATTACCTTTTGGTTTACTTCTTTGGGAATGAGACATTTGTACCAGTCAGAGACATTTCAAATGATACCAAAAATGCATAATGCTGTATGATAATTATACACATTAAATCATATAGATTTTTGGGTGAATATCTGGTGATCTCATAGACAACATGGGGGAAGTGATTGACTCAGGGATGCTAGTTTCTCAAGAGAGAATCAAATGTTAATTTCGAGAAAGGTCCTTTGTCTTCTCGGGGAGTGGTCGTTCCTCAACCAGACTGCCCAGCATTTTCTAATTTGTCTATTCTTGCGTGGCTCGTTGAACTCAGAACTCAGTAGCCTTGCATTGTTATTATTGTTATGTTAAACTCTAGGTATTTGTACATGGTGGTTTTCACTGTGAAGGGCTTGACTTAAATTTTTATGGTTAAAGAGAGAGCTCACCCAAAAAAAAAATTGTCGTTCCAAACCTGTACAACTTTATTTCTTTAATGGAAAAAAAAAGAGTTTTTTAAACACCAATGCAAGCATCATAAAATTGTTTTCTACCTCTTGTGCTCAATATTCCAAGCCTTCTGAAATCATATGATAACATTGTACGAGTCGTTATTCACTGAAAATCTTGCAATCATGGGTAAATTGTCAACAAATTGATCTTTTGAGTCAGATCTTTTACAAATTTGATTGATTTGGTTCTTGAGTTCAACTGGCCGATCCGCTCGCAGTTGTTAAAATAGATTATTAGTGAATAAGGACTTAAACTTTGAGATGTTCATAGTAGACTTGAAATATAAGATGATTCGTAAGGACTGCTTTTATGATAATTTTATTGAGCTTTATGAGCATGCAAGCTCTATTCATTGGAAGCACATGGAAAAGAACGACAATTCTTCAAGAACATCTTCAAAAGAAACAAAGTCATGAAGGTTTGGAACAATTATGACAGAATTTTAATTCTTTGGTGAACTTTCCATTTAAAGCCTTCAGCAATCTTCTATCTCTTTCTTAAAGGGATAGTCCTCCATAAAAATTCTGTCATCATTTACATTTACTCACCCTCATGTCATATTAAACCTGTATGACTTTCTTTCTAATATATCTAAAAGAAAATGTTTTTTTTTTTTTGTGATCTTTCCTTTTAACAAAGAACACAGAAAAGACTGTGTACAAGAACACACAAACTCTTTCATAAACAATGTTATTATTCGAAGTCATGAGAATATGTCATGACAGCATTGAGCCGTGCTAATTGCGTTAGGGCAGAATGGCTGAGCGAGGCCGCCGACAGCCAGAGAGTAATCTCAAACAGAGAGCATGCTGGGATGAGTGATGAGCTTCTCTGCAGAAATGACATTTGTCTGCCTGATAAACCTGCATGTTTTAAAACATTTTAACTAAAATTAGCTTAATGTCGTTCCCACAGCAGGTGCTCCCACTCCCTTGATGATTCACTCCGTCAGGAGAGAATGTGACGCTAGAACATTAACGACTTTGTTTTACGAATGTTACATATTTGTCTTTTGTTCATTCTTTCATTTGCAGTTTAAGTCTTGTTTTATGGGTATTGTTGAGGGTTTCTAGGAGCTTTTGTCCTATCACTAATCTAAGTAGGAATGGATCATGAAGCCTGAATTAGTAGTTGAGATTATGTTGAGGCTTTTCCAGACCAGACGATTTTGTAAATGTGTAGTTTTGAACATACCATACTATGAATAAGTCTACGCTACGGCATGATGAACGCATCACTGCTATTTTCTCTGACTGATGCTGGAGTCCATTGTGTGTTTTTACAGTTTATAGAAATAGAGAAAATTGCACTGTGATAATTTAAGAGACCATGAAAACCTAATGATGTGGCTTAGCTGGCTGTTAGGGTGCTGAAGTCAAGGCACAGGTTTGCAGTTATCAATGAGAGGCAGGATGCATTAGGCTAAGCCATTGCGAACAGTTATTATAATCCTCTAATGCTGAAATCACAAGCTCAGTGAGTCACAGGTGCTAATAAATGTCATTTACATACATCTGGTAGTTATTTTGAGCTATCAAAGGCTCCAACGTGCTATTTGTCCTTTTTAGATTCAATTACAGATGAGCAACTTCGACAAATCACAATTTGCTGTGATTTACAGTACAATTTTTGCATGATTTATTAGATATATTTAATACAGATTCATTCTGTCAGAGTTTGAATGAGAAGCAGGTTTGTACCCAGATCTAATGTTTTGAGATGAATCCGTTGATTCATTTTTTAGTCCTTTCTGTATTTTTTGTCCTGTCTCACTATTACACATATAGCCTACTTAATGCTCTTAAAATGAATGTACGAAGCAGCAAACTGTTTGTTGAAATATCCACAACATTAACAAAAACTCTGCGCAGTTAATCTGCCAATCGGATGCATGTGAAAGTTGTGTTTGTTACTATAGCAACAGTTGGCTCCCGACATGTTTTCTTTCAGAATCATATTGGTCTAATTCATTTTTAATAATAAAATAAAGTTATATTGCTTGCTTCATTAATAACTAACATGATGTAATAATAGACAATAGATGTATTTATAAATTGACATTAACCAAGATGAACAAATGTGTGAAAAAGATATTCATTAAATATTGGTACCTGCTTTAGAGTGTAAAGCATGTTACATGTGTATATGTTAATGTATGCGATTTTGTTGTAACTTTTTACCCCACCACAGTCTTTGTCAAAAGAAGCAACACTTCATATTAATAATTCTTTAATATGAGTTAATGTATTAGTGTCATGAACTAACAATGTACGGCAATTTAAAATACTTTTGCAGCATTTATTAGTCTAAGTTAATTTTTACAGTACATATAAATGTTTATAAAAATGTATGATTTAAAACATTTACATGGAACAATGAGCCTATTATGACTGAACTTGCATTACTGTAGCATGTTTAAAAATTAATCTACATTTATAAATGCTTTAAAAATTGTTCTTTGTTAGTCCATGATACCTAATGCATTAACGAATATTGAACCAAATTATAAAGTGTTACCAAAACAACTTTTTTTCCTCTGGTTTACCATTTTGTATTCCATTCACTTAAAGTCATTATAAGACTCCAAAAGGTACTAGATCACCCTGACTCAACTAGATGAACTCTGATAGGCAAATGTATCAGAGTTCATCTAGTTACTGCCACCCACAAGTCTGTTCTGTCAGGCCATGCCTCAGGGATCCAGGACCATTAAACTCAGGTTAATTTCTCATTACACAACTTCACAGGACTTCAGCTCATCACGGGGGGCGGGCATCTCAATAAGCAGGTAAAGCCGATTCCACTATAACCGCAACAGAGGTTAATTTGATTCTTTCACTTGTCAAGAGCTTACAGGACTCCCCAAACTAGGTTTTCATCTTTTCCATCTGTAAAGTTACTTCCAATTTCAGATCCATCTGTACCGTTGGATTTCAATTTCTGACGAATCCTCCCATCTCCCTCTGCCTCGGTGACCCCTCGGCCCGGCCCGGCTTAATCTCGGACCAGAATTCCAAGCAGTCCTCTTCCCTATTCATTCAGTAGCCAGAATTCTCTCTCTTAGACATCCCAACCTCTGAGGATTTCATTAGGATTCACAGAGAAGAAGCATTCCAGTGCTTTTGTATGGCGACCTTGTGGTTGGATCCCCAGAACTTCTTATGAAGGATGCATGCTGATTTTGATCCTTGTTACGCCTGTCCAACTAAAAAACAAAATGAAAGGAATTACATATTATCAGCATTACAGTTGCAGAAATGCATAAATTAATGCTGAAAGAGAAATCGTCAGAGGTTGCTCTTCAGTGTGTGTTCTTCCTTGGGGAAATGGCTAAAGTTTTCAGTTCAGTTTGCACTGTCAATTTCGAGATACTCTGCACTGAGAGACTCAGCAGTTCTCATTTTCAAGCAGTCAATCTGAGGACAGATAAAGAGAAATAACAAGGCAGGGAAAACAACAGTTGCCTGACGTCCATATGGGTGTCCAAGGTCTGACATCTCAGTGTATCCTCAAGGACTTTTTAATGCTGTAAATATCGCTCATCTCATGAATTGTGTGTGTCTTGCGGACTGATGGAGATACAAATGACCTCTTCTGGGCTTTATTTATTGGTAAAACCTTGGTCACTGTCCTTGATGCAGTCTTAGTTTTTTCCAGAAATAACATACATGCACTGTAGTTCAGATGAACAACATCTTCAACAAAGAGTGTTTACATTTTTGAGGTGGAAAATGAAGGAAAATGAATGACGGAAAATGAAAGCATTACTCTCCCTCATGCTTTTTCAAATCTGTATGACTTTCTTGATTCTGTAGAACATAGTCATTGGGCATAGAAACGAGTTTGGTCACGAACATACTTCAAAATATATTTTTCTATCTTCCACAGAAGAAATTCAGTCAGATTGGGAACGACATAAGGTTGAGTAAATGATGACAGAATTTTCATTTTTGGGAGATTTTTTTTTTAACTTTAACATCCCTTTAACTTACAAATGAAATACTTATGGTTGTCTATTTTATTATTAGCAGTTACACACATCACTTTTAATAAATAATATCCAATCAATATCAAACATGTTATTTTTTAAGAAAAATGAAGGTCATATTTCCAGTCATCCACCTCCACCTCCGCCTTCATTTGTATTTGGTACGGATATACAGTAGCTGTGGATGGAAGATTCTTCACAGAAAGTTTTATTTTACATGAGCTTTGGACTCATATCTATAAGGGCTTCATTTATACTAATATTGGCATTTTAATTTGATTTATTGCTGAATGAATGCCAGCCCGCAAACACATATTGGCACTTTAATTGTGAGTGATTTTCAAATGTAGAGTCCCATTCAGATGAATTGGAAATTAATTTAGTATCATTTCTAAATGTCAGAAGAAATTTACATTTATTAATGTCAAATGAGTTATTTGGTCAAGTATCAATGCGCATTGAACGTTTTGTTTAGCTTCAAATGTGCAGTTAGCTGTTGGAGGGTTTCGGTCTGAGACATTTTTCACAGTGCAAGAGCTCCTGTTGTTTGCCTATTTGAACCCATAATGATGCTTGAGGTTTTGCACCATTGGCACAATTGATGAATGATTTAGTGTCTAACCAAGTAAACAGCTAATGTGTGCAGTTGAACGCATTCGATTAGACATATTGTCATGGAGTGCTGCTGTTAAATTAAAGAGGCACCATGTCAAAGAAATCATCGCATTGAATCAAGTGTAGTGTTAAATACATGAATTTGTCGCAGATGCGTTTTTCTTTTTTTTTTTATTCATTGTGTGCCATTTGCTGGCTTGCACAGTAACACTGTCCTTTCACTCTTGAGTCTTCCTGTCTTTACCAATTAACATCCATGACTGACTGTGAAGACTTGCAAATTTGTCTGCAAATGAGAGAAGTTGCTTCTCGAGCTGTCAGATCAGCCACTCTCACTCCTCTTCATTGGAGGTATATTGAAGTCTCTGTGGCACAGAGCACTTGCGTAGGGCTGCATAAATATGACAAAACAAATCTATTGTCTGTAATTTCCCTTGATAATTGTAACTTCAATTATTAATTCCAATTAATAGACCATGCACAACAGTTCTGACAAGCACTCCTGTTATAGCCTAGTGAAAAATAAATAAACTAAAAGGTATTTGTTGTATACTTAGCATAAAATAAATGTATTTCAAATAAAATAACATATTTATGTACTTGTGCTAAAATTGAGGTACTGCAAGGATTTGCAGACAAATGACTCTTGACAAATGATTCTTTTTAATGAGTCAACAAAAAGATTCACTTACACGTGCAGTGAATTGCTCAAAATTTTGTTTTGGTGTAAAATTGCAAGGTGAATGACATTTACCATAGTCCAGGGATTTTCAATCTTTTAGATGCCACAGACCCCCAAATATGATCATTCTCGTGCAAGGGCAGCTACACATTCTCATGTATAAAGATACTGTGAATATTATGTGTAAAATATTATTTGAAAAATATTTAGTCTCTGTTGTTACTTGTTACATTATTTTTTTTCTCCTATAGCCTATAGTGCTGTAAAGTTAGATGTATTATTCAGATTTTTTTTTTTTATATTTGTTTTATCAATTTATTTATTTTAATCAATTTATGTAAATGTATTTACTTATTCAGTTAGTTTAATTAGATTTTTTATTATTTATTAATTTCCTACAGTTTATACACATCTAAACTTTTCCACAGACTCCATTGTGACCCATCGGACCCCAGTTCGAAAACCCCTGCCATAGTCAATGCAATGTTTTTCTAATAACATTCAAAAATATTCTTAAAAAAATATTGGTAGACAAAAACTCATTCATAAGGGAAGAAGGAGGCGGGAACTGGCGAACGTTCAACATAATACTTTAATTATAAAATACACAAACAACGAAATGAAAGGAAAGCGTCAGCCCCTCACGGACGACTGCCGCTTAAACTAAAACAAAACGCAACATAATAGATCTTCATCGAATGATTTCATCAACTTAAAAGAGCCTAAATGTTACATTTTAAGATCCAATAGCTCCTTAGTCATATTTTTTTTTTAAGCTGGGACCCTACTTATTTTACTTTAATTGTAATCTCTATTAATTTTTCTATTAAATGTGTAGGCCTACACACATTATGCCCGTTTGAAAGTCTCATTTGGCTAATTGGCATATTTTTTTGATGCTTGATACTCTGTGGATAATCCTTGACTTTCCTCTCGACGATCACCCTTCCTTCTTCAGATAAAGAAAAAAAGCACAGGCAGCAGATGAAACACTGACTTCACATATGAACATCAGTGGCTTCTTTTACCATGCCTCCTTGTTAAAAAATGGTGTTTGCTTGTATTTCTACGCCAGTATTTTTTTTCATGGGCGTGAAATGACTCAAAATCTCTATCCGAATAGAAAGATACTCCATTGATAATCTAAATTAGATGCTTTCAAGTGGCGCATTAGTATTTAGATCTGTTTCCCCTGATGCAGCAGATTTATCTGTGATAGATAACGTCAAGCCTGCTGTTTATGTCAATAGCTACGCCGTATTGTCCCCGACATGTATGGTGATACAATGCAGCGCGAACAACACCGCCTTGTCTGGGTGCATGATGTCTCCATGCCCCCACAACCTCCCCTGACTGGAGCTAATTTGTCCTAAAATAAGATAACACAGGAAGCCATTTCTTCTGGACACCTCCTATCTGCTTTTATCTGTTCCCTGCAATGCCTGGCAGGTCTGCCCTCTGTTCCTTAAAATGAGATTTTCGTAGCATGAATGCAAGGTGAATAAACATGCCTTGATAGACATCAAAAGACTCAGGCAAGTGTGGCTGGAGGTTAACTCTCTCATCTGCTTTTCATCAAGTTCTTCAAAGGGAGAGTAGTTTTCTTCCTAAAAGAGCTGGTGGGTAGAACGGGGCCGTCCTCAACACCTGCGACTCCTCACGGCTTAAGCTTATGTTCCCACATTCCTCAGGTACATTTGTTTGGCACGTGTGCACAAGTGGTGTAACTGTTCAAATTACTCATGGTTTGGTTTGTATCACGTTTTTAGGGTCACCGTTACGGTATGGTAAGTGCTATTGTCAGGAGAAAAAGAAAAAAGAAAATAAGAAAAAATAATCAAACTACAAGGAATAGCACAAATAAATTCAATAGCGCAAAGATACAAATAAAAAAAAACTGTGCTTTTCAGATTTTTCAGGTACGTCTAAGGCTTTTTTTTCTTTTTGGCTCATATGTGACTCAGATCTGTTTTTTTATGATGATCTTTTCAAGAGAAATCTGATGATCTTTTCAATTCTGATTTGTGCCACTTCCATATGTGGTCCTAAATCCGATACAGGTCAGAAGTTTTGCAGTGTGACCTCAGTCTGAACAGTCAAATCGGAATTCATGCTACTTTTGCATCACTCTAGATCAACATTCACGTCAATTCTGCGCTCATGGGAGTCAGATTTTACATTCCCCGAAGCTATCAAGACAGTTGCGAAAGGTAGTCGGTGAAGGACAGTGATGTGTCAGAACTCACAAGTATTACAGAGACAGCTTTACAAGCAAAGCATGAGGGCTCATATCAGAAATGTTTTAAAACTCTTTTTTCGAGTCCTTGTCTTTGTTTTTCATATTACCTGCGCATAAATTCGCTGGCTTTCACTGCAGATCATGTCCTCCGTGTTTACTTCCGTATGACAGTGACAGTTTGCTGCGTGATGTATTTTTATCAGTCCAGGACCATTATTGGCCACATTTAAAACAACAATGTGAACAGCTATACAAAAAAAAATTAGCCTGCTGTCACTGTGAGACTTAATGCACAGATCCAATATACTGAAACTGTACACATGCGTCCTAGTAGTACACTTTTGGCTTTACTGTGCTGAGTTTAATCCCACAATAACCAAAGATTCCTGACGGATATTTTACAAACAATTGATCTGATCCCTATTGCTTTTATTGTGGTCATAATTAACACATTGTTTTCCTTCTCCGTTTCTTTTCAGGGGGAATCACACCACTTCTGCTAGTTGTTCAAAAATCTAATTGTTGATTAGTGACTAGAATATAAGGTAATAAATGTCATATAGCCAACATTGCACTGATGACCCATATGGGAGCGATATAATAACTAAATGTTTCAGTTCTTTTATTTGATTGTCTGTAACGGTAATTATGCAAATTTTCTACTTTGACCAATAGAAAGCCGTTTGGTTTGAATGTGATTTTTGTGCGAGCTGTGCTTTATACATAGCAATGACATGACAATGGAATGAAATTTTGCACCTTTAGCCACAGTTTTGCACATCCCTACTAAGATTTGTGTGTTGAGGATTTGTGAAGGATCTGGTGCTTTTCTTTTTCTTTGTTCTTGTGATAAAATAATCACCCGGCTATGAACCAGTGTTTGTTTAATATTGGAACCAGAATTGGTTCATTTACTTTCAGGCTGGCATTGGTATGGAACAACCGTCCCAGTGTTGACTGGATGGAAAAGTGTAGCTCAGGGAATGGTGTGTTTTTGGGTTTGAGTGCCATGGGCAGTATGAATTTGGCACCTTCCCTGGGCTCTCATGCATCAGGGACGTTCCAGATGAGGAGTGGCACCGTCTCAGTGATTCATGCCCATTGCTGTGTAGATGCTGTCCCGCAGGAGCGAGCCTTTTAGACATGTCTATCTCCTCAAGCTGCTAAACAGATGTTGGTGTTGCTGAAGAGAGTACTGAGTATTGCTCAAGATTACTATCTCGTGGTCAGAAATACCCTTTAGAGGCTGTTTATACAGTATGTTGAAAGGTTTCATTGGGTCCACACATAAGCTATAGCATTTTTTTTTATAGAGCACATATTTTTATTAGAAACATCTGCTGATCTTTTTTAAATGTGAAAACTATAGCCTAGTGGTTAAAGAGCTGGACTGATAGCTAAAAGCTTGTAGATTCACACCCAGCAAGAGACGATCCTTGAGTTATCCCAGTGGGATTGTCCCTGTAAATTAAGATGCTGATGTTGCGTCCAGTGAGGCGCATACATTTGAATAGCAAATGAAGGCAACTTTAAATTCTGTTGTATTTACCTTCAGGGATACCCAAATGTACTTCTCTACTTTGTGTGCTAAAGACCCCTAAATATGAAGATCCCCTTGTAAGGGACGCATTTACAAAAATATAAAGACATTTATATTTCCATGTAGTCATTGTACTAAATTAAATTATTGAAATATTGTCTGGAAAGTCTGGAAGTTCCTGGACCTCACTTTTAAAACTTCTGTTTTGCAACTTTTAAACTGAGTAAACGCCGCTGATAGAACCATCTTAAACCAGCCTGCAGTGGACACCTTTGAAAGAGATCAGAAAACTTTTATAGAAAGCTTGATGTGCCTCACAGGAGCTGGGTTAATTACACATCTCGAAAAATGGGCTGTTTTCTATAGCGATTATGATAGCTTCAAACACTGCGGCTTTAAAGGCATGTCATTATCTGTGATTCACAGAGGATTAGGGCTAGACTCGGCCTTCCTGTGACGCACACGCTCCTGCTGGATTACTTTACGACTCCCCGGTGTTGTAATTCTGTTGTCTCTGCTGTAAGTCATTGTAGCGCTTCATGTTTGGGAAATACTTATGGTTTGATTTGCAAATTCTTGTCATTGAAATTCATCACTGGTAGCTCTATAATGATCTGAATTTTAAAGTGAAAGGTGAATAAACAAGGCTCGATAGATGTCAACTGGCAAATTTAAATCCCAGAGTACAGCTGCTCGGTGGATTATATCTTTTTCATTGTTGGAAGAAGGAGTTTGTTTTATTCTCAGCTGGAACAAGCAACTTTTGTGCCTGTTGTGCAATTTCTTTTCACTCCGTGCCCTGCTGACTGTGCTGAAAGCCACTGGCCTGTGCTCTCTGCCCAACAGGAAGTACTTCTTCCAGCCAATTAGAAGTGATTAAGGGGCACAAATGATTGGGAGTAACAAATCATGATTCACTGTGTTTTGTGTTTTGATTTAATGTGTGCGTTACCATGCACACACTGTGCTTTTTTTTCTTTTTTTCACGAATGTTGTTCCTTTGCTTCTCTAGCAACATGTATAAATCTAAGGCAGATATATTAAAATCAAGAACTTTTATGTCAGACATAAGATAATCTTAAGAATTTGATCATGATTGACTGAGAATCTCTGAAATCCAAGCAAAAAGTACTCCGATTTTGTTCATGAAATGAAAATACTAATTAAAATGAATAAAAAATAATAATAAAAAGATTTTTTTAAAATTCAAGGTACATTTATATAAATTATAACATTAAATCATAAGAGCATTAAAAGAAGCATTAAATTATATATTTTACACTAATGTTCAAATGTTCAGGTTGGTAAGATTTTTTTTAATGTCTTAAATTTTAATGTGTCTCTTTTGCTCACCAAGGTTACATTTATTTGATCAAATAAAGTAAAAACAATAATATTGAGAATTATTTTTACTATTTAAAATAAGCTTTTTCTATTTTAGTATATTTCAAAATTTCATTTATTCCTGTATATTCAGCATCATTACTCCAGACTTCATTGTCACATGATCCTTCAGAAATAATTTCTAATATGACGATTTTGTGCTCAAGTCAAGTATTTTGATACCAAAAATGTAATTGTCTTTTTCTTTGAATTGTGAGATATAAACTCGCAATTTGAATTACTGTGTGGAGATATAGACTCGCAAATGCGAGAAAATGTCATAATTGTGAGCTGACTTTTATTTCTCAGAATTAGACTTTATAACTCACAATTGTGACTTTTTTCATGCAATTGTGACTTTATTTCTCAGAATTGCACTGTGAAGGCAAAATAGCACTTGACCTAAGACAACATTAATGCGGATCTGACATTGTAGATTATTTTCTTTTTGTTATCCCAACACCAGTGTGTGCAAATTGTTTAAGACTGAGATCTGTTGACACAATCATCTTGTAATTTCGTTCTTGGTGTTCCACTTATTGCAGTTTCACAATTCTGGCTAAGAACATGATGTTATCAAACATCTCACTTACTGCCGCAGCTCAATCGAGTCGGAGAAGCTGATATCATCAGCAAACATTTCACTGGCAGCTAAATTATGGGTCACTCTTTTGCAAGCCCGCTCTTTTTTTAAACATTGAACAGTGTTGAAATGTCTCTGAAATTATTATTAGATTTAAATGAAAGGGGAAGGCTTGTCTTGTGTCTGTTTAGTGGTTACTGGAGAGGCTGTTCATAATTGAGAGCATTTGCGGAATTGGAAGGGATGTCTTTGAACTGCCTGTGTAGTCTGAAAATGAAATCTTTGAGAAAATGAGTATAACAAACTGGAAGTAAGCAAAAAAAAAAAAAAAAAAAAAAAACACACACACACAGCTGAATCCAACATGTGCCACCACAGTGTTCAGCCTCCACCACAGATCGCATCAATATACACATTCTTGCGATTCTAGTTTATTTGTCTAACCATGTGGTCTTGAGTGAGATTATGAAATGATTTTGTTACAGATATATCACAGCCAACATTCCTATGTAATATATTACAAAACAGTCAATGGCAGTTTAGATTTTCTCCAGCAAAGTACTATATCTCTTATGAAGTGCAGTGGTGGGTGAACAAACTCTTATATACTGGTCCTCTGAGCTGGAGGCATCAAGTGCTTTCTTCACAGAACCTCTTTGAAACAGGCACTATTGTCTGATTACCAGCACCAGAATCTCATATGCACAAAGATTTCTCCAGAAGCATCTCGCATGGCTGTTTTCAAAGCAGATGCGATTTATTTGAGGTTATTTGCTGTGAACGTGTATGGTAACATAAAAATGGTGAAATGAGCTCCCTGTGTCCACTTTTAATAGCTCTTGACACTATAAAAGTAGTTTGAAGCTGGACATTGAACAAATATCAGAAACATGTAGAGTTGAACTGTTTGATCTTTTTATGAGTTAACTCAGATTTAGCACTTTAAACTGAAGCCAGAGAAAATCACTGTAAATCTCAGCACCATATTGTCAATTGGTTTTAACACTACATACACAACTTTTTTTTTATAGTATATGAATACATCAGAAGTATCTTAGAAATATTTATTTGTGAAGATACTACCGTTCATAAGTTTGGGGTTGTTAAGTTTTTTTAAAGATGCTGAAAGATGTCTCTCATGCTCACCAAGGCAGCATTTCTTTAATCTAGAATACAGTACAGTTAAAACTGTAATATTATGAAATATTATTATAATTTTAAATAATTATCTATTTGAATTAGAGCTGTACGATTAATCGTTAAAAGACTGCGATCTCAATTCAAACACCCATGCGATCTTCTCAATGATCTATGACAACAATTATACTGTATATAATTTGCAGGCATCAGGGAGCCACTATCAATATGCAGGGAATTGAAATCGCCTTTGAATTCGCTCTCGCTTTTCTCTTTTGCTTTTGAATTCGCAATAATATTTATTCATCGTTGTGCTGCATTCAGAGTCTTTCGTTTTTGTATCAAATTAAGTGACGGTTTTTCTGACTATTTCCTATTCAGGCAGTCTTGTAAAGTTCCTACTTACAAATTAGGAAATCGTTATTATGGTATGATGTGTGTTCATGTGCTTTTAGTCTAAATAAAATGCTTGCTGTGCTCTCTCTAAAATCAGGAAGCATTTAGCACCAATGCAGCAAAACTAAGAGTAGAGTATTTGGAATTGGTGTGTAATCAATCTTACCAAAATATTTGATCATTCTCATCACACAACCCTGTCTTTTCATGAACCATTTTCTGCCAAACTTCATTTTCAACAATACAAAAAAGTTGATTGCGTTAATAAAAGATGGCAATGTTTAAACCTCAATATCAGACACATACAGGCTGCAAACCTGTAGCATGATGAATCTACAGTTGGACACTTCACGTCAAACAGACAGGAGAACAAATGTTGCTCTGTGAGTTGACGACATGCCTTAGTAGGCAAACGACAGATGGAGGAGCTTCTCGTTCGATGAAACTTTGAGACATGGGGCTCCCTGAAGATCCCCTCAATCCATCTGTACTACACGGTTGGGCGTGTAGTTATGACACAGTCTCTTAATCGAACTAGCACTGCGTCTCTGACCCTGTCCCTGAGGCCACCTGATAAGAAGACGCCCCTACACCTGCTGTGCGTCAATCACACACAGACTCTCAGCACACACAAGGAAAGCAATCTCTCACTGATGTCCCCTCAGATTACCTTTCCAATATCCCACACATCTCCAATAATATCAAATCAACTGCCAAATTTATCACTGCACTGTAAATACTGTAATTTTGTAACAGTTTTATAATAGAGTAGACTGATACTGCTGTGCCTGCTGGAAAATCCAGCTTAAGCTGCTAAGAACTGTTTTAGAACAGCCTAAAACAGCCTAAGCTGACAATTAGACCATCTAGGACAAGCAATAAGCTAGCTTTTTGGTGGTCAAGCTGGGTGTTTGGAACAAAATGGCTGTTCAACCAAATAGCCTAATGCTAATGGCTAATATCCAACATGAACAAACTAGAAACCAGGGGATTTGAGTTACAGGACTTGTAAATACCTCAAAATGTTTTCCCTGAAGGATTAGCATTATCATATAGCATTAGCACCATGGACACATCTTTATGAAAATAAATGTAAAGTGAATTTTAGTAATCTGTTTACATTATTGTAATTTTAGTGCACATGCTTACAACACTTCAGAGGTGCTCCTTTGAGGATGCAGGTTTAAAAGTTGAAAGCTAAAAGTTTTAATGTTGCTTTTGTTTCAGAATTTCGCAAGTTTCAGCAAGGGAATGTAAACGGTCAAGCATGTCGAGCCAAAAATGTTTACCTTGGTCTAAAAGTTAGAAGTCAAGGGGGTGCAAAAAGAGAGGAAGAATCAATAAGTTGTGCTTTGTGTGAATCACGTATGAAATAACATAGTAAGTGGGGTAAAAATGTATTTGTTGGCTGTATGGCTGCAGTTTTAGTGTCCTTTGTTAGTGCGCCCGCATCCAGTGATGCTGGTTCAAATCGGAGCGTGCATGTAGGATTAGTTAAATTGGTGCCGTGTAAATAGATGTGTAAATAAACCTCACTCCCCCGGCCTCATGATGCGCACTAGCAACTGACATTAGGGATTTTGGTCTTTAGATTTCTTTAGCATCCCTTGCCGGTTGGCGCTGGTTTGAATCCCATTCAGAACCGAGTTGGGCCAATAACACTTAGTGGACCTCATGCCTTTAATGCGATGAGGAAACCACTCAAATTTAGCTAGCTATGCTATTGACTGCTCTACCAAAATACTAGTTAAAGGAGCTGTATGTAAGAAATCTATTTCAATTAATCATAAAATTGCCCTGATGTGTCACTAGACATTAAGAAATCATGTTCATTTCAAATACTTATATCACTGACAACAGTAGTATGGCTAGGATATTGTCATTTAAAAAGTGGACTTGCAGCCCTCAACTGATGTTGATGTTGTCATGTTGTGTTTTGGCCTGAGCGCCTCCCTCCACCTATCTACCAATCACGAAGTCAGTAGTGTTTCGGGATCCGGGTTGCCAGCTTTGCTCTAACCTAACCTACCCTAACTCTAGTCGGATAAAAATGTCTAACGTTACTAAATCAAAAAGACCTCGTTATAATTCAGAAATTCGTTGTGACAAAGTCCGAAATAAAACCAGAATTTGTATTGGAGATGCTTTTGAAAGATGGAGACGGCTGAAAACGGAGAAGAATTTGAACACAGACGCCAACGTTGCTAATTTTCTCCTAGACAGGTAAGATTCATCTATGCTTGGCTAACTTGTACTGGATGTCAATGGACATTTCATATATTCATGACAGTCGAACAAAGTTATGCGTGTTCAAGCAACGTAACATTAGCTCACATGGACGTATGCATTTGCAATGCATTATAGGAGCCCGTTTCTCTGTCATTATGCTGAGACGCTGATGAAAACATTAGCACGACCATTATGGCAATTTGAAACGTAATTGAGACAAGCCTAACTTTACCTCAGAAAAAAATATTCGTCATTCGTTCTTCACGTATATCGTGGACTAAGTTACACATGCTGCAAGTTGACCTGTATGACCATTGCTAATGTAATTTAGTTACTCTAACAATATTTTCTGATGGGACTGAAAACAACCCTGTGATAGCCATTGGTGATATTGAATTTGTCCCGTGTTATAATTTCTGTGGCAAATGTTTATTCTGTTTTTAGCCTATAATATGACAAAAACTTTAGCACTTGTAAATCAAGGTTTTTTTTTCGTATTGAAAAATAAGGAAGTATTATTTTGTTGTTTAAGTCTATATGTTTTTTGTTTTCTATTACTATTATCCTTTTTTTTTTCTCAGATTTTTTTTGAATTGTAATTGTATTTATATGTTCAAAATAAAGAAATCAAATCAAATTAAATATCAAATCAAAAACGCTTATCTCTTCAGCTATTATGGCCCCAGCACCTCAACAATTAGTAATTTTTTAAAATAAGTAATTACTCATCAAAATATCTCTCATAAAGCATAAACACAATTAACAGAAAAAAAAAACTTACTGTGTACGTCTCGTCATCACTTGCCATTGGAAGCTCATTGAAGCAGCCTACGTTTCTGCTGAATCCTCCAGCTTATCTGGCAACCTCGAGTCAGGGGGGAGGGGGAGGGTATACACGGCTCTACAGTATTTTTAAAGTGATTGCAGTACCAGTTTTGTCCACAATCCTACATACGGTACCTTTAAGCTGCCCTTCTAATAAGGTAGCGATTTGCACTACAAACAACATTGAAAAAGTAGCTTGATAATTGCTAAAAAAAGTAATCTGCAGTTTGAACTAATACATGTTTGTAGCTAAAAAACACTAACTTCTCTATTGAGAAATGTAGTTATACTACCGTAATAGCTTACTTTTTATACTTTTTATTGCATCGCTTAGGGCTGCTCGATTATGGGAAAAATCATAATCACGATTATTTTGGTCAATATTGAAATCACGATTATGTAACACGATTATTTCACATGACTGGGAACGTGTTGCATTTATTAAAAAGACACGGTAACACTTTACAATAATGTTAATTAGTTAACATTAGTTAATGTATTAACTAACATGAACTAACAATGAGAAAAACATTTGTTACAGTATTTATTAATCTTTTTTAATGCTAGTTAATAAAAATACAGCTGTTCATTGTTTGTAGTTTACAGTGCATTAACTGATGTTAACAAATACAACCTTTCATTTTAATAACGTATTAGTAAATGGTGTAATTAATATTAACTAAGATGCTGTAGAATTATTGTTCATTATTAGTTAATCTTAACAAAGGTAAGTTAGTTATAATGCTAATTAATGAACCTTACTGTAAAGTGTTACCAAAGACACCTTTCAACAATTCTTAAAAATCGAAATGTGAACATTGATTGTACTTTTTGAACTATTAAAATAAATAATGTAACAGATAATACTTCAATGAGTATTTTAATAATTCCCGCAGGTCTACCACTTATAATGCGGTAAATTCCCCACAAACATTGATTCAATTTAGCATGTAGATTGTATGAGTATCTTAAATGAATCCACACAGATTATAAAATCAAATCAATAACTTTAAAACTTTCTCCAAGACGCAATTTCACAAACCGCGTGAGTGTTCAGCGGTGCTGCGTCTTCTCTCTCTCTCTGTCTCTCAAAATGCGCTGGACAAAGCAAGCGTCGAAACTACACATTCGCGTTTATGAGTCGGGACATGATGGAATTGTCACTTGTACAATCGTGCCAGCATTGCATCGTAACTAAAGTTTAGCATTTTCACTTCTTTTTAAGTCTTATCAGTTTAAACATTCGAGCTGAGAGAGTTTACGGCATCGGGAAGGGCGGATGTGCGCGTGTGCGCGTCATTCAGAACACAAGACAAAATAAGAGCGTTCTTTCAAAACAGAAAATGGCAAAATAATCGTTTTTACTCGATTATACTATTTTGGTGATCGTTGGGAGCAAAAATCGAAATTGAAATCAAAATTCAATTAATTGCACAGCCCTAGCATCGCTACTGCCAAACATTAATTGTAACTCTGTGAGACCTTTTATTTTAGCCTGTTTTATTAATTGCCATGCAATGAGTGTGACAGCTTAGAAAAGTCCTCAGAAAGCCGAACAGTTTGATGTTTCATTCATGTCTGTAACGCAAGTGGAGCAGGAGCCTAATACTTTGGGTTATTCAAATCTCTAAGCGTATAGTATGAGCAATAGTAATATGCTTGCTAAGGCTAGCATCAACAAATATAGACGTAGCATAAAAATATACATGTTATTGACCTTCTCTATAAAGTTCTCTCAGCTTTATTGTAGGCGGTGTATCCAGGAGCTCCAGGATGAGCCGTGGAGGCCCGTCAGGACAGCAGGCGCACAGATCTAATGTTCTCTCGTTTATAGGGCTTGGTGTTCAATGGAATGAAAAGGCTTTTCATTCCTGCGGTTCGACTAGGGAGGAACATTCAGTCAGACAGCTGTGCACATAGAAGGGAAACTCTCGCCTCTCCTGTTAGAGGAGAGACCCAGCGTGTGTGTGGCTTTGGACCGCAGCATGTGTGTGTTAAGACTGAGGGTGGGTGGGTGGAGGGGAAAAAAGGTCTTGCCTAAGTAGGGAGTTCACAGTAAGTTCATTAGAGTCGGACAGAGTTATTTTTTTTAGCTGACGTGGTGTGACTGTTCATTTTTTGCAGAGGTCACGCAGATGTGCGAGCAGGCGTCTCTTCGTCTCGCTGTTATTTGTTTAACTAAGTGTGTGTATCATGCTTTTGTTTTCAGAGCATAATGAGAACGTTTTCTCTAAGTTAGCTAGGTAAATTTTGGAATACATAAGAAATCTCCACACTGAATAATTCTGACATACGGCGTGTTTCATATGTGACTGTGAAAATCACTCTGGCTTTGTGCTATGAAAGTCTTCATATATCATATAATGACATCCATAACCTCTAATCTATATTTTTCTTTTCTTTTTTTCTTCATGCCTCCCTGCGGTCTGCTGATGCATCCTGCTTTTAGGTAAGACCACCACAGTTATGAATTACAGTGTTCTTAAGCACACGTCTTATCCAGCAGAGATAATGACTGCTTCGGTAAAAGCTGTTTTGTGTATGTAGCCAGCATGTAATAATCTTTAGCTCTTTTTAAAGGGCTTTTGGATTGTTATTTTAATGCAAGTATGGAAGGACAAGTCTCATGAAACTAACTATTGTCTTGGCCAAAATGAACTGAATGTAGCTTATAAATGTTTAAATATATTTTATGATATGTGCATTGTGGTATTAGTTTTATGAAGCACATGCTAAATGAATATAAATACAAATGCATACTTAATTTAAATAGTATATGGTTTCAAAATACTTTAATTTGCATAAAATACATTCAGAATATTTTCCAATGCAATTTTACAATCCCAAATCTCCCCAATCCTAATATATATCACTGTATATTGTGTGTGTGTGTGTGTTTATAGTATTTGTACTGAAAATTGAAATAGTTTTTTTTAATACAATATTTAAATGCTTTATTTTTATAAAACAATATTCAAAATATTTTCCTGTGCTTCTTATGAATCCCAATTTCCCAAATTCTTGTTATGATTATGCTAAATAAATATATAGAAATAAAAATATACTTAATTTATATAGTGCGTATATATTCTTTTACTAAAAAGTAACTGTTTATTTATGCATTATTTAAATACTTTATTTCACATATTTTCAGATTTTTCCTAATACTTGAGAAGTACAAAAAATTATAATAAAATGTAATATTTACTGTGGAAATGTTGCTCAGTTGTCATGAAAAAAAATATCACAATGCAAACTATCTTAATGGGCTTAATTTCCTTCAATTTCTCTTTATGCATTTTTTTTCTTTTTCTTTTGGTCTTGGCGTGAAATGTGACCTGGACATGCTTTCATGAGACTCACTTGGTTGGTATAGATTTTGTGTACAGTGAAAAACATATTCTCCCGTATTTTTAAAGAGTTGCCGCAAGCATCAATACTTAAGTTAATTCTTCTAAAAAACTCTTCCTTTGTTGCATTATCAACTGCTAAGTGCAGTCCTCACACTGCTTCATTTGTGTTTGGAGTGTGCACGCTCTCTGCACAATACTTGCTGTTTCATTTCTGGAGGCAAGGAGAATGAAAGAACAAGCTGCCATATGATATTTACTCGCTGTGGTTGATCAGCTAGGGCAGGGATAATTTACAAATCCATAGCCGACCTTGTTCATGCAGATTCCTAACAGGTTTTTCACTTACCTTGGGCAGAACTGCCCGGCTTGCTTAATTCCACCTGGGAGCACTGGCCGAGCTCCGGTGTTTCTGGTTACCTCACTCATCCTACCTCCCCCTTCCAGCCTTACCTGCATGAGCGCGGCTATGGAAATGAGTCAGTAGGAGGCCCTGATCCCCGGGGCTTTGGACAACTGACAGCATGACAGAGAGGAGTTGATGGTACCCATCCATTTTGGCTCCTAGCAACACTGCAAGGCGTACCACACAATTACCAATTCTATCAAATAGATTTACTTTGCTTTTGTTTCTTTTCTGGAAGGCGAAAGGAAAGCACCCTCGGAAAATAAGGCTCTGAAGCATCTGGTCTGTTGAAAGATGTGTTATATTTCTGCCATATCCTAACAGCTTTTTAGTGTCACGAGAGAGTAACAAGATGTGACATTGTGCTAGAACTGATGTCAGGAAATTGGCTCGAGTGATGTCTACCTGAGCTGGAATACCATTGAGACACTCAAAGTCATACCACGACATATCATAAAAACTTTTGCATTTATTTATGAGGAGCTCGAGGTGGAGGGCAATTGTCTGTGTTTATGGCGAATGGGCTGTGCTCTTCCATATGATGTATACGACTCTGCCATCCATATATTTAGTTCTTGACTACCGATTAACTTTTCTTTATCCTTCAAAGACACACCGCAAAAGTTATCGTCGACATTCAAATATTAATACTAATGGCCTCGAAACCTTTCGATTTGTTATTATGTGGTGCGAGAAGTAGAGACTCTTTCGCGGGAAATATATGGTTGCGTAAAGCATCCTGTATTTCTCCATCTGTCTTTTTCTACCTCGTTCCAGAGAGGTCTCCTTTCACTCTGTGAGGGATTTTCTCAGGTTTCATGCATATTCATGAGCTGCCCATTTTCTGGGCCTATAGGGAGAGTGCTCAGTTTCTTGCCAGCATCACACTGAATTCTGTTTGGGTTTTCTTAATCCGTGACCTCCCAGCGCTGCCACATTCTGCCAGACGGAGGCAGAAAGATAACTTTGGGGATGACTGTGGTTGTGGGGACTGTTACTGCATAGGAGCGCTGATCATTCACTCCATTGCAAAGCAGCTCGTGAAGGATGTAGTAAAAACCCTTTTCATTTAGCAATTCTTTGTGCCACCTCAGTTCTTATATATTTTATTTATTAGTTTATTTAACAGGAAAAGTGGACATTAATAAACATTACTCTGAATGTGTCAGAGTTCGCCAAAGGCTGTTTGTCATCTGTAGTCTCTGTAGATTAAATGATTAACATTAGGGATGCATGGATATAAAAAATCTGCATCGGCCAGAAAAGCATTAATTATTTTCATGTTATAGCCAACAACTGATTGCAGATATTGAAATTCTCATCCTACTACTCTTTAAATAAATGAAAAGTAGAATGCCAAGAACTGAATCCAACCATTTTAATTGCTACAAGTGAATTCAGGCATGTATAGTTTAAAGCCACCATGAAATCTAAATTTACAATTCTTATTTATGTAATATTGCAGTATTTATTATAAATGATTTATCCATGCACATCATTATTTTTTAAGTTCATGTGCTCTCGTAAACTATAATCAAAATAACTTCCCCTTGTAGTGACATCTCTTCTCTTCTCTGATGAAGTGTTTACTGGTGCGAGGGCGGGACAACCTGTCACTCACATGACATCACAGCAATAGCAAACCACATCCAATCAATTCCCCAGGGACAAAATCAAGCCCCGCTCTACATATCATGATTGTGATATAACCTGTCACATACTGTATACTTTCTAATAGTCATCATGTCAAGCATCAATAATAACAAAATAAATCAATACATTTCATTACTTTTTCTGGGATTTTCTCAGCAGTGTTGTAACATAAGAACCTCCAAACGTGATCAAAATCAATTTTCTTCAAAATTTTAAAGGTTTTCTATCAAATGAGACCTATTACTTTTAAGTATGCCACTTAGATGTGAAATCATTAAAATGCCTTCAGGGTTTAAGGGTTTAACAGTGAAAGTCAACAGAGAGCTGACGTATCACTTATATATAAAGCTTGAATGATCAGGATCGATATCGGCCGATCATGATGACAAGAAATCGGTAGTCGTATCGGTTGCAAAAATTGTGATCAGAACATCCCTAGTATAAATCTCAGAGCACACAGAAGTCAGAGAACTTTCATAGGGCTTGCAGAGACTAGTCGAGTAGTCGAGAGATCGACTACTTCAACCACTAGTCTGCGCTGTCGGAAACAATCGACTACTCAAGCGTGCATTAACCATAAATGAATTCAAAATGGCGAACGTCACCAACAGACACCATACATCAGATGTGTGGAAGTATTTCATCAAGGATGACAAAAATATCATAATTTGCCAATTCTGTAAGGGGCCGTTCACATATCGCGTCTAAAAACGTGGAAAATGCGGCTGCACTGTTTCTCTTTCTTTCCACTAGTGCTTGAGCTCCCGTGGCGTCTGTCGTTGCTATGCAACCATGAACTGCGCTCTTTATGATGACGAAGATGACAAAGCTCTTTAAGAAATCAACTAGCAGAAATCAGTAGTCGTGCAACCCCGTGAAATTCAGGATCACGTAGATTCCTGCTGAAATTACTGTATTTCGCCTTCAAAAATTCACTGAAAAGTAAAATCTGACCGCATCTCATTGTACAGTAGGTGAATGCGTCTGCCAAGTGCATAAAAATGATTTGAATTTGACCATCACATTGTTCCTCTCATGTTGCGTTTATTAAATTCAGTTGTGAATCAAGTGCCTATGTACATCTCAGATGGTTTTGAAAAACAAGTAGCTTATGCTGAGAGGTGGTGACCGAAGAGAATTAAGGAGTGTTCGTTTCTTTGCTGAGCCGCTCATAAATATGAATGTTTCCCTAGAATCACAGACTCATACTTACCTAGTTCAACAGTTTTCTTTGTCCCCGGTCCCCTGAGTGCACTAAGACAGAGTGTTGAGACTGTGAGCGCAATGGTCAACTCTTTCATTACAGAGCATGGCTATGGCTTACAGAGAAACAAGATGACAAAATGATCCATTCCTTCCTCTGCAGCCAAGTCCATTCTGTTCTTCCTTTAGTCTTGGCTTTAGGTTATATGTATCCTCTGAGTCCATGTCATTTGTAAAGCCCACCGAGCTGGCATGAAGGTAATTCAGTACACTGAATCATAGAATCGATGATGTGTCACACGCAAACTTCCTGTTATAAACTCTTTCTCCCACTTTTCATCATCTAAGCAGCAACAGAAATGACTTTTGCTGTAGCATGGGCCAAACATCAATCCCATGGTTCATCCTGCAGTCACTTTACTCCGGCAGACACACAGATTGAGAAAGTATCCTCGTCTGATCGGAGGGCAGAGAGCAGGTGTGCGGTGTCAGTATACGGTTTGCTGGCAAAACATGGATAGTTTCTTTGAATATCCCTCGTTTTATCAAAGTAATTCAAGTTGAGATTTAAGAACACTTCAACCGTGTTGCATAACAGCAGCGTTTCACACGGTGCTTGCTCTGAGAGTACTTGGGGGAAAAATCATGCTTGATATTCTCCTGCTGTGCTAACTCAGTTTCAGCACAACACAAATTAACAAAGGATCCTAAGATATTTCTGACTGCTAACGTTAACATCATGGCTGTTTAATCTGTTACTGTCTGTTGTGGTTTTGATTGACATTTACCGAGTAATTAGCTTGTCAGCATAACAGATGATTACATGGTGAGTGCAGACAATTACTGCATTCAAAGCTTTTAGGCATAAAGCTCTCTTATCAAAGTCAATATCAAAGGAATAGCTGCTAGTTTACATACTGCTAGCATATATGTTGAGCATCCCTACATGAACAGCAAAGGACATTTAATTAACTTGAATTGCAGAACATGTAACACGACCAATGTCTTTATTTCATGAAATGGTAGTTTTATTGTACTGTGAGTAATTCAGAAACTTCCCAGTGGAATAATTGGCTTTTGTCTTTGCTTGGTGAGTTTGATATGTATTTATAATGAACAAACAACATGCTATTCACAAATGGATTATTAATGTCATCCATTAAATAGAAGCAGTTTAGAACTGGAACCCTTAACACAAATTCAGCAATTAGAGTTTTAGCATTCATTAATTCAGAAACATTTCAACATTATGGTTAAAGGGACAGTTCACCCAAAAATTTACATTCTGTCATCATTTAAATTCTTCCCCATCAACTGTTTGGTTACCCATCTTCTTATGTGTTCAGCAGAAGAGAGAAATTCATTCAGGTTTGTAACAACTTGAGGGTGAGTAAATGATGACAGAATTTTCATTTTTGGGTGAACTGTCTCTTTATTTATTTTTAATTTTGTATAGTTTCACTACTTGGAATAATTTATAGAAGCAATTTCATTTTCAAGCTTTAAGCCTGTGAAAAGAAGCACAGGACCAAAGAGTATTCAAAAGCTATTTGGCTAGTTTCTAGTTTTTGACAGGAAATCAATCTTATTTGTGTGAATACATTTCTATTCATCAAAGATTCTTAAAAAAACACTTAATTAAGTGCCACAGATAAAAATACATGTTTCTTATGGTGATCATTTAGATGCATATTTTGCTGATTACTTTTTGCAGTACCTTCCTCATTTAGAATAATACAGATTCATCAATATTTCATCAATGGTATGAACACAGTTCATATGTGCATATGCACCTGTGGTAATGTTTTCCTCTATGCATATTGTATGCGATTTTTAGTTAATCAGACTGTATGTGATAATGCTCCGGGGTATGTTTGTTTAATTTAAATGTTAAAACAAGAGCTGTGAAAGGTCAGCTTGTGACGGCTGCATAATTTGGATGGCACGTTTTCCTTGATTAAAACGCATTGCAAAATTTAAAAATGCTTTTTTTTTTTTTTGCAAATACCACACATCGGTGGCCAGATAATTTGTCAGTTGCCTAATGAACAAGACATTTTTTAAAGTCAAAAGAGTGGCTCCTAGATTCAAAGGTCCCATTAGAACATCTTCTTCCCCCATTGTTTCTGTGAGAGCCCTTTGAGCTCAAATTGACAAAAAAAGAAGAAAAGGTATTAAATATTCATGGGTTAACACTCATTAGATGCTTCTGAGGTGTCAGTCAGAGGCAGGTCTATTTCTGGGATAAGAGCACTGTCTGCTGTTTGTTTCACTGGGCTGTCTCACACAGCCTTCCTGCACTACCACTGGCACATCGCTGCACGTTTGATGTCGAGGAAACAGTCACACAACTTGTCAGATTCAGGAGCACTGAAGGCTTGAAGAAGTGCACCGAGACCTCACATCTAGTGGCTGCAGCTGACATGGAGAAAAGGAAGACTTGCTGTGGCATCCGGGTCTTCCACTTCCTTCCTTCTCTCAGTTAGGTAGAGTCGATCAGAGAGTTGGCAGATCGCAGTTTCCAATGGAGGACTTTCACAAATAACGCCTCTGAAGCTGTTTATGGCACTTGTTTTTGTTCACAGTACTTCTGAAAACAAAGATGCTTTCTTGTACTCAGAGTGGATTACGAGATTTTTTTTTTCATCCGAGCGCTACGATGCTCATTAGAGGCCCCTACAGTGCTGAAAAAACTGATCCTGTTGTTTCTCGCTCACCTCGACACTCTCATGAAACCTCGCTCAACATGGAGGAATTGTGGCCGCAAATATTCAAATGTGCAGTCTGTTCCCCTGGCACATATATCTGAAGCTCTGCCACACTCCAATAGATGAACATATGTCTCTCAGCTGAGTCAAAGCTAATTGAATTAAAAGATGCATGCGCAAACTGTGTGAATAACAGACTTGAGTCAAGAAAAAAATGAGCAAATCAGTGCTTTTGGGCTTTAAAAGAAGAGTGTGCACTGTATAAATAAAAGGTGCCTGGATGAACCTTTTGGGGTTCTTTACTTTGCCACACCGGTGAAACGTCTGTAGATCCTCTAGGCACCCTTTAAAAATGGGCGGTTCTCTGAGGAACCACACAGATTTCCTAAGGAACTCTTATTTTAGGCACTGTGTGGAACCGTTTTTTTGTGCCTCCAGGAACCAATTTTTTATTAATTTAATTTTTTATTAATTTTATGTTGTTACTATGGTTACCATTAACTTCTATTATAATAAACAAACTGAACCAAATACAAAATAAGAATTGTTTATTACATATTTTAGATCCATTTTAAAGGGGTCATATAATGTCATTTTTGTACAAGCTAATATGATTCTTTAGGGTCTAAATTAAAAGTTTGTAATATACTTTAATTAAAAATTCTCATTAGTATTGTAAGAAAACACTCATTTTACCTGGTCAAAAACAGCTCTGTTTTCAGCACGCCGTTTCAGTGCATGTGTCTTTAAATGATAATGAGCTTTGCTCACCCCGCCCCTCTGTTCTGTGCGTACACCCTTTGTAACACAATAACCATAAAGCCTGTTTTATACTTCTGCGTCAAACTGCCGCCGTAGCTACGTTGTAGGCTGTGTGTAGCGCGCGTACCCTACGGCGTACCCTGACGTGCACCTCTCCAAAAATGTAACAACGCGTCAATTCTACGCGGACACAAGCGCGGTGATTGGTCTGCCAGAACCCCTCCCTCGGGGTTTCACATGCTCCCTAGGTGCGCGTCAACGTGGACAACAACACAGAAGTATAAATTAAAACCAACACGTTGCCTACGGCGTATAGGCTCCGCCGTAGGTCCGACGCAGAAGTATAATGAGGCCTTAACACGTCGTTCATTATAAACGTGGGATTATGAATTATATTGAGAACGTCGTACATAGAAAACATGCCGTAATGTACCTGAGTGTAAAAATAGCCGCATTCATCATGAAGCGTGAAAGCGATTTGCAAAGATTAATATAAAGATTAATATAAAGGTCAATAAAACGTTACACTCACTTCAGTTCTTCTGGAGGTGCAGCAGGAACACGAATAGTTGGTACTGATCCTTTTTTCAGGAGCAGTTTCTAAGCAAATAATCAGCTTTTTACTGATCCTCGTTTGTAAAGCAGTGTGGTGTGTGAAATGATTCACGCAAACATGAAAGCATGGACGTTGATCGCGGGGAATTCCCTTCGAAAACAAACTCAGCCACTGCGTCTTCAGCGGTTCGGATTTAGGAACATCATCAGTATGACTGCTGTGTTCGTTATTACACCCAAGAACACCACAATCGCTTAGACACCATTCTACACAGTGCTCCAGCGTATCAACAATGACCGCACCGGTCCGCGCAGACTATGATTAACAGCTCGCTCACAGGGGCGGGTCTGTGTTGAAATGCTGCTGTCAATCAGCCATCGTGGGAGGGGCGTTGATTTTGTGACGTCACAATATCGAACAGCTTGATTTGAGACAGGAGGAAACATATAAGAAGATAAAAAAAAAACACTGGATGGATTTTTATCATTTTATTATGGTTGTGTACAGGCACTGCCAACACACATTTCAGTACAAGCATGTACCATTATATAACCACTTTAATACATAATACATACAAAAAAAGCTAGTAATAGATTAATATAAATGAATAGAATAGAATACACAAAAAATAGTATAATACATAAGCAACATGAATAATCAACCATGTATATACAATAGGCTATACAAGAAAAGACATCTCAACAAAATGCATGGAAAACACATATGTTCCATGAAATAAATCAATGAAAAAAAAAAAAAAAAGACATTAACATTTTGACTACCCTAATTAACTTAAATTTTGTTAAGTCTGACGTCACTGTTTCCAAATCCAAAAGATGCCAAAAACAAACAACAAACAGTGCTAATGTACACTCATTGTGCTGTAATATTCCTGAAAATTATGATCCTAACTTTTATCTCTATACCGAAATCTCAGATGGTTAGTTATTCAGCTATTTTGAATCGTAAAATATTGAAGTCTGGGATGCCGTGAGGCTGGAGACTGTTATGTACACTATGGCTTTTGAAAAGCTTGAATCAACAGTGCTCATAAATGGTTGTTGAGTATTCTCACTAGAAACAAGATAGAGGAAGTAGAAGCAGAGGCTTCGACCCGGAAACAGTATTCCTTATGTCACAACAAGCAGAAAACATTTTCCATTTTAACAGAGTTAAGGTGCAGTAAAATTAGCTGTTGTTCTGTGAATGTTCACTGGTGAATTCCAGTCATTTCCATAAGAATCCACACGACCTGCAATTTCGTGTGTGGTCAAAAATTTCACTATGGGACCAAGTTGGTCACTGGAATTCGTTGGATTTGACCAACAGAAAGCTGCTTGAAAGATTTTTATTCTTGTTCAAAATTGTATTTCAGCTTACCGAGATCCCTGCAAAATACAGAATTTACTGTTAGTAATGTTATTAAACTGATAATTGTGAAATTAAAATTATTTCCTCAGCCTTGTGACATTCCAAACCTGTTTGACTTTCTGTCTGTGGAACCCAAAAGCAGATCTCAGGCATAATGCAACCCCTGTCACCGTTCACTTTCACCGCATGAAACACAAGCAGAACAAAATTGTGTAAATCATTCATGAAACCATTCCTATGTACACTTGTCTAGTTCAATTCAGTGCCACAATTTATGTAAAAATTGATAAATATTCTGTTAAGCTCCAAAAATGTCCCAGAAAAGATCCTAAAAATAATCAAATGAGTTCACAACTCAGGGGTTATGGGTTGTGTTGTAAGTCTTCTGAAGCCATATAATATTTTTTTTTTGTCTAAAAAGACTAAACTTGAAGTTATAATTCAGAGTTCAAATGTCTTATATTCAAATGCAAATGATTAAGGTATAAGAAAAATGCATAGCATTATTGGCGCCAAACCTGTGATATTATTTTACATGTAAAAATAACATGAATGAGATTTGAGAGCATGAGGGAAGATTTTCAGAGAATAACTGATTAAAAAACACAAGTACACAGTCATACAATACAATTTCACACAGAAAAGTTCAGTGTAATAAAGTACTTGCATGTGGTGCAGGTAACTTACTGTAATTCAATGTTGCCACTGAAATGTTCAGATTATTTTAGAAATGTAATGGTTGTTCTGGGGAAACAAAAGAACAAAGCTGATTATATCCATTCTGGGAAGGGTCACAGCACTTACATATTGTCCCATTGTTAGTTTAACTGCTTATATTGCTCTCATCATTTGTAAGTCGCTTTGGATAAAGGCGTCTGCTAAATGATTAAATGTAAATGTAATAATAATAGGATAATATAAATCTTATCGTGGACTCACAGAACCATTGGGTTCCTCCAGATGCTGGCTTTAACATAAGAGATCTTCCAGTAACCAAATGTTAAAAGATCTTCCAATAACCCTTTTATAGAATTCGAGTTCCTCTAATTTCCCCCAAAGCACTTTGAGGTCTCATGGTGATAAAAAGATGACTCCAGAACCTCTGAACTGAATACAAAGTGCTTAAAGGATCCCATAAGTTCCAGTAAGAACTGCAAAGATTGTCAATGCTCCACCAGTAACCGTACTATATAGGCGAAAGAGCTTTGAGGCAAGTTCATTGAATATCCGACAGGATATTTGAAACACTTTTAGTTTTTACAGTGTGGTTTTGCTCACACAGACACTAAAAATCAATAAAAGTGGGCACATCATGTCTCAGTTTACCTAACAGCCAAATTGCAGTAACTTTGCCAACATTGAAACTGGAAAAAAAACAGAATAAAAGGTTTCTTATTATTGAGCTGATATTGATCTATTTTCACTCTTTTTGTTTTGTAATAAAAATAACAGTTGAGTCAAACACATATCATGTAAGGCCGCAACATTTCACCACGCAGATTTCGCAAGTAGGTCACACGAAATTGTTAGTTAACTAACAGAATGTTTAATCTGAAAGTAACTCCTGTGTGAATGGTGGTTTGTGCATCACTACACTATTGACAGGGGACCATGGACCTTTTTTGCTGAAAGTTCGCTCATGTGACCACGTCTTTAAAGACCCGATTTCCATTATAACTCAGTTTTGACCAAATGATTAGTTACTGCGTTTTGCCTTTGCTTTGAGTTTAGTCTTAGGTCATATTTCAAGATTTAATGTTGTTTCTTTGTATCACTCTGCCTGAGTGCACTTATTTGTTTGCTTCTTCATTCCCTTATATTTAGTGAATATTTAACGAGTGAATGATCTGCATTTTTCTAGTACACAGTATGCATGAATGTGTAAAATCCCTTTGCTGCTTCTGTTTTCTTTTGTGAGTTCGGTGAGATAGCCATGTGTTGGAGAATTTTACAGTAAGTTGGTCATCATTCCACAATAACAGTTGTTGTATGAGGAAGTCTATTGGCATTGTGCTGACTCTTACATTGTTACTATAGCAACTAGGATATTGAAGAGAATGTCTGAGCAAATGGATCTGATTTCATTAAAGCCAGCCCTAAAAGGTAAACAAAGTCTATGACTACATTTACATGTGCAATAATTTCTAATAATAAGGTCTTAATCGCAGTAAGATGTTTAGATGACAGAAGCAGAACTCTCCAATCCAGTTTACATGCAATTTTCATTATTACGATTATTCGCTAATAAGTATTGTTAGACCACACTCAGATAGGCATACAGTATGCATGTTACCGGACATTGTTTTAATCTACTCATATCAAATTCAAAATACATTTTAATGGGCATACTGGATATTATTGAGCACCGTAATGAACATCTCAATACCGGGTTTGCCTACGCTTCAAGTGTTGACAGAGTTTAGCGATTTGGAGAAGAGAAAACTTCAGAATAATGTCTCAGAGTTCATCCATGAAGTTGTGTGAAGAACACACGGCATCTGTGTACATCAGAGCACACGCGCACTTTGGTCAGAGCGGTAATAATGCGATTAAAGTGTTTGCATGCCTGTTTATTGCGATTAAAATCTGTCTATGCCACATAGTTTAATGCGAATATGGTTACTACGATTATGAGCTTAATCACTTTAGTTTGATCGAAGTATTGCGTTTACATGAGGTAAAGTTTAATCGCAATATCGCCAAAACCCCATTATAATCGCATTATGAGGATGCATGTAACGCACTTTATGTCTCATCTGAGTAGATAATATTATTATTATTAGTAGTAGTAGAAGTATTGTGAACTGGAATTCTACTGCAGAACGAAAAACACTAGATATTATTGTTATTATTATTAAGTACATAAAGAATTATTACCACTGCCTGAGGTGTCCTGAAATGCCAAGAGTAATAACCCCAGTTTGGCTTCATTTTTTTTCCCTCTTACTTGATTTTTTTTTCTTTCTTTCTTTGTCTCTGAAGCTCCGACACACTCTTCATCTGCTGGGTGTTGATCAGTACATGGCCGTGAGACCCAAAGGTAGGATGTGTGTTCAGATATGATTATGTCATATGTCCCCCAAACAGGAAAGTTTGTGACGCATCACACCCGACTCCCTGCTCTTTGACCTTCAAGGGCAGCGATTGGTCAGTTTCCCAGAGCCACTTCCTGTGGGCTCTTCTGTTTTCTATCACAGTGGCAGAACAGAAGGTGTTTGAGGGCAATGAACGGCGTGAAAAAAAATTCCGTCAGGAAATAGCTAAAGTTAACAGCATTCCCTGTCCTCTTCCGGGATGGTCTTATCGTTGCTTTGCCTGTCCTTTGGCCGACATAAAAGACCCTCCTGGGCATTCGAGGGAGTTTTCTGTAATGTTTCCATTGCTCTCGCTTCTACATGAGCTGCCAGTAGGGGCCCTTCGGCACAGGAGTGGAAGGCAGGGATGTGATGTAGTAATTAATGAGGCTGGAGAGAGGGGTCGTGTCGGCTGCCTCCGTCTAGCTCAGGTGTCGTGGGGGCACCCTACGGCGAAAACAGTGGTAATGCAGTATTCAATTAAGAGCTTCGGTGTGCTCTGACAGGATCCCAGTAGGGGGCTGACATAGCACTAACCAGACACTTACATGCCTTGAAATTAGGCGCAAAATAATAGGGAGCAAGGATAAGCCGCTGATGAATGAATTGACCGGTGGAATATGTAACTGACCTGAGGCTGATTCTAATTTCACCTCCACAGTCGCCAGAAAATCGAATATACTTAATGCCTAGATTGTATTCAAGGGTTCGGATTAATTCATTTAATTTTGGATTAATTTAACACTTCCCATTCCTCTCTCTCGTTTAGTCAAGCTTTTATCTGTCTACATAAAGTCTGGTCCACTTTTCTGCTTATTCTCTCAGTGAACCACCCATTTCAACAGCAAGAGATTATTCCGACTAAGGCTGGGTATTGACACAAATTTCATGATTCGATTTGATTTTGATTCACAAGCTTGCGATTCGATTTAATTCAGTTTGTGATTCAAATCGATTCAGTATTGATTAATTGGGTTATGTATCAGTAACTGTACATGGCAGTCATTTTTCTTGCTGATCAATGAGTTTATGGACATTACGGGCCCTATTTTAACGATCTGAAACGCAAGTGTCAAAGTGTATCTATCTATCTATCTATCTATCGTAATAATGTATGATTTGCAAAAATGAAAACTGCTGCTTCTGTGTAGATGAGAGAATCAAAGTGTATGCGCGTTGTGCACACGCTTCATTGATTATGGCCAAGCATGCGCCCTTAAAATAGCATATGAATAACATGCGCAACGCGCCACTGACTTTAAACTATTTTTTCCTGGTTAGTGGCGCAATTGGTTTCTAAATCTGCAAAATAGCATGAAGGAACGTTTGCGCCGGAACACGCCTCCTTTTTTGCGCTGAACCGCCCAATGAGCGCAAGTTCATTCCCTAGTTTAGCGACGTGCTTCTGTGGAGGGAAAAGCGCGCTTTGCGGGGGTGCAAAATAGGAATGATACATGCGTCGGTGTACAAAGTCAATTACGCTGGGTGCAAGATAGGGCCCTACATGTCTTTTCTGAAGTAAATGTAATGTTATGTGACATTATTCACAAGCTGTTTTATTGACGCCTTTCCGCGGTTGAAACACTGAGGGATTACATGAGACATGATATGGATACGGTAATATCTTATGCTCGTCAAGGCTGCAGTTATTTGATCAAAAATACAGTAAAACAGTGATATTATTGTGAAGTATTATTACAATTAGTTTTTTAATAGATTTGTAAATGTACTGTAATTTATTTCTATGATGCAAAGCTGAATTTTCAGCATCATTACTCCAGTCTTCAGTGCCCCATGATTCGTCAGAAACCATTCTAATATGATGATTTGCTGCTCAAGAAACATTTATTATTATCAATGTTGAAAACAGTTGTGCTTCTTAATATTTCTGCGGAAACTGATACATTTTTTCAGTTTTTTTCATCCTTGCTGAATAAAAGTAACTTAGATTAAATAAATACATTTTATGATATAATAATAATAGCAAAATATTCATTTAGAACAATGTTCTGCTTTCATTAATATAAATTATGATATTATTAAAAAAAAAAAAATTCTTTATCTCTGATTCTGTTACATGCAAACACAATTATGAGTAGCTTATGAACAAACAGGCTCATTCTACTTAGCATTTCATCATGGCACGGGTTTAAAGACATTAATGCTTGCTTATGATTTGTGAAACTCTCATTATCATCACCTCCCTTTCCTCTGGCACTCTGGTGTGTTACAGGTATTTTCATTCTCCCAGGGCTGTCGATGAGGACAGAGGCCTTCTGCAGTTCATTCATCTGCTCGTTTCACAGCGCCAGTCCAAATCGCCATGTGCCACAACATTGTTCTCCCATTCCTCTACAGTATATGCCACGGTTCATAGAGAGGCTGTTCCAGGTAGACAGGCCAATGTAGAGGCTAAGCAGCAGCTGTGTGTCTGGCAGGCCGCTGTCCCTTAATATCATCCACAGGGAGGTGACAGCTCAGATCATCCGTCACGCAGGTGGCTTCCTGAGTCCGCCTGACATAGAGAAGCACTCATTTTCGGCAGGAGATTAAAACATCTCTCTGATCTTACTCAACCGGACACCTTCACTAAGATGAGTCAAGAGTTACAACCCTTTCAAAGTTTTTTTTGAAAGTTTTGCCAAGTGTCTTGGCAACGTCGTCCTGTCAAAGGCAGGATGACTGGGCTACTTTTATGAAAATAAAAAAGGAGCATATCATTGTATTGAATTCTTCTTGGTCTTGTTTTAAGGAACTTATACTTAGGCTGCCAGTTTAACATATTAAAAAATGTAATGAACTTTTATTAAAAACATTTTTTTTTTATATATATATAATTTGCTTAACAAATAGTCCATTTATCTTTCAAAAAAGTTAAATTGAGCATTTCCGGAGGGCTTAATTAGTCTAGAATATATTAATTTAAGAAGTGTGTTGGCATCTCAAGTCAAGTGAATCAGTGCCATGGAAACATCACGCCACCCTGAAGGGAAATTTATTACTTTTTTGGGAAAGCTGAAAATGAAGAAGAAAGAAAGAGAGAGGAAAACACACACACACACACACACACACACACACACACACACACACGAATATGGGAGACAGTATTTGCTAAGGTAAAACTTTATTATCCCACATGGGGAAATTTGTCTTGGGCCATCACCCATGCTGCAGTCAGTACACAATTAACACACAGTAATCAACAAACCAGACAATAATAGAACAGAAAAAAAGAAAGAAAAAAAAGTGCTCAAGACCATGCTCAACCTTAAGGAATCGCCTTTCAGCAGAAGTAATTCACATCATTATTTCCCCCATTGTATTACAACAGTCTTAAAAGATTATAAAGAGTTTGAGTGACAGCGGCAGATGATTTCCGTAAATTTTCAATAGCTGCCTCACAATATGAGATTGCAACAAAGGTGGAAATGATAGGAGTTATTACATGTACTTTAATAGATATATGTGCACTGTGCGTGTTCAGTTGGGCTGAAAGGTGTTTAAATATCTCGCTGGCATGGAAGCAGCTTGGGATAATTATAGAGTACTTTTGTCATTTCTCACCTCTGTCACAGAACGAAATACGTGACTGGGGTCCGTAGCGTAAATCAATCAAGTAATCAGTTTTTAACTGTCGAGAGTATGACTAATCCAGTTCTTCTTTTCTCTTCCCGTCTAAAGGAAGATTGTGGCGGAGGATGTCTATGATCAAGGCAAATTACTTTCCCAACATATTCATAACGGCTCATTTGGACTGTCGGCAAAGAAAAAGTCATGCTATTATTTTGCCAGGTCTCACATCACCGGCAGCAGGAATTGCGGGTCATGTTTAATACCTGGCAGTTTACCGGTCCAAATCATTCTTTTAGCTGAGTGGAATAATAAGACACAATATTCTACGTCAACAGAAAAAGATTCTGTCCATGCTTGGATTTTTACAGGCTGTTCCTATCATTGGATCAATATAATAAAAGATATTAATGCTGCTACTGTATCTGACTTCTATCTGGATTTGAATGTGCTGTGGGCTTTAAATTGAAGACTAAATCCGGTCTGTACCAAAGACCATTTGACCCGACCCAACCAAGCTGGTATTGTTAATTTTGAAGACCAAACTCAAAATCGCTTTCTTACAAGAACTTTTTACAAAATGTATGTATGATGTAGTTTAGGATTGCATGCAACGGTTAGTATAAAAAAAAAATAAAAAAAAAACATCTCTTGGCAATTCATAATTATTTTACATTTTGGTGAATTTATATTAATTTAAACAATCTCATTTGGGCGTTTTTGTACAAAATCTGCTTACGCACCATTGACGGTTAGGTTTAAAGAGTTAGTTCTCCCAAAAATGTAAATTATCCAATCATTTACTCAACCTCAATCAATCTTATATATGAATATGACTTTCTGCATTCAGCCAAACACAATCGAAGTTATATAAAAAAAAAATATCCTGGCTCTTCCAAGCTTTATAATGGGAGTGAACAGTAACAGATATTTTGAAGGCCAAAAAAGCTCATCCATTCATCATAAAAGTAATCCATATGGCTCCAGGGTGTTAATAAAGGCCTTCTGAAGCGAAAGGATGCGTTTTTTGTAAGAAAAATATCCATAATTCTAACTTTATAAACTGTGATCACTGGCCTTCGGTAATGTCCGCCCGCTCGTTCACGAGAGAGTCGAGTTCCAGTAAATGACGTAGGATGTAGGAGTAGCGTGAGCTTAGGTGACAGTAGACGTCTCTTGCGGTTCAAATAAATAGATTATGACTGGTGTTGTTTATTGTAAGTGTTTGTTGCCTTTTTTGGACTTGTTGCCTTCCACCTGCACTGTCACTTCTTCTGTCTCCTCTAATGGGCCTACCCTTTTCGCCAGCATCCTCTAACCTGGCCTTTTTAGGGGACTTTCCTCTCAGGGCGAATGAGAAGATGCTTAATTGCTTTTTACCTGACATCTTTGAAAGACAGATGCAATGATTAATGCATCCATGGCCAGGATATAATTATAAAATATGACATGATTTTAAAAGTGACCTATAACATTTACAATGCAATACACTGTAATTTATTTAGTGCTAATACAATTATTAAGCCTATTTGGAGAGAGAGATGTTTATAATGTGACAATATGTCAGTCATCGTGTGATAACGAAAATATGACTAGGCCTAGACTACTTGTTCTGAGCAGGTGTTGTCAGTGAACAGGCTGTAAAACTGTTGACTAAGTTACAGACACTCATGAAAAACTGATGCTAATTATCTGGGAAACATTCTCTAACAGCAGTCAAGTTGTCACTGTTTTTGTCAAACAAGTTGTGAATTATATGAATTAATGATACGCATGGCTTTGCTTCAGAAGGCCTTTATTAACCCCCTGGAGCCGTATGGATTACTTTTATGATGGATGCGCTTTTTGGGGTTCAAAATTTCAGTTACTATTCACTCCCATTATAAAGCTTGGAAGAGCAGAATATTTTTTTAATATAAATTATGGGATCATTTTCATTTTTGGGGGAACTATCCCTTTAAGGGTGGGGTTAGGGTTGGACCTTCATGCTTGGTGTTTTTCTAAAAATCGTACTCTTTTGCATAAATCAAATCATACAAATTCATGCCAATTTGCCAAATCATAAAGTTATTACAATTTCTCATTAGAGCTGAAACAAAGAATTTCAACAAGGCACAACGACTCCTCTACCACATAAGAGCAAAAGAAAAAACCCACAAGCTTATCAGTGAAATTGTGCTGGATGACCAACAGATGTACGTTACATAAACACTGTCATACATTCCACTTGAATCTCACTTGGAAGCAGAGTTTTTAGAAACTGAGTTTTTAGATAAAACTGTCAGTTAATGAATAAAATATAAAAAGTAAATGGTTTCAGCACTTTAACTGTCTTATTCTGATAAAAAGTTAGTCCAACTGTACTGAATATTCCTCCACTGCTGCTGCTACTTGCAGGGTTGCTCAGTAAATGGGACAGTCTTGAGAGTAACGGGAAAAAGCTGTTGATATTTTTTCATTAGACACACTGATCCCTCTCATTGTTTTGCACCATACTAAGTTCTCCCTTACTATTTTTTAATGATATTATTTTTTACAAAGAGTTTACAGAGTTACAAACCCAACTTGAAGATATTTATGGATAATTATCTTGAACCCAACCCAAAACCCATTGGTTTTTCAAGACTTATTGAGTTAGGGTCGGGTGGGTAGCAGTTCACTACAGAGATTATTTTTGCTTATTGGTCTGGCTACAGAACAGGAGTAATTTATGAACGTTTTTTACTCTCTTATTATAATAATTAGCATTTTCTTTTCTCTCCCTACATCTCTCTTCAGTTTTATGTACTCAGTTTTATGTACAGTTGTAGCTCTTCTAGCGTGTTCAATGAAATGTAGAGCTAAATAGCTCAAAGGAACCTTCATTCTTCACAATTGACCGTATGATCATTACAAAAGGTTTGTATTTTCACAAAGCAGTTAAACATTATAATGCAGTATTGTGGTTGTACAGTGATGATATCAGATGGTACAGTAATACTTAATCACAAGTGCAGACTGCTGTGTCCAAATGTTTTGTGATCCGATCACTCAAACAGCATTCAGAGGTAAATGCATGTAATTTGTAGCATAATGTACATTTCTGTATCATAAACTCCCCAGACAGCAGAAATGTACTGCCTACTCACCTGTCAGTCCAACACTTCTCCACAGCAGGTGGTTTAGACTTTGCCGGTACAAGTACAGCAATAAAATAACCAACTATTTTATGAAAGCCTGTTTCTTCCTCCGAGTAAAGAATAAAACACTAATTGTGAGATTAAAGTAGTTTAAAAGAAGAAATAGTTCAATTTGAAACATACTGGGAGATATAAGATCCAGTGGCGGCTGCTGGTCTTTCAAAGTGGGGAAGCTCATTTTCGGCCTACATCATAAAAATTGTCCATTTATTTATACGTAAATTCTGCTCTATGTTCCTTTTTCAAGAAAATGCTCTGTGACCCTGTCGTACAACTAGGCGACTGTCTAGTTTCGAAGCACTGAAAAAAGAGTCAACCGACCTGCTAAATGTAACTGATTCTGAACGAACTCGTCTTTGAGATGAACGCATCTTCTAACGCATTTTTAGTCAATAAAATGTTAACACAATAGTACATATTTGACCATACATTTTTTGACATTATAGAGGAAGCCGAGCTTCCCTTGCAGTCTTAAAGAAATCCCCACTGATAAGATACTGTTTGAGATATAAGGGCACATTGTCAGATTTAAAGTGAAATAATGAGAAATAAAGTCACACTGTAAGAAATAAAGTTGCAATTGCCCATCCATCCATCCATCGATCCATCCATCCATCCATCCATCCATCCATCCATCCATCGTTATAAGAACATGCCCAAAAATCCATGGTAATATACTATGGTACTTTTTTGTAAATGAATGCAGCCAATTGAAGATTAAGATTAAAATAAGTCTACCAGCCCTGAGTACAAATGCTTTACCATAGCATTGTTTCTTTTTAGCTGTTGAAATAGTTGTGGCGTAACCAAGGTGTTTTCAATCATGTCCTGTCGCCACATAACATGCAGTGACTTGCTCCGCTGATCCACTCAAAGTGTCTCTGGTACCCTTGTATTCTTTCAGCAGATAAAACAAGTGGATTTGGTTTGTTTGTCTCATATTTACTCTAGGGCTCATGCTCTGCAGCGAGGGGATAGCCGCGTTTCATATTTGTCATGGCCGGCTGAGAGCCGGAGCATATTGCAGGTGTAACTCAGACCCCTCCTTAGACAGATTGTTTCCCCCCATGACTGTGAGTTATTGCAAGGGGCCACATTTCTGTCAACAAGCCCAGCTCAGGGACCAACCAATCATAATCTAATCTTCTGAATGGGCTCAGTGTTGTGGGTGATTGAAATTGTTTATTGTACGTGGCACAACATTTCAAGTCCTGATTAAAAGAAAATATACACTGGGCCTCATATTGACCTGTGCACTTTTTTAGGCATTCAGGAGCCAAAGGGCAAAATATTTCTTAAAAGTCAACCCTCAGGCGAGCATTATTGAAATGAAAGGTTTGTGTTGGCAAGAGATCAGAGATGGCATTTGAATATTCACATTGAGAATAAAAAAGCAGACTGTGCCCTCAAACAGGTGTTTCTATGTAGGTTTGTGTGTGCAGCTGTGTGAGGGTGTGTGTGTTCAAAAATCCAACATGCATAGCTGTTTGCCTTCTTTATGTCTGCTGTGATGAGATGTTTAGTTCAGATTCTTTCCGGATGTGTCAGTTGTCTTCGGTATTGTGCGAACGACTCATAACGTGAGCACACGAGACCATCCTGGGAAAAGCCTTTCACAATAAGGATTTTTTTGTTTATTTCTGCTTGCCTTGTCAAGCATGTAGTTAATACTTTTACTTGTCCTGACAACATGTTTACTGACCTTACCCCCCCCCCCCCATTAATATTTTAAATATTAATATTTTCATTACATCCATTTAATATTAATATTTAAATAACATAATATTACAAATGTTATTTGTTCAATGACTTCTTTTTGATATGAGAAATATATTATTTTGGATGTATTTGCTTGTTTCCATGTATTTGCTCTATGATTTTCCATATGTGCTGGGTGGAGCTATCAAAGGAATCATAATGATTTAATATGCCATTTGTAGTTTTACTGTATCGACCATCTGCCCTCAGACCTGTGCAGCTTAATCTTTGAGACCCGCACATATTACTGGCTGGATTAACCAAGTATCCAGACGGGGACCACAACATGTGGGCGTTCTACACGCTGGTCTCAACTTGTTTCTCTTGCTCGCTGTGTTTACCTGTAGTCTGATGTTGTGAACAAACCTGTTTCATAAACTGAGTGTCTAGTCAAGATAACAATGTACACATTTTTTGACTATCATGGAATAAACTAAATATGTGTATTTTAAATGTATTTTGACATTTATAGTGCAATAATTTTCACATATATCCATTACAGTCTGGGTCTTATGAACCTAACATTGTAATTTGTGAACGTTTTAGTGAATTGAATTAAAAATGTTACTGACAACCGACACGTTAATGATATTTTTACATCTCTCGGCAGAGCATGTGGATCCTGTTAACGTGTATGTGCGACCAGACCATCAGAATGTCAGATCCTGTTGCGTTTCGTGCCGTTAGTGTTACAGTATGTGACTTCTTTAAGGGGATGCTGATATTGCGATTGTGTCGTAGTTTTGACTGCGGGGTGTTTGCGGGAGCAGTCCCCGGGAGAAGACTTTGATGTGCATTCGAAATACCTTTAGCCTCTGGCTGTCTCACTGTGATCTTGTATTAAGACCCACCAGGCTTGTATGTTTTTCACAACAGTCGTGTTTATCTCGTCCCATTTGCGATGAAGCTTCCAGTGCCTGCGTCCTCCTTCGCCCAAACGCACCTGCAAGATGAAACTGAACGCTGCTTCGGTTTGGAAAGTGCCTGATCAGATTTGATGGAGAGGAAAGGGTTCAAAGAATGCGAAAGCAAATGCCGTACGCGCAGGAAGGTCAGCACGCTTGTCCAACCCCTCCGTATGTCATTCTCTGATTTTGCGAGTGAGCCTGGTGAAATGTAATGGCTGTGAAATGAAAGGTGAGGCTGCAGTCTTGGCTCATTCGTCAAACGATGGGTTGCGGGCAAATGCAGACCATCGGAGTGTTTGCTCTCAGAGTCTGCAGCTGTCATTTTGGGAGGTTGCATGGGTGTGTAAATCAGAGAAGATTTGTGTTTGAGCTAAGCAGAGACTGAAGGCAAGGTGCTGCCACATGCAGAACTGCTCGCTTTATCCTGTAGGCCACATATAAAACACAGGCTCTCTGGTGCTATTGATTTAATATTGAGGCAATCTATGTTCCATTTGGGAAACATATATGGGAAATACAGGCTATAAATGCCAGGGCTTGTGTTTAAAATGAAGAATAACAGAAAACAGCATTGTGCTTTTAAAATTGATCAAAAGTGACAGTAAAGCCACTTATAATGTTACTAAATATTTATATTTCTAATAAATGCTGTTCTTTTGCGCTTTCTATTCATCATATTATCCTGAAAAATATATCAGTTTCCACAAAAATATTATTCAGCACAACTGTTTCACATTGGTAATCATAAGAAATGTTTCTTGAGCAGCAAATCGTCATATTAGAATGATTTCTCAAAGATCATGTGACACTGAAGACTGGACTAATGATGCTGAAAATTCAGCTTTGCATCATAGGAGTAAATTAAATTTAAAAATATATTAACATAGAACACAGTTATTATTGATTGCAATAATATTTAAAAAAAAAAATAACATTTTACTGTATATTTGATCAAATAAATGCAGTCTTGGTAAGCATAAGATATTTTTCAAAACATGAAAGCATTTTAACAAAGTAGTAGTGTACTTGGACACAAAAAACTATTTGGATAATTAAAAATGGACTTTATTCCATTAAATGCAAAATATCCATCCAAGAGACACATGGAAACAAATGATGCTAAAGCTTTTTTTCACAGCTATCTTTTTACTGTGACTAAAATCCCAGATTGTAGTCATATTGGTGCTCATTCTGGTTATTTCTTCTATTTTTTAATTTATATTGTTTTCTGTATGAAGTCAAGTTGAGTGCTTCTGCAGATAGCAAGCATCTGTCATATTAGATTGGTTTCGAATCCATCACTGATTAATGCAGAGCCAACATAATTAAAAATATTTGTGTAATCAAACATTCATTTTGAGAATTTATTTGATGATATTTAAAGTGTTTGAAATGTCACACAGTGTGTGTTTATATACTGTAGTTGGACAAAGTATACTCTCATAAAAGTAAAAAGGGCCATGAAAATGGATAAAAAGTTCATTTCTGACACTGATTCCAATGGCCAGCTGCTCATTTCTGGATAAGCCCCCTCAACATTTGCTTTTGTATTTATGAGTCAACAGTTTGTTAATGTTGCTTGTGAATTTGTCTGGAGAAAAAAAATCTTGTAATTTGTACACTTGTCTACACTCTGTCGTGTATGTGCATTGCTATGACCACAACATGATTGATTACATTAAAGGTTGTTCTGTTAAGTTATGTTTAAACAGTATGTCTATTATAACATTTTAAAACCCAGCAAACTTCCTTTTGTGAAATGTTTTACTTGTGCTAACCTTTTTTTTTATATAAATGCAATAACATTCATACATTTGTAAAGGAATAGTTCAATAGTTTACATTAAATTTGTGGATCAAAGCCAATAGTTTTGTGGGCAGCGCTCCGACAACTGTTCGATTTTCAGGCTCGAAGTCATTTGCCGATCTCATTCCCCTCTCTCCACCCCGTCTTTTCTGTGTACTGTCCTTTCCAATAAAGAAATAAAAAGGCCAAAAAAGGCATAATTTATATATAAATGTATAGGCATGGGTGATATACTGGTAGACCTGATTAACCGGTAGAAATTTGTTAACCAGTAGATATTTTGGATTGTTGTCTCTTTCTCGGTTACACTCACGTGACATTGCCGTGCTGCGGCGTCATGAAAGCTTATCATTTAAATGCGTTTTTAAGCCTTGCGTTTTAAAAACAAGTGATTTTACACCATTCAAGTGCAATAAGCAAATGAATGAGGACTTGGAATGTAGTGTACAAGTAGTCATATGGACCATTTTTATGGGAAATCATTTTCATTTTTAAGTTGTGGATTTAAAAATGTGATCCAAGTATAACCTTTCTGGAGTATTTTCCATCTTTATTGAATGAAACACACTTCTATACATATTACATCTAAGTCAACTGAAAAATCCGACTACATGATATTTGAAATTTGAAAGCACACCAAGAAAAAACAACCAAAAAACCTTCTCCAGGTACAAACATTGATCTAGTCGGTTGGCCAATTACCGTAACATTGTGTACAATTCTCAGCACAGGAGGCAGAGAGGATTTCCTTTATCAACACAAGGTCGAAGTGATGCTCTGGGAAGAATATTGGTGCTGGAGGTTAAATGTATGTACTGGTGGTGGCCATGAAGGGTGGCCACATCTATCTCGCGGGTTGAGGCCTTTAGTCTTGTGTCCCTGGTTCCATTTGCCAAGTCAGAGAAACATATGTTCCTCTAATTTGAAGTGAAGCTAAGATATCTAGTTTTAATTTAAGAAACTGAAAGTTTTACTTTTGGTAAAAAATAAACCGTTCACAGTTTGCTCTGTACATAAGAGTATATCCTGATTTATTGCTATTAAATGTGTTTGAACACTTTAATAAAGTCTTAGTGTAACTAATGGGTTTAATGACTTAAAAAGGAGATTTTGTGCAGGTACTCATTTGTTAAAAGAAAAGACAGATCTTAAAATGATAGAATGTTCCCCATGTTGACAGATTTTTCAATAATTATTGTATGCAACTGGAATATTCACTGGATTTTAGTTAGATGGGTTCTTTTACTTGTGCTTTGGCTGATCGTTCAGCCCATCTTATTTTTTTGTAAGGAGATTTTGGTCAAGCTGAAATGCATGTGGTGTTGAAACCCTCTATTACTGAATATAATTCAATAATTCACACAGACTGCATCCTGTCCAAGATGAGCGTGTTGTCCTGTGGCTCCACCTCATTCTGCATGCAACTCCATCAGTGCCAGGCAGGAATTGTCATGAAAGATGACAGCACTGCGCCAGCAATATGAGGGCCATTTTTTACTGACTTTTAGAGACTGCTTTCACAGAATCACAGTTGTCTCCGGGGAATAAGGCCATTTAAGTCTGGTGATAGAGGAATGTTTTCATATTGCATCAGTCCCCTAGTTGATCTCTGTTTTGTGGCATTTGGTGTCAGACTCTCAGAAGTGAAGAATTGTTACCAGTTTAATGGCTTTCATCTCATCCTACTAAATGATGTCTGGGCTAAGCTTTGCAATTTAGCTTTGATCAAAGTAATTCTATAAGAGATATTTATGCATTGCATTAAATATGTACTTTGTTCATTAATAATGAAATGTAGGGGTGTGCTTACTTATGCAGTGGGGACTTTTACACAAAAACTATGGATTAAACATGGAAAAGTTTTTCCTTTACGTTTTTTCACGTACAGTCAACAATGTTGCCAAACCATTCCTTGTTCACACAGATCCGTTAAAAACGCTGGCCAGTAGTCGGCAATGTAACATTGTAAAGAAACACACACGCCTATAGTCTGAATATGTAATACACATGCGCATGACTACACTGGTTTCACAAATTCTCGGTTTTGTAGTTTACACAGAGATGATAATGGGATCGTTTTCAAAAACGTGCACTTTGAAAGCTGTTTTCAAAAGTTTGCGTTTTGCAGTGTTGTGTAAATGTCATTTTTATTTTCAGTGGCACTGGATAGATTGTAAATTTTACATTGAAAGTGCAAAAGTTCTGATGTGATTTATCTGTGTAATTTTTTATTATTTTTTTACATTACATTCATATTCACATTCATACATAAATATATATTTTTTTATTTATGTACAAATAATATTAATTAATATATTAATTGAACATTTATCAATTTATTAAATGTTTATTAAATATCAACAGTACGTGTGCACATCTGCTTTTTATAACCAGAGGTGGACAGTAACAAAGTACATTTACTTGAGTACTTTACTTAAGTACACTTTTTGAGTATCTGTACTTTACTTGAGTATTATTTTTTCTGGAAACATTTTACTTTAACTTCACTACATTTGAAAGACAAATATCGTACATTTTACTCCACTACATTTCTGTCAAGGTCCTCGAGTAGAAAGTAATAATGTCAGTCAGGGGATGATTTTGGTTGCAGGGGTTGCATTTTGGTTGGAAATCAAAGTCGAGTTGACGTCAGTACCCGACGTCTGATTGACGTCAACATTTTGGTTGGAAATGAAAGTCGGGTTAGAACCCGACTGATGTTGGTTTCTGACGTCAACACGATTTTCAACCACAATACAACGTCTGTCCAGCGTTGGAGATTAACGTATTTGGATTCTGACATCAATCTGATTTTCATTTTCAACGTTGGGTTTGGTATTCTAAATACAAATTTTGTCATTGTTTTGGAGCACACTAGCTTATAACAGTAAGGCTAACATATTCATACTAAAAGCCAAAAAACTTTAAATAGGGCACTATTTGAGGGAACAGCCATTTGGGTGTCTGAAACCATTGTGGACGTTATTGAGTGCACTCATTCAATCTCACATTCAATCCCACTACTGGAAGTGTGTTCTAGAAATAAATTTGATATTGATATGAGGGTAGGTAGGTAGGCATATATTCAGAGGCATAAGGTACTGTAAGTATTACATACAACAATGCAACAATAATAAAACAATGCATTGACATTTACTTTTCACTTTTGATTCTTAAGTACTTTTAAAAACAAGTACTTCTGTACTTTTACTTAAGTAAAAAAAATCAGTCTATACAACTTTTACTTGTAACGGAGTAATATTTGACCAGTAGTATCTGTACTTTCACTCAAGTAAGGAAGTTGTGTACTTTGTGCACCTCTGTTTATAACATTCTTTGTGGTTAATCCAGTCAGATTGATTGGTTTCATAATCTATTAAAACATAACTTTCTGTTGCTGATATGGAGAACATTCAGGTCAACCACCAAACTCTGAATGAAATTAGTGTGCAAAGCACAAAGTGCTGAACTCAAGATTGTGTGATTATCCGCTAACAGCTTTTCCACTGTGATCTGCTGTGCTGGAACATTAGGTTGGCTCTTTACACAATTACAGATGACCAGGAGGAGGAATGACAGCCAATGTACTGAGACAGTTTAGCTCCCGAACACCTGTGTCCTGCCCCAAGATCAATGTGAATGCTATGGGGCAAGGACTGGATGGAGGGTCTATGAAAAAAAAAAAAAAAGCAGACTCAGGTTGCTTGGCTTAGCTTAATTTAACAACAACATAATGGTGATATAAAAAGCTATTTTTTTAGAGTGATAATGTAAATTTGCATTTATCAGAATCAGTTTTCTGATTCAAACTTGTTATTGAAGTTGAAATCAGAGCACTATTCAAATCCTAAATTGTGATACAAGGAATATTTCCCCATGTACAAAATCAAGTCCCGCCCTACATTTTTTCTTGATTGAGAATGCGTTTCACTCAGATATACTGTACGTCACAATAGGGAAGAAAAGACTATGGCAACTTCCATCTCATGCCAACTTTAAACTTTATGGCCAAATTGGTTATGACTTTCTAAACTCAGAGTTTGAATTTCAGAGCAACTATATTCCGAGTGAGCTCCTGGTCTTTTCTCCTGCTGGTGTCTACGTATCATGTACTCTGCAATAGTTTGTTGGTGCTTTGCAGGAAGCAAATGTAAATGCACAGAATAAGTCACCGCCCCAGGGCAGCCTGCAGTTCCGTACATCAGCACAGATGCTGTTAGAGTTCAGACAGGAGCCCACAGCCACGGCAGGTCAGCATGCAAATTAGAGTCACGTGGCCCTGGACCCAGTCAAATCAAAGCACTGACCCAGCAGAGCGTGAAAATGCCCCCTGACTGTCGGCCCACGGCAGCCACAGGGTTTGTGCTTCCCGGCAGAGGCGACGTGTCATGCCGGGTCATTTATGCATATGTGTTTATGGGTCAATTAAAAAAAAAGATGTAAAATGACTGATAATTCAGTGTTGTAAATATTCAACAGGGTGACTTTGATCAGACTTTGGAAGGACACAAACAGCATTTCCAGAACAAAGATGTGTGTGGGCTCAGGAAAGCGTTGTTGTCAATTGACTTGACTGTCTGTGACTGTGTGCTGCCTTTTCAAAAGGTTCATTTCAATAAGCTGTAAAATGCAAGGAGATCCCCCTGGGGCCGCGGAGACTATTTAGAAATACATTGAGACATTTCATTTATCCTGTCTGTGCTGATGGAATGCAAAAATCATGACGTAATATGATTGCAAGATTGGTCATTTATTTATATATATATACACACAAAATAAAGTTTGTGGGCTATGGTCTTCCATCGCTCTGTTGTTCCTGAGCTTTTCGGGTAAAAAATAAACAGAAATTGTTGGTCTATGTTCATATATCATACCTTAGTGTTTCATTTATTTTAAAATTGATTGTATTCCTGTGATGTCAAAGCTGAATTTTCAGCATCATTACTTCAGTCTTCAGTGTCACATGATCCTTCTAATATGCTAATATGCTGATTTGCTGCTCAAGAAATATTTATTATTATCAAAGTTGAATGCATTTTTTTGGATTTTTTGATTAACAGAACTTTCTAAAGAACATTATTTATATATATATACACTCACCTAAAGGATTATTAGGAACACCTGTTCAATTTCTCATTAGTGCAATTATCTAATCAACCAATCACATGGCAGTTGCTTCAAAGCATTTAGGGGTATGGTCCTGGTCAAGACAATCTCCTGAACTCCAAACTGAATGTCAGAATGGGAAAGAAAGGTGATTTAAGCAATTTTGAGCGTGGCATGGTTGTTGGTGCCAGACGGGCCGGTCTGAATATTTCACAATCTGCTCAGTTACTGGGATTTTCACGCACAACCATTTCTAGGGTTTACACAGAATGGTGTGAAAAGGGAAAAACATCCAGTATGCGGCAGTCCTGTGGGCGAAAATGCCTTGTTGATGCTAGAGGTCAGAGGAGAATGGGCCGACTGATTCAAGCTGATAGAAGAGCAACTTTGACTGAAATAACCACTCGTTACAACCGAGGTATGCAGCAAAGCATTTGTGAAGCCACAACACGCACAACCTTGAGGCGGATGGGCTACAACAGCAGAAGACCCCACCGGGTACCACTCATCTCCACTACAGATAGGAAAAAGAGGCTACAATTTGCACAAGCTCACCAAAATTGGACAGTTGAAGACCGGAAAAATGTTGCCTGGTCTGATGAGTCTCGATTTCTGTTGAGACATTCAGATGGTAGAGTCAGAATTTGGCGTAAACAGAATGAGAACATGGATCCATCATGCCTTGTTACCACTGTGCAGGCTGGTGGTGGTGGTGTAATGGTGTGGGGGATGTTTTCTTGGCACACTTTAGGCCCCTTAGTGCCAATTGGGCATCGTTTAAATGCCACGGCCTACCTGAGCATTGTTTCTGACCATGTCCATCCCTTTATGACCACCATGTACCCATCCTCTGATGGCTACTTCCAGCAAGATAATGCACCATGTCACAAAGCTCGAATCATTTCAAATTGGTTTCTTAAACATGACAATGAGTTCACTGTACTAAAATGGCCCCCACAGTCACCAGATCTCAACCCAATAGAGCATCTTTGGGATGTGGGGGAACGGGAGCTTCGTGCCCTGGATGTGCATCCCACAAATTTCCATCAACTGCAAGATGCTATCCTATCAATATGGGCCAACATTTCTAAAGAATGCTTTCAGCACCTTGTTGAATCAATGCCACGTATAATTAAGGCAGTTCCGAAGGCGAAAGGGGGTCAAACACAGTATTAGTATGGTGTTCCTAATAATCCTTTAGGTGAGTGTATATATATAGGTGTGCCCTATTTTTTAATATATATATTTTTTGAGAAGGGACCTAAAAAGCTGTAATGAACAACAGAGCAATGAGACCTATGGGTTTTAATCAGAGGAATTGATTTATAAGAGAAAAAAATAAAAACTGAGGATTTCCTCAATTGATGTTTTTCCCAAGCCATCAAACAATGCTTCAAGGGACGAGTTACCACAGGAAAAATAGTTTAAGTACATTCCTCGGCCGCACACTCATAACACACAGGTGTCAACTGAGAAAATGTGACAAACGCATCTCAGATCCTTCAGACGTGGTAATAACTCTAGTCTGAAGGTGAGGCTGGCCACCATTGATTGAATTGAATCAGTAATTCTGTCAGACTGGTCTGAATGATTTTTTCCCCCAGATGCCCTGAGAGAGCCTGGGAGAGGTACAGTGTTTTAGTGCCACAGGTTACAGGCCATGTCTCCAAATGTAGCACTAGCCAGTTTAATAAAAGATCAAGACACCTCATTAACAAGATGAACAGTTAATGACCACCAGGCTTTTTTTCAGGTGTCATTTCGCTGCTTCGTAAAGACACAGAATGAGACTGAATGAAAGACTTCCACGTTTAGCTTTTCAGGCATTGTTGGCCTAACCATCCTGACTCCATGCAAATCTAATGACTCATTTGAAAGTCAAAAACGAAACATTGCTTAAGAACCTTGTCATGGTTGCCTTGTTACCATGCCTGAACATTCATGTGACAGATGTAAAGGGCATGTTTGTGCGCTGAAACTCACGTCCATCTCTTTTCTTTATTAGTAGTTTTGAAATATTGAAATGTCCTTGAAACTGAATTAACGGCAGAGCTATTCATCCATATTGTGACGAACAATAAATAAAAAAATAAAAAAAGGAAATGAATTGGCTACAATGTATTGTGTTAATATGAAGGAATTTTGAAAAATAAAAATAATTGAACAAATTTTATGCAAAACAATTATTTGACCTCTAGTTCTCAGTTTCCTGTATGTGTCCTACCAGGCTGTATTTACTGAATGACCATGTTCAGGTTTGGTTTTATTGACAAAGCCTTGGTTTAAGCAGCTTTGTGTCAGTGAGCTCTAATGGAAGAGCATTGGTCCGAGCGTGACCGCTTTATTATTGGTAATCCTTTCAAAGACCATTAGAATAAATCATTTTCTTATGTCTCTTGTTCCAACACTTTATTCACTGCTGCCTTTATGAGTTTGTTGCTTTCGTGTCAATAATTATTGTTATTTACTCTCGATGCTAAGTGGGGGAATTGTCCTCTTTGCTTTGCGCAAAGAATGTGCAGTTGCAAATCTTTTGTCTCTAATTGTGATATTTTCCCCCATAGACAAGTACCCCCTAACATCCGCGAAGGACAATTAGGAGGCGAGTTTTTCTGCTGTATTGCAGAGAGCCGCGCTAATTAATTAGCATGGTGTAAATGAATGCGCCACTGTCTCTTGCTGGCTCCACACAGCTATTTTAGTGCTTTAAAGACTATCATTAACTTGTTTTCATGCTCTTCTGATTGGACAAACACATATGGTGAGAGGAGAAAGTATGGTTAGCTGAGCTCTGAAATAGCATCTGTAACCCGCTAAGCTGTTGGCAGGTTTCTTCACGCTGAGCGCAAGTTGACTCAGAGGTGATGCTAACTGGGCTCGTCTATCAGGCTAACGAAACTCCCGCAAGCCGCTGTAACAGTTCTTTTTCTCCTTCTCCTGTTTAGACAGCTCACTTTTGGTACTTCTTTTGTACAACCTACCATGCAAGGATAAACAATGTTGATCAATTATAAGAGGACAACCTTTTCCGTTCACCATATCGGTTTCTTTTCTCTGCGCTTGTTAATTAGGCTATTTACTTTAGCAGCAGTCTATACTCCGCTCCGTCTACACAAAATACCTGTGCCGAATCGATATGCGTGGGCACGATTGGGATTATTCACTGTACACATAAAATATTCAACATGTGAAAACCGAGCGACCGAGTTAATTGTCGTCTGGGAGACTCAACGCACCTGTCAGACGTGCCGGTAAAGGTTCGGTTAATGCTGTCCTGCGCAGGAAGACAGCGAAATGCTCCCCGTGTTCTTGAATGATTTAGAGGCTGACCTTACTGCTGTTCCTCAGCGCCCAGACAGGTGCAGCACTTCTTTAACGGCATGAGGACAATCTGTGCACTGCCGTTCGCTACAGATTTACTGTCCTGCCTGGACAAAGACTGGTGTCCGGTGTAGTTTATGGTTTGCAGCAATACTCTATTCCGGATTAACTCAAGATCCCTCTGTTCCTCGTAACACAAGTACTGTCAGCATCGTTGGCCTGCAGCAGGTAATGAGTCGGTCTCCTTTTATAAGGCCACTGTGGTCTGCTATTAACTTTATAGCAAGAATCACCATGGTACTTGTTAAAGGTCCAGTCACACATCTTTATGGTGTGGCTCCTTAGTTTTACAGAAGCAGATCCATGTTCATTTACAGGAATCATACCACCTTATCTTAAGGGTTAGGGAAAATTCTGTCACCCTCATGTCGTTCCAAATCCATGAGACTTTCAATCATCTTTGGAACACAAATGAAGAATTCTCTCATCCATTCTCTCATCCTTTTTTGTCCTTCCTCTGAAAGTCAATGCACAATGTTTTGGTTGCATGTATTAAAAAAAGAAATAAATGCATAGAATAAAAAAAAAAAGAATAAAAAAATATTCCTAATAAATTGAGCGTAGACACAAAGATAAAGTTATGTGGAGCAACATTTTGGACCAATTATAAGTTTCACTTTGATACAACATGTCAGCTATAGAAATTAAGTGATTGTCAAAATATCTTGAGAACCTTCGAATTTAAATTTGATTCAAATTTGATTCATTTAGTCATGATCTGATTTAAAAAATGTTTTGATATATCTCAGTTGTTCATTTTTCAGCAATAGTGTGGTGCAAAAAAAAAAAAAAAAAAAAGTCAGGTTTACGCGAAAATAAGCAGGTAATCATAACCTCTAACGCTTTCGTTCAATTTCAATTAAATGCTGCATCAGAGTGCATCAGCTCCTTAACGTCACAATATGTGACCCTGGACCACAAAACCAGTCTTATGGGTAATTTTTTTTTAAATTGAGATTTATACATCATCTGAAAGCTGAATACATAATCTTTCCATTGATGTATGGTTTGTTAGGATAGGACAATATTTGGTCGAGATACAACTATTTAAAAATCTGGAATCTGAGGGTACAGAAAAATCGAAATATTGAGAAAATCACCTTTTTATTTCTATTGGCGATAGTGCTGCATCCATTCACAAAAATAAATGTTTTATATATTTAAGGTGGGAAATTTACAAAATATCTTCATGGAACATGATCTTTACTTAATATCTTAAAGATTTTTGGCATAATAGAAAAATATATAATTTTGACCCATACAATGTTTTGTTGGCTATTGCCACAAATATACCCGTGCAACATAAGACTGGTTTTGTGATCCAGGGTCACATATGTAGAAGTTGTCTATGACAAATTCGAATGTAACGGATTATCTGAAAAAAAAAGAAAAAATGTAGGGCTGGGACTTGGTTCTGTCCATCAGTTGTTGTTTGGATGAAGGCAGGTCTGAATGTGAGTTTGCAGTTGATTGAAGAAAGGGTTAAGCAGACTGGAAGATCGAGTAAAGATATTTTGATTAAAAAATGTTTGAAATGAAAATGAAAAAAAAAAAATACAGGAATGAATAATTCACAATGAGATCAATAATATACATTTAGAAAATAGATGGGTGAATTTTCATGCTGACTTTACACTCTGTGGTTGTTAAATCAGTTTTCTATGACGAGAATGATCATGAGAATGATTATCTTTTGAGTTTATGAGATATGCAAATACATTTGTCAACTTTTCCATTAAACATAATTATTCGTTTATTTATACATCAGTGAATTTTTTTCCCCATGCCCTATTTGACATGTGCTTCTGCTAGTTTGGACAAAAACTTAGATTAACTTTAAGAGATGCTTTGATTCTTTATGTGTTTGTGTAGCTCAGCGGGTAGCTGATAGTTCTGGCAATGCCAAGGCCACAGGTTCAATTTCATAGTGATTATACTAATTAAATACAAATTTATAGCTCGGATACACTACAAGTTACTATGGATGAATGCGTCTGTCAAATGCACAAAAATGTAATTCCTAAATACATCACTACTACTTAAAACATGGTGTATGATGCTAATTATTTCTCCTGATATTTGCATACGCTTCAATATATATTTTAGTGAGAAGTCTCTTGGTAGCGTCTGTGCTCAGAACTACACGTCTACAATTCCTTTAGTCCTTAAAATGATTCCCACCTCACTTCCAATAATATATTCACTGCTGATACTGACTCTGCATATGCATACTTTTTTTTCATAAATGAAATATAGCCAATATGCATACTTCCATGTATGGTATACAAAAAGCAGTAGCCTACATTAAAAGGGTCCTATTATGCTTTTTCACTTTTTCAACTTTAGTTTGTGTTCCTTGCCACTGTTGCCTTTGGCTTGCTCAGTTGGGGATATTTGGGGATATTTAATTGAATTAATCAATCAACGATACTATTGATCAGCATTACCGAACGTAGACGTTCCACTAGAAACAAACATTGATGTATTGTTCTAATTTATTACTGTGAAGCTGCTTTGATACAACCTGTGTTGTGAAAAGCGCTATATAAATAAACTTGACTTGACTTGACTTGACTTGACTTGTGTGTAATATTGCTGTTTGAGTATAAAAAAGATTGGCAAGGTTTCAAAGCTCTAAGTTCACTCCAAAGGGAGATGTTTTATTTAACAGAATCCACATTTCAAGAACTACAACGAACGACTCGTTTGGACTACAACGCAAAAAAAGGCCTGGTTGAGCTGCTGCTATGTCAAAGAGTGTTTATGTTTTTTCCACCCCTTTTCCAAAATTCATTTGTTTGACCTTCCTAAGGCTGACAAACTTTAAGATGTATTAAAACGCTGTTCCTGATCATTATAATCCCAATGTTTATCTGTGCGCTGCACATTTTACGGAGAACAACTTCCAGAAACTAAGACAGAACAATGCAGGCTACGCACACAGGCATCTCCTAAAATGAAGCAGTTTCCACTTTGTCGAGACAATCTGTTGTTTGTGGATCACAACTTGTAAGTATATATTATTTGTAGTTGCGTTTTCTATTAACAGTTTCAATTATAAGTTTTATGCAGTTGCTACGATGTAAACAAAGGGCAAAGCTTTGCCTTCACCACCCCTTAGGAAAATAACCATGGTTTTATGATTGATTACTGTTTGTATTACCATAGTTTTCCGACAAATATCATGATTAAATCGTGTATAACATTGTATCTACAATATATAATAAAAAAAAAAAAAAACAGACCTCTGAAATATCCTGTGAAATCCGTGCTTGCAAAATCATTACATGAAATCTGTTCTTGGGTGCGTTTCCCAAAAGCATCGTTACCCAACTATGTTCACAAGTTCTGTCGTTATTAGCATAGTTTCCCGAAACCATCATCTAACGAACATGCGCAAACAGTATCGCAAAGTTGTGTGGTTGGAACGACAGCTCTCGACCTGTGGTTAGAAGCATAGTTTCTAGTTTACATGACGTTAATTTATCTTGAGCAAAATAAGCAAGCTGACATTCAGTACAACCTGTGTCTTTTATTTAGAATACATACAAATGTCATTATGTCTTTTAGTTTGTCAAGAGATTTAAAGCACCGTTTTTGAAGAGTGTGCATGTGCAAACGTGCTCTAAGAATGAGCCTATGATTGAATCTGGAAATAAAGCAAAATAACTGAGAAAAATGAGAAATAGTCCTCAGATGCCATGTCTGTAATTTATCGCAAAACATCTAGCGTTAATTCGATCTCATTAACAGATTCATTAAAAGAAGTTATTACTCCACCACGTGCGTGACGTCATAAACCAACGTGGTTGAACGACCACTTTGCAACAATGCGGTTTCGGGAAATACGGTGTCGTGACTAACTAGTTGATTTCTTCAACGATGCATCATGGTAGTTAAGCAGCGAGTTACTTCGTTGTTCAGGAAACGCACCTCTGGACGATCCTCTTGTTTGTTAACATCCAGCTAGCCAATCACAGCACATTTCGTATTTCGGAAGGAGGGGCTTCATCGAAACAGGAACTAGACGGCACGTTCTGGCCAGACTGGGGTGAGAGATGCTGTAATAATGTAAAATATATGAAAAATTATGTTTTTTGAACAATCAAGCATGAAAGCATATTCTAGTACACCCCAAAGGCAAAATCAAGACTTCGTAAAAGGGCATAATAGGACCCCTTTAAAATGAGTAGCTTTTGCCAAATACACAGTATTCATGAAAGAGAAGGTGAACAATTCCCAGTTGACCTACTGCATCCAGAATCTGAAGTGTGCAGACAGTGGACACTTGGCTTTCCCATAATACCACAGGAGCTTGGGAGATATCAGGTTTTTTTGTGTGTGTGTGTATCTTTTTTACTTTAATAAAATAAAATGTTAGCTCTTTACAATAAGGCTACATTTCTTAACATTTTATTTATGATTATTTATGATTAATTATTATGAACTAACAATGATGCTTCTAAAGCATTGGTTAATCTTAGTTAATATTAATTTCAACATTCAGTAGTTGTATCTGTTAATATTATTTAATGGATTTGTGCTAACATGAACTAGCAATGAACAGTTGTATTTTAATTAGTTAATGTTAAATAATGGGGCCTTATAAATAAAAGAAAATATGAATGAATGCAGTTGTTACTGTAGCAAGAAACTTGTGCTTCATTGTAAAATGTTTTAATTTACACCAAATTATTATTATTGTTATTATTTTGTATGTTTTAAAAAGTCCAGGTCAAATGACTATGCCAGAATGTCCAGAAATGTGTTGTTCATACTAGAGCATATACATGAAATATTCCCTTCATTGAATTGTTTACATACTCCGAAAACACTACAATATTACAATATACAAACAACATGATAGTCTCTGTTCAGCCTCAGATTTTTATCAGTATATTTTAGGGTCAAATTAAATGCCAATGTAAATCCTTTTATGCAGGTTCTGCCACTCTTGTGCAGTTTTGCATGACTTTGAAATAATTGCTTTGTGGGCTGTGAGCTAGCAAGAAAGCCGTCAATAAGTGACAGTGCCGGGCATGAGGTCAGAAAAACACCTACCTCTGCCGCATCACAGACTGGGAAAGACAGACAACCTTTTCCTTCACACCACTTGAAAGACTAGTTTGAACTTAAGGGTCAACTTGAATGCAATTTTTGATGGGTCAGATCAAAATAATGAATTAAAGCTGGTGAATTTATCAACTCTGTCAAATAACTATGCAGCGAGATGCAATCAGCTGCTCCCTTTAAAAGAGGAAGAAATTATGAAGTGCTGCCTCATGGGAAATCACTGCTATAGTACTCGTTCAAGTTAATAAGACTGATGAAAAATCAGAGTGCAGTCCATTACTGATTCACAATAACAGTTATTTTCTAAATGTATGTCTCTCAAGATGTTTTGCTCAGGCTTGTCTGTGAAGAAAGATGACACGTGAAAAGGGTTACCATTAGTAACGCACACACTGTACTTTTGCAGTGATTATACATCTGCTGTGTTATTCACTCTTTGTTCTGTGTGCTTTTAATTTGCTTAACACTCTCTAGAGAGACAGAAACAATCTCTGTGTATGTTCTTTTTCAAATCTGAGGAGACAATATGTTGACTTTGATGTTTTGCATACTTGCAAGTCAAGTCCCATTCAGCTGTCTGAAGAACTCAGCTCTTGGAATGAGTTGTTGCGATTCCAATCACAACACAACCTTTTCAGTGTTATTCTGAGGTTTCGTTTGAAAGTTGGTGTCCACAACAATTCACAGTTTTGTCTTTTAGGAATTGATCGGACCGTTGTTATTTGCTATTGCTGCGATCTCATGTGAGTAACAGGTTGCCGTATGGGAGGTACAGTATTATTGTCCCGCCCTCAGGCTGATGCACATGTCATTAGAGAAGAAATACTGTTGTTGGGGGGGGGGGGGGGGGGGGAGTAAATGTTTTTGATTTAAAGATTATGAGAGCACATGAATAATAATAAAAAAAAAATGTGCACAAGTAAATCATTTATTATAAACACTGCACCTTTATCTTATTTTAATTATTCTCAGGTTAGGTAAGTTGAATCTGACCTAAATTATAAGCACTTTAAAATACTTACAATCGGGCAGAAGACTTCTCCGTGATCTGTTATGGCTCAACCTTATAAATCAGTGCCCCAGGAGGCAGACTTTATTATAAAAATAGAAATCAATTTATTGATTACAATTAGTTTCTCTAGCACAGGTAAGTTTGGCATCGGGCCAAAAAACAATTTGGCCACTAGATGGCGGGCCAGAACATAGTAAAAGGATAATTTAAGAAATGAATTGATGAAAAATGCAACTAGACTTGCCTGTGACAGACTGTTACAGTGTATTTTCCCCATGTTTTCGGTGCTGATGCGATGCAATGCGTTAATGTAACCAGAGGGTGACGCTGCCAGTAACGCACCTAAAAGCTGTCACAAAGAACTTGATTACAAAATTAATGATTATGAATGTTTATGAAATATAGCAAGGAGACATTTTAATTATTTATTTAAAAACTATTGTTTTCTGTGTCAGTGTTGGCTGCAAAAGTGACCGCCTTTTGAGAGAGTAGTCTGTTTCTTTTCGTTTTTAATTGTTTTGTTTAAAAGTAGACATTTCAAGCTTTCTAGATATATATTTTACGTGTCTGTGAGGCAACTTATACGCTGAATTCTGGTTCATTTAAGAGACGAGCTCCTGTTCACAAGCAATGCAAGTGATCGCGCCCGGACCTCCATGTCCTGATTGTCTGTTATATTCAGGGGCGGCTGGCCAATAGAGGGCGCTAGGGCGAACGATACAAATGATAGTTTGTTATTAATATTATGTGATGATATAATATTAAGTGGTATTATTATTAAGTGATGGTCATTTTAAACACAGTTTTGTCTGTATTTTTTGCAACAAAAAAATAGCACCAATGAGAGCCACAACACTATTTACGGATCTGCTTTGAACAAATCGTGAGAGTCAATGATTCATTCATAAATACAGCCACTTGCTTCGAATGAATGACTCGCCCAAAAAGACCATGACCTGCCGCCACCTACTGATGGATTTAATGTTTAAAACCATCACATATTTCTCTATTGAATTTTTTATTTATTTAAAGCATTATTTACCTTATAAAGGTAAAAATGTACTGAAAATATCGATTTAAGGGGGCAAATATTGTCCCTTACTGAAAAAGGAGTGACTGCAGAGCCCGCAGAAGGATGTTAAAAGCCTCAGGGGAAACAACACTCTAAGAGAACCACTGGGTTAAGGAATAGAACAAAATCAACATCAAAGCACAATACACACACCAAGGGCAGAAAGTAATATACAGAGGTCACTTACAAAGTTAGGTTAAAGATCCAAACAAAGATGGATTCAAACAAACAACATATAATAAAGTAGAATTTACAGACTGTGAGCTGAAGAGTAATATTCAGAGAAAAATATATTTTTTTTTTAAATAAGAGAAGGGTGGATGCTTGACGGATGAGGAAGAGCCACAACGCTAAAAGACCTGATGGCTCCTATGATTACCAGACTATTAAAACTGACTGAATATGGCACAGCCCCACCTAAGATATTTTTCACCAGCCACCACGGGTTATATTTGCTTCTTATTTATTAAATCCAGGCAATTGGTTGATGAAACATTGAATACAATTAAGATACAATGTTCCAAACGAAATTCACTTTAAAAAATGCTTTCTACAAAACAAAACTTAATGAAGTGGTCAAAATCATGTCTGATCAACATGCCTCCTGATATATTGTGCCATCTTGCAACACATCCCGCCTTGCTAAAACACACATATGCGGCAGATGCGGAATGGATAAAAATAACTCAAAAAAATAAAAGAGGACTTGAATAAGCCCATTAATGGCATGCTTGAGTCATGCTCTTAACGGACTATGTTTTATTTCCTCTTTCAATATTGTGAATAATAAATGTGTATCATTTTAATTTGCTTGTTAGACAATGGAGCCTAACTTATTGTTATAATTATTTGAAGCAGCCTACTTTTACACTTAGAATTATTCCTTGGCATCCTCACGTACTAAACTGGATTTTTTTAAATTGTTTGCGTGCTGGAGGTACGCTATTATGTCGTGTGCAGAGTGATGTTAACATTTAAGCTAGCTGGTGAGAGAAAATGGCACTTGGCTATCAAAGAGTCTAAAGACGAAAGTTGACAGCGAAAATAGCGCATACAAAGAAGAATGGAAAGACAACTATGTGTTCATCCTACCTAGTTTTGTGAATCCAAACCACTGTGTCTTATCTGCAACAAAGTTGTCACTGTTTGCAAAGAATATAATATTAGACATTTCATGATGGCTATTTTAGAGGTATGTCTAGCGATCCACAGACTATTTTTTTCAGACTCAGGGCCCTATTTTAACGATCTGAAATGCAAGTATCAAACGGGAAACGCAAGTAACTTTGTGGGCGGATCTCGGGTGCTATTGCTATTATACCGGTGTGATAAATTACTCTTGCGCCCGACGCAAATCTAAAATGGGTTGGTCTGAAGTAGCTACATTACTCCTAGCTGTGGTTTGGGGCGTAACGTGCGATAAACCAATCACAGCACCATCTCACATTCCCTTTAAAAGCAGGCGCGCTTGTTCCATGGCGGGTTGCTATTATAACGGCAGATTTGCCAGGCGCACACCAGAAACGGTTCACAGCAGAGAAGATTGACGTTCTCGTCAGGGCCGTAAAAGACAGAGAAGTGACATTGGGGATGGGAGAAACCCACCCAAATAAGCTCCGGTTAAACAGGCGTATAATAATTTGGGTAAATGTGTAAGCTAGATTTATATCTATTTTTTCACATCTTCATGGACACCACAATGATTTCCCTCGTGTGGAATATTTTTCCTTGTAATTATGTATGTTTTGCAAAAATGTCAACTGCTGCATCTGTGTAGATGAGAGAAGCAAATGTATGTGCGTTGTGCACACGCTACATTATGGCCAAGCATGCGCCCTTAAAATAGCATCTGAACGCGCCACTGAAAACACGCCACTGACTTTAGACTAGGTTTTTCGTGGTCTGTGGTGGAATTGTTTTCTGGAATTGCGAAATAACACCAGGGAACGTTTGCACCGGAACACGCCTCCTCTTTTCGCTGCACCGCCCCCGGGAGCGCAAGTTAATTTCCTAATTTACCCACGTGCGCCTGCCTTGGGAAAAGTCTGCTGTGTGTCGGGTGCAAAATAGGAATGATACATGCGTCGGAGTACAAAGTCAATTGCGCTGGGTGCAAGATAGGGCCCTCAGACTCAAACGGTCTTTCAGAACTTTTCAAATTAAAAGCTCTCAATTCATCTTAAAATAAAACATTGCTGCAAAAACGTTCTCATACTTTTATTTTGAAGGCAAAATCAATAAAGACGAAGTGATTGTGAGTAACTGTTGCTGTCATGACAGATCTATTTCAGAACCAGCCACTATCAAAATAATCTGGCTGTGGGTGCGGGCCAAATATTATTGCTGGCTAAATACCCTATATAAGTTGTACAAAACAAAAGGTTTTTCAATCAGCGATGTTTCTGGTGCTGGAGAAGCTCTTCAGGTGGTCACGAAGCAGCATCTGATGTCACTGTTATCATCACAGATATTTAAAGATAAATTAGTGACCTCCCCAAATGAGGTCATCCAGACTGGGAATTAATTTAAAAATGCCCGTTTTATGTGTTCTCTTCCACATTTGGCGAGCTCATCCCCTCTTGTCATCCACGGCATCATCCATTATAAAGATGCTCTAATACATGTTTTCTTCTCTACTTTGAGCATAAATAAGTCATCTGTAGAGTGATATTTAGAGCAGTCTCATCCTTGTCTCAAATTCAGCTCTGTACAGCCATTTCTGCACATGTACACACATATAACATATAACCAGTCTAACACTAACAGTACTATTGGGTGAATATTACAAAAATATTACAGAACATCAAATCATGTTATATTCATTGTATTTGATAAATAAATAAAAAATGTTCCAAAAACATTATGCTAGTTGAGAGTGTCTTCACTTCACTTTGTTCCGAGGGCAACGATACAATGTCCTACCTGCCTGTCAATGTGTGTATTTCCATACCTCTACGCAGACATCACACATCATCATTGCATTTCATGCTAGAAATTAGACAGACATCAGTCACAGAGAACTGCAATTAAAACAGCAGTCACCTTTCACAGTTTCTCCTGAACCAAAACAACAAACTTATGCTGAGTTCACGCCATAACTAACTTAATTTGTAAGAGAAGTTTTTCTACTCGAATCGGTTCGTAATCATTTAATGCAGGATCTTTGACTTTGACAGATGCATTTTATAAGCTTAAAGGATAATGTTTATGTTCCTGTATGACGACATCTTGAGTTGTTGTTGATTGTTGTTTGTGTTGTCTGACTTTCAGAGTTAGCATAATGGCTAAAAACAGCAATCACTCATTTAATGGTCATTATAAGCTAGTTCAGTTCTGTAAGAGTTCTAGTACATACATAACTAAATCCAGGGATGTGTAGTGTAGTGCTCTTGTTTATTGATGGCTTTTGTTCTCTCCTTCATTGCTTTAAGGCTCTTTGAACACTTTACATCCAGCTCTGGGTCTCTAGAGCATCCATTGTTGTGAGGGCTCCCACACAGGCATCCAAACTCCCACACAAGTCACTTCAAACCTCACTTTGACCTGCCTACAGTCCTGCCCTCCTCTTACCAACAGACCCACATACACTGAAAACACTTACTCACATACTGCCGTCCTCCCTGTCACCACTCCGAGTTCCCTAGTGTCAGAGGTGCAAGTCCAGTTTCTTTCCTCTCCTTTTACCTTGTCTCCTTTTTCCATTTTTTTTCTTCTTCTTTCCACAGCACAAACACAGTTTTTACTGTCAGTAGTCTGAAAGAACCCAGTGAAATATCTCATCCCTCCAGAGAGAGCGGGAAAATCTCAGAGCTGCTACTCGCGGTGCCTAGGGTATGACGGCAGCTTAGCAGGATAGAGGCTTCTAATGCTTAAAATTCTGCACCGAATCTTCCCTGTGCAATCCGCAGTCAGAGAAGACGACTTTACCTTGGGCACTTTATAGAGCATCCATTACCCATCTACTCGGCGGGATATTAACTGAAGCCAGACTGCGTAAGCATGCGTCTCCAGGGTACAGCAGCCATGTCTTATTACTCTATTACAGGTCAAACCAGCCACTCCAAGTGTTCCGTGTCCATCCCTGGACTTCCTAATCCTATTTGATGCTCATCATGCATTTAATATATTCTGTCTTTCCGTAATATTGCGCTGTGGATGATGCTATTGTCGGAAGCATTACGGATAAGTTTACACTCTTTATGATGGCAGCGTTTCACTTCACCTTCAAAGTATACACACGGGAAGTTAATGATATGGTCCATAAGAAACTGCAGTAACAATTTACAATAATGTTGCATTTGTTAGCATTAACTAACATAAACTAACAATGAAATATACTTCTAAAGCATTTATTAATCTTAGCAATTGTTAATTTCAACATTTACAGATACTTTGTAAAAGTCAAAAGTTGTTTCTGTTAATTTTATTTAATGGATCGGTGCTAACTTGAACTAAAAATGAACAGCTGTATTTTAACTAGCATTAACAAAGATGAATAAATACTGTAACAAATGCATTGCTCGCTGTTTGTTAATGGAGCCCACACTGTGATTATGCATCGCAGTCTTTTAAAACACTTATCAGACTGATAGATTGCAATATAGATACAAAGATGCCTTATCTGATGTCTTCGGTATCTTGTTTGGATCACAACATAATGTACTAGACTAAAGGACCTGGTAAAGTTTAATTCTGAGCAGGGCTGTTGCAATCAAGCCTGGTTATGTTCAGTCAGCTGGCTCTAATTATTATTTTAATTGGCTGTATTTAGCTATGTTAGAATTTCTCTTTTGTACTGTGCCAGGCTTGCAGTTTACTTAAATTAAATACACATGTAAAAATTTTCACCTTAAAACGTACAATGTCAAACTTTCAGTAATTCAGCAAAATTAATATTACAAAAATGTACATTACAAATAATGAATATGTTCATCCAGTATTCAGTATTGTAACTCAGTATTGATTGTCTCTCAACTCTCAGAAAGGATATTTTTCGTGGCCTCAGAAAAATAACTCTTTCTTAGGATGTAGCTGTGAACGCAATCCAATCGTTAAATTTACGTTGATTTACAAATAAGGGACCAGAATTAACTCGCATGAATGAATGTACACAAAGTTTTATTTAACTAAATCACAAACAAATAACTAATCTAAACACCTACACACAATCACGCATACATGGGTAAAATGGAAAGTGAATTAAACTGGAAACAGAACAGGGGAATGACTCTATGAAAAGAGTCATTTAACCATCTTAGAGAACCATCTTACTTCAAAACACCTTGTTAAGAGGGGTCCAGCACGCTCTGTTTAATTAGTTAATTGTACGATACTGGCAATGCCGTAGGTGTTAAAAGAGCATCCGGATGCAGTCTCAGGATAAGATCTTGATGGTTCCGTGAGTCGATGGTGTTGAAGGTACAATCAAATTCTTCCACGTTGAATGAAGAAATTATGATGAACTTGCGATGTTAGTCTGACAGAACGGACAGAATGTAACTGGACAGTAATACTAATACAATATAATACAGTATACTAATACAATAATTGCATAGGTATCAACATATAATATACACGATCATGTAGGTCATCAAAATACAAATTCGTAGCTACCAAGAATGGTATTTATGCGATCTTGACTAATCGAGTGATAATAACATCATTCAATGATTAATACATAGGCAAACACTGTCAAAGAATGTATGATCACAGGGAAATTGGATACATGATTGTTCTGGGGATATGCATGTTCATTTATAGAACAGTTCACCTATAAATTAATGCAGAAAAAGTCTTTGTGTCTTCTCTATGGCCTTTGCTTTTCTATGTGGCCACATTCTTTTGAGCAATAAGAACAGTCTCATCAGAAGGTAGCCCTGCTAACTGAGGCTTGTTCTGCCCCTTTATGGTGTTAGTTGCTCTTTCAGAGGATGGTACACTGAACTCACAGAGTGGGTTTTAAAAATGATTTGTTAAATATAACAAATAAAATAATTGTGTGTCTGATTTGTCTCAGTCACTACAATACAGTAAATACTGTTACGGTTCAAGAGATTGAAAATAGAAAATGGAAACCAAGGGTTTCATGTTGACTTTAAGGTTGCAGAAGAGTGAACACACTGCAGATATCAAAATAATAATAGTGGGCAGCTAATCAAACCCTGTAGTTCTGAATGAAAAGCAACCGCAGTGCGGTCCAGCACTCGACGGCTGCAAATGACCAGTGATTACAGAAAACGTGTTGAGCTCAATGTTTTATGCCTTGTGGATCATCTGAACACTCCATGTCCATTGGTTACACTGCGTAATGGGCACATTCATTACTCGGGGACGCCTCACAAGAGCCTCCATCACTTTTCAGGGCTGTCCTAGCCCATCTCATTCTTTAAAAGAATCATTAGAGGCCAGTAAAACTGAATTAAGCTCCTATCAATCACCTTGTATGAGGACGCCTCTGCGCTCGGATGCTTCATTGAAGCCATTACATTCCCGATCCCACAGAGTGCCACTCCGCTTACAGACACTGAAGTTGAAGGTTATTTAGTTATGGATATTTGGCGCCTGTCCAGAAGCTCTCTGCAGGCTCGAAACATGTGGGAGACTCACAGCAGCATCTGAGAGGTTACTGTACTGGCATTCACGCTGTTTCTACAGCAACATAGTGCTGTTATGTGGCAACACAGTGGCCAGTTTTACTGCCCAGGGTTCAAAAGTAATTTTTCGCCACACCTGCCACTGACAAGTGAACTTAAATAATTAATATTAATATTTCTTTCCAGTCACAAATGTGTATTTTGCATTTTTTTTTCTTGCTTTTCTTTCTGTTTTAATATATTTTCAAATGTAATTTATTTCTGCGATGTCAAAGCTGAAATTTCAGTAGCCGGTTAGATGCCATATTGAATTTAACGCAGATCAAAATAAGGCTGTGAGGGATAGACTTACTGTCTTTACAAAAGAAATAAAGGTCCTAGGTCACATAATTTTCGCCATTTGTTTTATGGAGTTTTTGTCTACTGAAAGTTTTTTGCTTTTGGAAAGAATGGAAAGTTTTTGGTATGTTGTTAAACAACATTACAACCCATTGAACCCATTGTATTCTATCCCTTACAGCCTCATTTTCATTCCTGTCAAAAATGTAATATGGCGCTACCCTGATGAAGTTCTATTACTGCAGTGTCATGTAATTCTTCAGAAATTAAAGTATTAAATATAAAATAAATGATTAATTTCTTTAAAAAAAAAATCTTAGTGACCCTAAACTTTTGAACAGTAGTGTACAGTTTGTATAACTTTTTTGTTTCTTTTTTAAGGCGCGAGGTTTATTGTTCATGTGTATTTTGTTTTGACGTCTTCAATTTTGAAGTTTGATTTCTTTGTTCAGTGTTCCCTCAGTGGCATGTAGGTCAGTGGTTTAAATGTATCCAGCACATGGACTTCACACTGTCATCATTCCTATGAACACTCAACGACAACAGAAAAAGGATGTAAATGTTAGTCTAGCCCGAGGAAACCAAATACATCAGTGTAATACGTAAAGCCTGAGAAAACATGGTCTCAACAAACACTATAAACAGAGCAAGACAAACATGAGGGAATATACACAAGGCCTAATGACTTAATGAGAATAATTAATGACACACACCTGGAAACAATCAGTGAGAGAACGCTGAACAAAAACATGATGTGAACAAAAAAAACAACCTTCAAACTAAACATAACACAGAACAGAAGTACATCAAAGCAAGTTCTCCCATACCAATATTTCTGTGTTTTAATATTCCAGGGAGGTGATTGGCCTAAAATTCCTTTGTAGTGACAAGACAGACTGATATTAGCTTACACATCATGTTTAAAGGGATATTTCACCGCTGGAAAGATGAATACTATTTAAATTGGTTCATTTATGTAGTAGAAATGTGAAATTATTTTAGAAGTTGGTGCCTTCTAGACTGAGAAAAGGCAGAAAATGTATTTTTGGCGGCGTTTTATCGTGAGATCCCCCTATGGACCGGTTGAAAACATGTGGAACGAGCTCCTACTACTGGCTGTAGTCTCTAGCCTCTGGACAAAAAAGCCTCCGATGACACAAAATGATGATTTTTGCGTCCGTGGAGGGTTTTTTCCAGACACACAATACAGAAATCTCCCGTCTCAGGGGGACATGAGGGAGGGAAGCACGGTCATTCGAAAATACTACCGGGTTTCTACTGATCCAAAGCTTAATGCTAATTGGTGGTGAAGTATCCCTTTAAGTGCAGCCATTGTTGTTAAAAGTTACACAACAGCTGTGAAAAGGCATATTTTACTTGTCTCATGGGGGATATTTGTGTTTATTATACTGATTAAACATCTTAAAACGTGTTATTTGTTCAGTATGGTTTCTATAATATGCCATTAAATCGCTTGCACTTGTCTGTAAACATCCTGTGACAAATACATCGAGAATTAATGGAACAGTTGCAGTACATTTAAGGGCTGGGAATGGAAATGTACATGGTTTGTTTGGTATTCAGCAGGTAACCCGATTCGGGAAGCTGTAGGACAGACTAGCTGGTTTTGAAGAGTTGTGTGAGAAAGCTGCAGCGTCTCTGAGATAGCAGAGTCCAAGCTGACCTCAGTGTTATGGAGGATTGAGAGTGTGTGAGTGGGCTTATGATTATGGGCCTTGAGAACTCGCTATAGGACGGGCGAAGATTTGCTGCATTATTAATGTCTGAATGTTTAAACGCTGATGATTTCAGAGTTGTTTATGTGGATGATAGACACAGAGTGAGATGACTGTTTTGATTATCACGGAAGCTTCAAGCATTTGAGCGATTGTTGTTGTGAGTGATTACCCTCCATTTGAAGCCTCTTCTGCCTGTTCCTTTCTGAGTTTGTTGATGTCTTGAGAGTGAAACGGTTGTGGCGACGTGTGTTTAAATCTTACGTTCAGTGTAATTAGAAATGGTTAGCTCTTGCTCTTGCAGTTTATATCAGCTAAATTAAACTTCTTGTTTGTCAATGTACCAAGCCACTTTTCAGTTAGTGGTGAAATATGGAAATTGTTGTAAAACTATACTTTATTTTGAGGTCCATAAACTGTTGAACTGGATCCTGTCTCTTATTGAACTTAAAGTAAAACAATCTCCATATCTGGACCTCTTCATAAACTTCTTCATAAAGAATATGCACTGAATAGGCTTTGCATTAACTGTATGCTAACACAAAGTTCCACGCATAGCAAAGTATCAGTTGTTTCTTTTAGACAACAATGAGAAAAAAATGGAGAGCAATATTTTTTGTTTGCAAGTCTTCTAGTTCTCAGATTTTTCTCTCTTGAGGAAAAAAACCCCTCATAATTCTCTGCTCTGGAGGTTCAAAAGAGATCTCAGCAGTTGTTCAAACTGTGCTCAGATTTGCGATGTTCAAAACAGATCTCAACAATTTCTCAAATTGTGCACATATCTGCCACATCTGCAATCAAGAGTCTGAGATTTCAATGTGAATTCTTTTTTCATCAAATTGTTGAAAACATTTCTCCTCAGGCACCAAGACAAAAATTTCATTATAGCTGTACTTTTACTATATGTCAACAAATGGTAGAGGAAACATCTCTAATACACTATTGAGACACTATTAAGAACGCCACTATTCATTAATAAATTAAATTTCATTACCCAAGGCTTTTGTTCATGTTCGAAACACGAAACAGTGTATTATTAATGAAACCTGAGTGATTTCTGTCCCTCTGTTGAAAGTTCATTACACCAAAACTTTGAAAAACGTTGAAACTTCATAAAGAGAGTGTAAACGAAACCCATATGCTTTTTCGGTTACCATATTAGATAAGATATGGTAAATGAAAGCCTAAATTAACTCTGTTCAACATATAATGCAATTGTGTCTTCTCAGAAGACTTGGGAAAAACCTTTCCATTCAAATCAATTAGCTTGACTTTATAAACTTTTTGAATTGTCAGTTTTGTTGGAATGGACTTTCAATGGAGGGATAGAAAACATTCATCTCATGTTTTATAGAGTTTATCTGATCAAGCTCACTCAGGTTACCCAATAAGAGTGGTTGAACTTGGTTCTTCTCATGAACAAGATGCTTCACGTCACAGAGGGATTAAGGGTGAATCCCAGTGTCTTTCTCTGTCCATCTGTGGTTGACTCTGAGTGGAAATATCCACAGTAATGTGTAGACAGGGTTGATTGCTCCCTGTCTGGCCTGTCAGACAATGTCAGGCTGAAGAATGATCCTCATGTGTCATCCGGCAAGGGAAAGACATTAACTTTCACTCTACACGCAGAACGAAGCTTACCACACTGATTTTTAGATTAAAAGTTTCTACCTTTGAAGATAAGGCTATAATTGGTATTCTTTAAGTGAATCAGCCTTTCGTTTATCGTTTCAGGAGCATTTATTGTTCATTTAACAGCGATCTAACATTAAGATGGAACTGAACCGCACAGATACTGTAGCACAACAATTATTCCATTGGACATCAATGTAGATTTGTTTTTGACGAAACTCTGAAGAAAAAAAGAGTGGTGCTTGTAAATGCAAGTTGTTTTAAGTGTTTTTAGCACATTTCTGTATGGTTGCTACTAGGGTGTTGCTAGGGTGGTTAGCAGGGCATTGCTAAGGTGTTAGTGGTTTTTAGTAAGCTGTTCTGGGTGGCTCATGTTGTTTTAATGTTGTCTCTAAAGTGGCGCCAGTGGTTTTAAGCAAGCTACTGTATGTTTGCTAGGGTCTGGGTGGTTGCAGTATTCCTAGAGTGTTTTGTAGCACATTGCTATATGTTTGCTAGTGTGATCTGATAGGCAGGGTGATTTGAGGTGGTCTCTAAAGTGTTGTCAGCAGTCTTAAAGGTGTTTAATGTAAATTTTTGACTGCACTAAAGCATGAAAATACCATAATATTTGGAGATATTTAGGAAAATTACTTTTTTTTTTCTGAAAAACAATGCTACCGAAATGTATTCTACTTTTGAAATGTGCAATCCATGTCAAAATATCTGCTTTTGTTTTGGTCTGTGTGATCCCGCCCACTGCCAATTTACCCAATATTATTTCGACACCCCGGGTTTGCCACATGTTCACGTTTTTGAGTTAAAGTCTTACATTCCCTGTCATTATCAACATAATTTGCATAATTTGCTGCCAGTATGCAGTTGAATGTTAACTAACTTCACATGCATGTTTCTTCATGTGTTGATGTATCATATCTTGTCAGACGCTGTGCTCTCAGGTTCAAAGCCCTGGTTAGCGCTTTGATTCACAGTCAGCTCATCAAATGGATGGTAACGAGCTAGTTTTGCCCACTCTGATTGTCAGTGTGTGGGCTTCACTCCCCCAGACAGACTGACAGATAAAAAGCAGGCTAGTGCTCCCAGGAGCCATTTTAACGGTAATTGAGTTAAGAATCAGAAGGCAGGCCCGTATTTCCCACTGAGTGCAGAAGTAACCGGCATCGGGAGGCTGTTATCTGCTTATCTGACGTTACAAATGATTGCAGAGGGTCCTTGATTTGACAAGGAATGTAAAGTGGCCATGGCTGGTGGGATATTTGAGGCAGTTGTAGTGTTGTCACAATATCGAAATTTCAATAGTCAATGCCATTACCAGTAAAATTTCATATTTTAGATTTATTGGATGCTTTTTTCTGCCTATTTTACATTTTAAATAACTTTTTTTTTGTCATCTTGCACTAACTGGGCTAGCGTTAGATTACAATAAAAGGTTTTACTTTTTGTTACATTGTATTAAGTAAAATTAACCTCAATTTTATGAAGTGACGCAAGTGCTTTGTTTGAGCAAAAAACAACAACATAATTGACCTCAATATTTACAAAATACTGGATTGCAGGGTCAATGTTTTCATAAATAATAATAATAATAAATATGTTTTTTTGTGCAAACAAAGCACTTGCGTCGCTTCATAAAATTGAGGTTAAACCATTAGAGTCACATGGATTACTTTAATGATGTCTTTCCTATCGTTCGGGACTAAAAATATCTTCATTTGTGTTCCGAAGTCGGGTGTGGAATGACATGAGGGTGAGTACTCATTAATGACAGAATTTTTTATTTTTGGGTAAACTATCCCTTAAACTGGGCAGCAGGAGCTCTATTAGGCTGTGTTCAAAGTAATATTTTAAATAATATATATATAAAAAAAAATTGTTAGGATCGACTTTTGACTTATTATTTTAAATAATAAAAGTTGCTGCATAGTTTTACTCCACTTTCTTCGATTTTTGCGTCATCCCTCCATCAGGTTTGCATTCATGTTAGGAAAAGTTAGGAAAGCAGAAGTAGCTAATGAAAAAGCAGGGGTGATTTCATCAACGTAGCCCATCAGCCCTGAGCAGACCTGTTACATCCACTTTTAGCCAAGCTGTCTGCTGTCGGAACTTTTCATCTTTGATAATAATCCCAACAAATTGAATTTCCTTCTTGGTCTCTGCTTATGCATTCCTGAAGTCGTCTTGCAGTGGTACGGTCCACTGGAGAGGCAGAATGCTGATGAGCCCCACACTGCCACTCCGGCTTCATGCACAGACAAATGGAAAGTGAAGGCTCCATTGAGCACACCTGGCAAAACGGGGAAGGTGGAGTAGATGGGAAAAGACGCCTGCACACTACCTGTCTAACAGGCATCTGCTTGAGCCGCCCAGGGACCCGCAGCAGATGGGAAGGGTCTTTCTCGAGACGTAGCATGCTTAAAAAGGTTTCGACTGCCTGGAACTACATCAAAGAGATGTCCTGCCTTTAACTGAATTACCATTATTATGCTCATTAATAACATTCATTTAGAATTTGATCGAGGCATGTTTGCATATGGTGTATTGTTATGACAATAGCTATGTTTTCATCCAAAGTTGCAAATTTAACTTATGCGCAAAAATAGGAATCTCGCATAAAATATTTGCAAATAAAGTTTCCATCCAGTGAGCCAAAGAACAAAATCGTCACTTCCTGATAAACTTGTATCACAAAGAAAAATGGAAGTTGCTGCAGTAGGAGATGAGCGCATAAGTTTTTTATGCATTTTTTATTGCAATATCCCATAATGCGCATAAAAATAGATGGATGAAAACATGGCTATTGATAAGCAGAAGAGGATGTTTTCATTTCCTTACTGGGAGGTGAAGAACTGATTTGGTGCAGTTTTACTCGTTTCTTTTCCTCTCCTTCATATTTTTTGTAGCTTGATTTGATCCTATCTGAATGAGAATTTGTAGAGGACTTGTTGGTATTCACAAGGACAAATGTTCCCACAGCATATCAAACAGAGCACGTCTCAAGAGCGACGTACAGTCATTGTGAATTCTTCTCCGGGTGTTTCGCTGGGGATACCTACAGCACTTATGCTAACACAATCAAGGCCTTCTTTGGCCTTTTTCATCAAGATGGACAATGTTAGTTGCAAACAAAAGATAACCCATCATGATGAGTGTGTACTTTTGTTGGTGACAGATTTTCCTTGTATACACCACTTATATTCCCTTTACACGCTCTCTGAAGAAAAGTGAGTGCAAATTGTATGTTTTGTAGACCATACATTTTTTTTTATCCTGAGGTGTAATCACACAAAGAATTGATTTAAAGGTGTCACATTCTACACATGTTGAGCTTTTTATTTGTCCTCTAAAGTTCACTTATGTTTGTGGGGGATTCATAGGTTGTAATTTAGTTACCCTTTCTCAGCCTCTCCGAAGTAAAGGGGCTGTTTTCGATATCGTACCTTTAAATGCGGCATAGCAGCACACTTCATGGTTCTCACTAAATACCAGTTTAAGTTCGATGACATCATTTATTTGACTAACTAATTATGTTGTTTGTATATTTTCATATATTTAAATGTAAATTAATACTCACAATCCTAGTCTTTAGAGAGAGGGAGAGAGTGCATAAATTGTTATTATAGGGCAAGCTGCAGAATACTGAATAGATTTTGATATGCAAATGTGGGTAGTTATTTGGATTGAATAGCATGCAGAAAATGTCCCAACTGCTTCAGAGAAATGACTGAAATAAGTGTCCTGAGAAATCACATGACATTACAGATTGACCTCTTTCCTCAGTCCGACAACAAAATCTCAAAGCTGAAGGTGTGCAGTGTTGTGGGAAAGTCTCATTCAAAAGTTTGGGGTCAGATATTTTTATTTAATTATTAGAAATTATTGTATTAAGCAAGGAGGCATTAAATTGGTCAAAAGTGTCTAAAGATATTTATAATATTACAAAATATGTGTGTATATATATATATATATATATATATATATATATATATATATATATATATAATGCTTGTCTTTTGAACTTCCTATTCTTTAAATTCTTTAATTTTATTACTGATTGTTTACTTGTCTTGAAAATAAAAAAAATTAAGTCATGTTTTCTTGATTTAAAAATACAGTAGTGGCCAAAAGTGATGTCTGGATTGGATTGGTTTGGAGATTGATTTGAATGATTCTACAAATCAGAGTGAACCAATACATTTTAGGAAAATATTTTATATTTTTAAATATTTTAAATATGAGCCTTATGAGGGAAGAACAAAACTCTAAACTTGGTTAAGGTATTTATTTAACAAAATTATTTGGCAAAAAGATGGGGTAAACTACAGCTACAGGTTTTATTTTACTATGCCAAAAAAAGGCATAGAAAAACAAATCAGCTCACAAAAAAAAAAAAAAAAAAAACACATTGAATACAACATAATCAGTTATTAATTTGTCATTGGTTCTCTCTTGTTTTTGCATGTGATTGTAATTTTAATGTGTGACAGTCTGGCCAAAAATGATGTCTGCACAATTTGGCATGTTTCATTGCTTTATCACAAATAAAACAACTGACTCCTGACAACAACTATGCTTACAAAATCTTTAACACTTTAACAATATTGGAATAAAGAGTGAAGATGTCAATTTTCCAAAGCTAGACATTACTTTTGCCCACTACTATACATGCTGTATTTAAAATTCTATATTTAGCTTTTTAAATAAAGGTAAATGTTTAAATAGCATATTAGTGTTTTCTGTGTTATCGGAATTGCAATCGAGAGTCATGAAAGTCTACTCATATTCGTAACAACTTGTGAAATTTTGGTAATATCATAATCGTAGTCAGTGATGAAACCATATTTGCTCTGTAGAAAACTTTGAATTGTGAATATTAGAGTATGTCAGTATAGTACTTAAGCTCTTCTCTTTCAAAAGAGCAGGGAAAATCCTGCTTTTTGTGATATATTCCTCTCAGAGTCTCAAATTAAATAAAAAATGCATATCCCCCTCATCTTCACACCATCAAATAAGAATAAAGAAGCACAATGAGTGAAAATCAAGCTGTCAGAGGAGAGCTGCTAGCTAAAGAAGTAAAATGCGTCCGATGAAAAATGGATAGATACTAACATCTGCAAACTTTCACTCCGGTGAGGACGATTAAACTTGGGTGCGCGGTTTCCTCGCTACTCTTTTTTATATTTACAACCAACCATAAGGCTACTAACATTTTGTAGCTTTTATGTCGGTGCGGGAGGAATGAAATAAGAGGTGTGGCAAGCCTGGCACATCCTTCGATGTTTACTGCGAATAAAAGGAACGAACAACACGAGCAGGGTTCTGTTTTTGAACTCTTAGGGAATCAGAGCTCCTCGTGTCTTCATGGCAGTTGAGGCATTTCCTTCTGTGTTGCCTAACTCTTGGTTAAATGGCATGTGGGAATACTTGGCCCCCAATTTAGATTTAGGAGATTTAAATGCCTTAGAGGTGAGCAGGTGTCTGCTTGCAGGCATCACTTCCCTCTGAGGTGTACAACTAAAGAGGCAGAGAGGAAGGAAGAGGAGGACCGAACATTTCAGTTGTAGCACAGTCGGAGATTAATCTTAGAATGATTATCCATGATTAACATTGAGTGTTTGCTTTAATTACTACAGCACTTGATTGCTGCAAACCCTCAAGCTCAAGAAAACATTTTTGTGATGTATTATTGAACTGAATTTTAATGTTTTGCAAGGAATGTGGGACATGTGGCTGCCTCTTTTATTTAGACCTTCAGTAATATTGAGCAAATTTAATACACTTTACACATAAAGTATATTGAAATCATAAATGACTACTGCCTCTCATGTAGGGGGATTGATGTATTAAAATCAACCCTGCAATTAGTATTCCCTAACAATGAAAATTCTAGAATTGCTTCTGGGATGTATATTCATGAAATGCTTATTGCTTATTTAATTTCATAGCGGTGCAACAAATGGGCTGCGTCTGAAATCAAATGCATCCCTACTGTATAGTATGCGAAAAACAGAACACCAAAAGAAAAGTGTGTCCGAATACATAGTATTCAAAGAACAGTATGCGAAAAGTCCCCGGATGACCTACTACTTTTGCAGAGATTCTGAAGTGTGTATTGGGTGGACCCTTTACTATCCCATTAGGCCACGGGAGGAGATTTATGAATGGAAGTGAAGCGAAGCAACTGACGCTGGTAGGTCACGTGACAGTAACAACATGGCGGATGTAGTGCATCCAAATTTCATTCATACTACCCATATCCATGCTATATAGAGCGTACTTTTTTAACGGTCACAAAATCAATTCTTATTCAAATGTAGTACCTACTCCGACAGAATGCGATTTCGGACGCATCGATGGGTTCCTTATATTTGTCTCAGATTGTTCTTACCTTTGCTAGTAGTGAAATTTAGAGGCTGGATCTTGTGGAAGTTGAATTGAATACCCATGAACTAGTTGATCTTAACTCTCCAGAGATGGAGCTCTAGGATGGGACGTGATTGGCAAGATGTCCGCCCATAAATTTACATTGTAGCCCCCCAAACCATGAGGAAATCTACTTCCATCTATGGTCCTTGCAAGTTTGTGTCCTCCATACTGGAGAGACAACTACTGTAAACCCATAAAACGGCCATAAAGCAATGCCCATCTTTCCTCGCCCACACTGTCACAATCGTTCTGACCTCAAGGACACTATGTCTCTCTCAGCTGTCACCTGGAGTCTTACTGGCCCTTGGACTCCATCTCCTTCTTTCACTCCTTTCATTCCCTTTTTAAAGCCGTCATTGATATTCTCCACAGCAGCTCGGCTGCATCTGTCCACATTCTCCACCATGTGCTCTACAGCAAGTTTGTGACCCCTTGACATTTCGCCCGTTTAACTGAAACACAGCAATTCAGGAAGCTAAATGTGACTGAATGTAGAAGTATAAATGCAAAGGAATCAATTTAAAGAACTTGCAATTTAATGTATTTTCATTAACAAATTTATTCATTAACAAATTTATTTGCTACATCCAATACAGGGATCTGTAGAGGCCTAGGTTAAAAAAGAAAGCCTTTCTTGATCAGTATTTGTGCCTTGTTTACCAGTAAAAATATCTAAACATCGCTGACACAGTATTCATTTATTGCCATAAGATGTTATATGTTTAGTTATATTTCTTTGCATTGAAAAATAGTGTTTACATATTGTGTGCATAAATCTAACTACTATACATTTAGTTTGCTTAAAATTAGAAAGCACTTTTTTGCCACTGAGGTAAGAAAAATACACTTAATTCAAAATGTGTTTTCTAAAACAAGCATCACATCACACCATATTGCTTCTCGAGTAAATCTTTTTGATGTTTAGATAATATTTTTGTCTCGTTTTCCAGTAAAAAATGATACAGAAAATGATTTTTTGAAGTGAGTGTGTATCGGCTGAGCCGTAGTTCTCTCGCTTACATATTTCAGGTGGTTTATACTCTGTATAAAAGAGCCATTGCACGGCACAATTGATTTGTCTGAGCTTTAGGGGAAACAGCAATGCCGCTGACAGAAGTCAGATTCACTGCACCCAGGTGTCCTGGCTTCTTTTCTTTTTTTTTTCAAATCAAAGCTCGGAGCCTTGCTCTTCTGAAGTGTGCCGAAATCCGCAGATGGAGGATTTAAAAGGTTTGGCGCTAGCTGTCTTTGGTTCTCCGGTGCTGTCGTGAAAGATTTCTCCGCCTTTGTAGGAACATGTTACGATAACCTTTGCGTGATTGCCTCTGTTTGTTTGCTCTCACTGAGGAATGGGCATAAATAGGCGTCTCTATCGAACGTGGATTTCCACAAAGTTGACGGCACTGGTTGTTGTAAATTGAGGAACCAGTGATGTTCCTGCATATTGACCTCATCTTTGATGATGCCTGCGCCTGGTCAGGGTAGCATTAAAGCGAACTCGCACCTTTACTAACTGTGGCTCTTTCATGTCTGCCTGCAGGTGATGTGGCCCCCTACTTCAAAACGGAACCGGGACCTCCAGAGATCCACCTAGAAGGGAACCGTCTGGTCATGACCTGCCTTGCGGAGGGCAGCTGGCCTCTGGAGTTCAAATGGATGCTCAACAACACAGATATCACAGCCTTCTCCCCAGAGTACAAGTGAGTGCCAGCTTTCATCTTAAGGCTTTCTAGAGATGAATTCCTGCTCAGAACTGTGTCAAGGTTACAAGGAGAGAGAAAAGCAGAGGCTCACGGTTAATATGAGAGACAAAAAGTCCAATATTAATCTCCCCTGCAGCTTTTTTTCTGTATTTCTACAAGCATTACATTTATTCCCTATCTATGGCAGGTATATTAAAGTTGTTCAAAAATTGACCATTAACCTTAAGAATATTTTTCTTATTCTGCTGTTGTTTTTTATGGATCCGTTTCAGGAATCTTTCTCATTGCTTAAATAATGTGTAGTTTTTAATGAAAGTAACTTGGAATTTGAAGAACCCTCACATATAGAAAGATTTTATTTTATTTTTTATATGAAAATGTTATTATTATTTTTAAATAAGTGTTAAATGTTTCAGATGTTTCCAACAGGTAGGGTACAATGGGGCTTAAGGCACACCTTAAGAAAAAATGTGCTTTTCACTCCTCCCAAAGTGCATGATTGCAGGAATTTTTTTATTTTTTATTTTTTTTTGAAAATAAATCATAAAAGTGGTTAATTTAGCTTAAAAATCATATAAATGTATGACGTGGCGAGGCACCAGCATGGGGCTAAAGGCACACAGTATCGATACAAATACTTTAGCTAAAATAATATGGTTTTAATAATTAATACTTATTACTTAATACTTGTTCAAAACAGTCAATTTAACAAAGTTTGTACTATTTTCTGTTCATTTTGATAAATAAAGAATTAATTTTTGTTCAATAAATCATTAAAAAAGTAAAGATTATAAAAGCATTGAAGTAAATCTTATAATAATTTAATATAGACTTACAGTAGTAACAATAAATGAAATTTATATAATATGGGTATTATCTCTAAGGTGGACACCCAACTTAATATATGATATTTTCCATCTGAATCTAACCATGTCATGTCAATAAATGGACAGGGGCGCCTTTTACCTCAAATACCATACTTTTACATATTCTTATGTGATTGAAAAACTGTTGCTTTAATTACCTTGAACAAAACATCATTAAAAATCATTAAGAAGACCTTTGTCTCAAAATATTAATTTTATATGCTACTTAAATCTATAACATTTTAAAAAACATAAAATATTAGATCAAATTAGAGCAGAATCAACTTTGCACTGCTGTCAGCGATTGCATCAAGGATCAGCCAAATTTCAAAAGCCTGTTTTTAATGTTTTACCTTTGTCCCAGACTTTCAATATTTAAATAAGAAGAAAAAAAAACTTGTGCCATGTAAAGTGAAAATAGAGTGAAAAGTTGATATGAAACTGTCTTCTCTTCCCTATTTTGACCAATATCTGAGTGAAATTGCTTATTTTCAAACAAAAAAATATAGGGTGGGACTTGATTTTATCCATCAGGAAAATGTTGTCATTTGCTAATTGCCGATCATTTGTGATCATGTCTTTCAAAATTAACAATGTGCACAGATAAATAATTTCTAATACAACACTCCAGCAGTACATAGAAAACAATATGAATCATCAATTTTGATTTCATGGTGTCACGTGTATGCTGTGTAGTTAAATCCAAAGAAGAGAAAACGCAGGAATAACAGGATCCTAGAGACCTTAATGAACATGGAGAATGAACAAAGCAACTACACATTATACACTGACGACGACAAACACTAAACTGAGGAAACTAAGGCCTTGTCCACACCTTGTCCAAGTTTCCGTTTGAAAAAGCTTTTTTGCTCTCCGTTTTCTCTCTCTGGCCATCCATCCACACAGAGACGGCGTTTTTATTAATGAAAACAAACCTTTTTGAAAACACTCTCCAAAGTGGATAAATTTGAAAACGCCGTTTTCGCACTGTGGTGTGGACTGTCAAAACGGAGGTATTTAAAAACGATGACGTAAGTTTAGTCATGTGATGCATATTGTACTAATAGATATTCATGTTTATACCGGTATTGTGCCTGTTATGTGCTATTCACTTTCCCACTGTTGCTAAAATGTGTTACTTTGCACACTCACAGTCCTGCAAAGATGAAAATAAAAATGTACGCACATTTGCTGTCCTGCGGCAATACGAGCAGTTGCGTTTTAGACCAAACATATGGTGACTGAGTGCGACCTGAACACATCAGTGGATGCTGAGATATTTTGCTAAATAAAATGGTCCTGCCCGAAGAATTGGTCGATAACTTTATTATTCATTTTTCCATCTGTATCATCTCAGTGAGCTTTTGTGAGGTTTTACGCATGCACAGTAAGGTGTATTTAGCATTTACGGAGAGCGTTTTTAAATGAACTCACCATTTTCAAATCTATCCAGATTAATGTAGACGTAGCCTAAGGGCTTAAATACACAGAGAATGCAATCAACAGAACAAGGAACAGGTGCGAGACTAATTAGACACTATGGTAACAAACAATGAACTAGAATGTAGGTATAACAGTGACTGAAACTAAACAGGACATGATCGTGACACATGGTGACTAAGAGTTTATTTTATACAATAACCAAGAAAACACCCCCCAAAAAACCTTCTAGTTGTCTAAATTGTCCTAATATCAGTGGGACTATTGTTCTATCTTCAAGAACGTTTACATGATCATGACAGGAGAACATTTTAGTATAATTTTACACAGACAAAGTTAGTAAGTGATCACACACTTTTCTTTACATAAGGTCTCATGTCTTTTGAGGCAAAACATTTATGCTAATTTTAATGTGATACCTCCCCCATAGACTTCCATTATAATCAGATTACTACAGATGCACTTTTTGTTTGTTGAAACAAGTCGACATTATTTTCTGCGACAGATGCTGTCAGTGGAGCTTAACTTGTATTGAACCTGGAACGTTTCTTTAATCAAGAAATGAAATTACTAGAAGTGAAGTGCATTCAAATCATTTGCATTTTTTTTCTTTCTAAATTCTTCTAGTTTATGCAGCAGTACATTTAATCAACCATATAATTTCTTAGTTGAGTTCTCTCCATGCCATGTGTTTAATTTCTCAGTAATGATAGCCTCTTAGCCTGACCTTTTTTAATCAGCGTAGAGCCTCTGTTAGCATTCAACATTTCCTCAGACGTGCGGAGTGTTAAAGCTGCTGAAGATTTGGCCCTACAGATTCCTTCAGTCTTAATAGAAAAGTCTGCAGCGCTGCCTGGCTCTCTTCAGAGACAACTAATGCTTTCATTCGTTACCTGAAGTGCACTGCTGACACCTGATTCATAGTTAATGTCAACTTTTACATAAGATGTTTTGATTTATCCTCCATTTAGGAGTCGTATACATGCTAAAGTAGGTGTTTCACATCTTTGCACCTCCTCATGTCAAGTGTTTCTGCATTTTGTCCATCTACAGAGCTGGTTTGCTCTAATTGGTATTGCTTTTCTCATTATCTTTAATCACCTAAACAGCACGCTCAGAGCTGCCCCGGTATTGCAGTTGAGTTCCTGTGATGGAGGGAAACCACCACCGAGATGCACAAACCCACCAGGTGGCATTTTCAGAGACGTAAACAGATTCGGCTAAGTAGTGAGCAACAGTGCATTAGTCATATATTCAGCGTATTTGGAAATGCCAACAGATTTTAATGCCAAAGCGTTCACCACCTCTGCTTTTAGTCGAAGTGGCCTTTTGGCTGAAACCTGATGTACGTCATCATAGCTGGGCATGGAGAGGATTCCATGTGCTCTGCTCACGCTAATGTGCGAACTGGCGGGGAAAAAAAAGATAGTTGTGACTGCAAGGGTAAACCTTTTAAACCCAACCCCTCTAAATGGGAATACATTTGAGTCGAAAATCCTTGAATTTGTTGGCAAATAGCAGGGAACTGTTGTTTTTGTTGTTGTTTTTTCCATTCTGGGATTTGAATTAAAGTGGTTGATTCTTTTTTTCATTCTCTTAGGTTCACCATCTCCTCTCTCCGGCGCTCCAATATGGGTGTTTACCAGTGTGTGGTGAGAAACAGGATGGGCGCTCTACTCCAGAGAAGAGCCGAGATACAAGTGGCATGTGAGTTTCTGTGGTAGATCAAATGTATTTACACACATACGCTAATGGGTCGGTACGATTTTTTTATGTTTTTAAAAGTCTCTTATGCTCACCAAAGCTGCATTTATTTTATTAAAACTACAGCAAAATAATAATATTGGGAAATAACTATTTTTCTATTTAAATATATTTTAAAATGTAATTTCTTCCTGTGATGGCTATGATCATCACTCCAGTCTTCAGTGTCACATGATCCTTCAGAAATCATGCTGATTTGCTGCTCAAGAAACACTTCTTATTATTGTCAGTGTTAAAAAGTCTTAATATTTTTGTGGAAACGTGGTAAATATTTAACTTATTTGAAATCAAAATCTTCTGAAATCGAAATTTTAACATTCTAAATGTCTTTACTGTCATTTTTGATCAATTTAATTCATTGCATTAATGCAAAAACTGTTGCATGGAAGTATATACAGACATCTAAACATGCATACATACTGTATTTGATACATTTATGGTGCTTTTGCATCCTTTCTGAAGCTTGAAAACTCTTCTTTGTAAATGCATGGGAAAAACAGTTTATCTTTCTTGCACTCTCATGTGAAGATCTGAGTGATACCATTTAAAGTTTTCCCAGGTATGCCTTGAATAAGGCAGGACTTATACCGAAAGAGTAAAAGACTGCTGTGGGAGAAAAGCTGACTAGGGGTTGAACCATTTCTGTAGCGTTTATAACATGCTGTAAAGGTTCACAATGACCCAGGCTGACTGTTCCAGATGCTTCCAACATTTTTACTCAGAGAAACATTCTACCAGGATGGAGTTATCACAGTGATTAAATAAGAAATCATTCTTTCCGGCTCTAGACTCATTCTTCCCAATGCAAGCTTGGTGCAAGCTTGAGCTTCGCGTCAGCGTAACTACATCGCCACTGCAGCTGCAGACGCACGACAGTATTCACACTGGAAGCATTTGTACAGCGTCACAGCAGAGTCTCCAAAGCTATGAGCATTTCTTTACAAAGACAACTATATTTGTTTAAGTTGTTAATTTACAAACTTGATAGTCTTGAAAGTTGCTTAACATGGAATGTAAATGGTAAACCACAAACACAACCAATAAAACAGCTCTGATCATGTTGTTTCAGCCATACTTTGATATTTTTACAAGACCGCAAACTCTATGGATACCCCCCTCCCCCCTCCCCCTCAGATTTGATTTGGGTAGTGCTAGCACCTGGCTGCCTGTCTGTGTATTACATGATAAACTAAAATAAAGTTTATATATAATATTTTCTGGCTAGTTTACTGTAGTTTTATATACCATACTTTCACCCAAACTGAATAATTAAAAACAAGTTAAAATGGGTAAATCTTCTATAAATATTTTTGATTCTTAATTTTTCTTATACTCCAGTTCTTGTTAAAACACACTAGACATGCTTATTATGTGCATTTTGGGAAATCATATTTATTTTGTCCATCAAAAAAGTGTGCTTTCCCTTTAATTGAGAGGGAGCAGCGCAGCAAAAATAGACTCTGCATCAAAACCCTGCTTCGCTTGACGCTCACGCGACGCTCCTGCCCCCCAGTGTGAATGCACTCACTGGTTAACATGCACAGCGAAAAAAAATATAAGCACGCGCCGCTCGTGCTTGCGGACGGCCGTTAATGAAAGTGCAGGTAGGCAGACACAGATTGAGTGCATGACCATTCACTCGCTTTTTTAACTCGCACATTCTCAAAAAATGGTCTCATATTGTTTTAATATTGCTACTGTTGTCTTTGGCATTTTCATCCCATAAATGAGAGCTTTAAACACTTAGATGTGAAAACTGCACCGCTGGAATTACAGCGTGTCAACAAAATCAAAGCACAATGTGCTTGATGTTCTTTTGTTCTGCATGGTGATGCAATCTTGCTTTGCTGTGCGCCATGAATAAATGTTTGAATAAATGTTTCTGATTGAACACCTCTGCAGTTTGTACCAAAAGCCTCTGTTGTCCTGAATGTATCATCAGGTTGGCTTTGTTTTGGGGAAAAAAAGGTTCTACCTTGGTTGTAATAACACCCCTTACATTTTTCTTGCAGATATGGGCGACTTTATAGACAATGACCAAAGAAAGACAGTGACGCAGGGCCGGGCCGCCATCCTCAACTCCCCAGTGGTCAGTTGCTTCCCGCGGCCACAGGTGACATGGTTCAGGGACGGCTACAAGATCATTCCCAGCAACAGAGTGTAAGTAGAGCGTAATTGCTTGTCTAATCTTTAAACCTGAATGCCTGTTCATTAGGAAAGTTCTGGGTGACCCTATGGCTTTGGGTTCACATGGCACATTGTAAGAGATGTAATTACCTTCAGTGATCACGCTTAATCCCTCTGGGCACCCATTTACGGCAACCCACACTGGAAAATGTTGGGGAAAACAGAGAGACATTTCAGCCAGTGATCCAGAAGACATGGATACTGTGCACGGCTTTCTTTGAGTGTGTGCGTGAGTGTTTTTCTCCCACTGCCTTGTCACAGAAGTGCAATTAATGCCTGTTCCTGGCCCTTCTTTAATCTTGCTACGATAGTTCTTCATTGCCTTTTTCTAATTAGCAACTCACCCAGGCTGAGATCGACGAGGCTGATCCGATTCACCGTTATCAGTCAAGTGTCTTTCATTCCGACGAGACTCAAATAAAAACTCCACCACTGAGACACATCTAATGACTCACCTTTCACTCCGCGCATACAGCGGTGGGGCCATTTGAGAACTGCATTTGATTTCGGCAGAAGGTGTAATTGAAAAGTAAACAGGCTAATGCTGGTAAATGTAGAAATAGACCTGGGGTAGTAATGGTTTGCATTTGTTCCACTTGGCTTCGGGCTCGGATTGATTTGTTAACTTAGAATGATGTTCAGACAGTTTGATTTTCAATAAAAACACTCAAAAGTATGCTCAGAACTGTGGTTGTGGTTCTGTGATCCCATTTACACCTAAAATTAATATCCGTCGCATTGGATAACCAATCACCATATCTGATCCAATCACGTATGCCTTGTCAGAAACGCCTGACAAAAAAATAAACATACCATTCAAAAGATTTTATTTTTAAAAGAAATATAAAGAAAAATATTTTTATATAGCAAGAACACATTAAATTAATCAAAAGAGACACTAAAGACATTTATTATGTTTTAAACAGGGTTTAAAATGAACACCCAACAACCCGTCAAATGCAGGTGAAAATCCAGGTGGCTGGTAATGCATCTCAAGACACTAGCCAATTTGGCGGGTTATGATTCATAAATTATGTTCTATCACTTTGCATGGCATCGCAATCAGAGCTCTTCCCCTAAAAGGAGCCTCAAACATTAGCAAAACAATGTGTAAAGAGGGTTGCACACTGAGCAAACGTCACGCTGCGCCATGTCTTTAAAATTCGCACCACAGCGTCACTCACATAGTTTTTATTAAAATACAACTATTTCGAACAAATCTACGTGCGTACTGACTTCACCTTCTGTAATATGTTTGTTTTTATGGCTTAAATAGATATGCTTCATATAGAGAAATAATATTGATCGCTCTTTCCGTTTGCGCTGTTTTTTTTTTCAAATACCTTAAATTAAACTCATCCATGCCACTTTGTTCATTCTTGAAGTGAACTATATTCACTATATTGCCTAAATTGTGATTAGACTTACTGTTTTGGACTGCTGCCTTGAACTCGAGAACGCGAGTACAGAGTGACGTGACCGGTGCGCGATGAGTGACGAGTTAATGTTCCGCCAGAGCCCTATAGGAGACAATAAGAGGCCACTTTTTCCAATCTGTTCTCAAAAATGTTGCATGTTCTGATATTTTTGTTTTGGCTAGTAGAAGTTTTGAATGGCTGGTGACTTCAAAATTTAGTAACCAAATTGTCTGGTGAGTGAAAATGTTCATTTCAAACCCTGGTTACAAAATATCTTTATTTCAAATAAATGAGGATCTTTTGAACATTATATTCATCAAATAATCCTAAACAAATGTATAATGGTTTCCACAAAAATATTAATCAGCACAATTGTTTTCAAGACTGATAATAATAAAAAACGTTTCTTGAAAAAAAGTCAGCTTTGTCATCACAGGAATAACTTGCAAAAGAAAGCCGTTATCTTAAATTGTAAGGATATAAAATGTTTTTTTTTTTCTTAGGCTTAGATTTAGGCTTAGTCCGTAACTTTTTTTGTGTTCAAAATTTACAAAATGTATATAATGAGCGAGTACATCATACATTTTCCAAACCCTGTTTTTTGCCTTATCCTGAATCACTACTGTACACCTATAATAAGTGTTTATATTCGTACCAGTACCTGCGTGACTATGGTACAATGTTCTTTCGCAAGATTCATGCAGTTCTGTTTATTAACTGCTAGAGCACCAAAAGTTACGGACTGCAGCTTTAAGAAGCACATTACTTGAAAAGTAATTTCATGAAACAATTACATAAATTTCAGTACTTTCCCATTTAAGTGTAATTGCATGTCTGGATATTGCTGCAGGCCGAGTCAACCGATTTGCTTTAAAGTGACTCTGTGAACAGTGAAGAACAGGGAACAAGGAAAGCAAGGGAACGCGTAGTTTTGTACATATGACCTGCATAAAAATTGTGCATTTGGTTGAAAGGTATGTTGGAAGGTGGATATATTTGGGCTCTTCGTAGATGTAGTTAAGGCGGCTTGGCAACATGCCAGCTCAATAATTGGACCGGTGCTCTCCTACCAGTGCTTTGACAGAAAATTGCATCATGACAGAAAGCAAGGCGCATATATAAAATCAATATGCCAATGCTGACAATGTTCACTGCTGCATATTTGCAGCCGAGGGAATCTGTACCTTTGGGATTCTGGCGATTTTCCCAGACAGCGCTGCTGCTTTGACCCTATACGCGGCCCAGATGGTGTCTACGGCATCCAGACTCGAACCCAGAAGCTCACCCAGCCCTGAGGACGATAGAGTAATATCAAGCAATCATACATCCAGCCAAGCACATTAGCACACTATTGGATGTGATGTCACATCCTTAATTGTTCTGTGGCAGCGGCTGAAGCAATGCAATCAGCTTAGCCATTTAAACTGGCACTATGTGTTACTGGGCAAAATCCCCGGGATGGACTTTGGGAAATTGGGCTGTACTTCATAAGCACTTGACTGGCATGGTCATTACATTAACTGCCCTTGTAGGATCAAAGTTTATCTATGTGCTGTGATCTACAGCCCTGACTCGATATTAACATGGATGAACATGCTGCAACATAAATCTTTTGTGAGTCTCATAAGATGTTTCCATTACAGAATTGATAAGTGCTGCTTTGAAGAACACTAATGCTCTTTAGAAAAAGTGGAGTGGGGGAGTTGAATGGTTCTTTGTTGAGATGCCCTCTTCAAAACCTGTATAATAATGCTCAGTATGGACATAAATTAGATTTACCAATGGCAATTTCTCAGTCAAGAGCTGCCCAAAATAACAAGATTGCCACATTGATAATAATAATAATAATAATGATACAAGCATGAACTTTTTGACATTGTGCACTAGAGATTCTGAGAAGTCAGCTAGCTTAATCAGATGATTACTGTACTCATAACTGCTACTGTTTTTATTAATCAAAATTATTTCGATTTTTACCACTTAAATGTACAGTGGCCTATAAAAGTAATTTTAGAATATGTAAAAGTAGTATTTGGTCAACATCTTTTTTAACACATTCTGTTGACTATAAGTAACATTCACAATAAAGAGTTAGCAGATATTAAGCTGACAGTCTACTAGGGCTGAACGATATTCTGTTTTAACATCGACATCGCGATGTGCGAATGAGCGATAGTCACATCGCCGGAACATGCGATGTACAGGGTAGCAGCACCCACAGTGTGAAACGGTAGCACACAGTAAACACGAGTCAAAATCAGTCAAAATCAGCTATTTGGGACTATTTCGTCTACAAAAAGGAGGATGTTTACCAAAAAGAGGTACTTTGCTGGAGTGTTATAAAGTTGTGGATGTTTTTTTTGTTTTTTTTTAAGTCTTTTATTTTTCGTGTTCGCATTTATGAGGAAAAAACAATGTTAGCCTACGTGACAGTTCTCAATCACGGACGCGACCATTATGAAAGCGGCACTAAAAGACTGCTTTAAAACTTTCACAGAGACCTCAAACAGAAAGCACAAAGCCTTTCGTTAAAGCGAATTTCGTTTTGTATTAATTGTATCTTAATTTTAATCAGTGTTTCATTATCCAATTTCCTGGAACTACAATATTGCAGGAGCAGCACGCGCTATAGTGCTTTCACATATACTGCGTTTGCAGTTTGTTGGTTAACTGATCCACGGCTGTACCAGAAACACATACTCACTTTTTTTTTATTTCAAATCCAGAAGTTATCAGCAATTTTTATTTTAACTCTACATGAACGCGTCACTGCATCAGCACCGAAAACATAGAGAGAGAAAGAGAGATTTTTTGGAATTCTAATTTTGGAATAAAATATTAAGTGGCCTTTTTGTCACTTGTAATGAAGCTTGCTTATTAGTGAAATTATTAATATCATGGAATGGTAATTATTGACTTTAGCCTGGATTGATGGCTCGCAATATCGCAATATATATCGTTGGGAAAAAAATATCGCAATGTAATTTTTTTTCCAATATCGTGCAGCCCTACAGTCTACTAATACTCTAATGAGAGTTAGTTGACATGAAGTTGCAAAGTTACATATAGTCAACAGAATGTTCAAAAGGGACCATCAATATAAAGTGTTACTGAACTTTACTTTTCTCAGCTATTTAACAATTTCTTGTAACCAAGGTGATTTTTACTAAATGTAAGTCTTTGACATTACCAGTGGTCACGTATAACTCAAGGTGCAGTCTTACTAGACTTTGCACTTCATTCACCTTCATTCATATGCATGATCAAATGTGGGAGGAGAGTGGAAACGAAAGCTTGTCCAAAGATGTTCTGTGTTTGGCTGTGTGCCAAAGTAGAAGGTGGTGAACTCTGACCTGTGTATCTGCATAATTGACCAATAGAGGATCTAAACCCCACAGATGGACACATTATTGTGGTAGAGCAGATAATATAGTGTCATTCAAAAGTTTGGGGATAGTAAGATATGTGGGTAATGCTTTACAATGTGGTTTAATTTGTTAACATTAGTTAACTACATTAGTTAGGAATAGAAGGGTGTATATGCGACGAATGACGTCAGAGAAACGTCAGTAGGCTATAATCTATTATGCATCGATGCAGAATTGTCCACTTCCACATCTCGATGCATCGTAGAAACAATTAATTTCAACTCCCCTTAAAGCTTGAGTGTCCAAATACGTTTTGTATATGCTTTTCATTCATTCTCAAGCTGTCCATTTCGAATTCCGGTGTGAAAAAGCATCTCATTGAGATGTAGAAAGCAGTGGCACCACTCAGTGAAAGAAGCTTGAGGCGGTCATATTTATTCCAGCACGGCTTTTGCAAATGCTCATTTCCTTTGGCCTGCAGATCTTTGTTTTCTTGCAATCTGCTTATGAATTGATGAGCTATGTATTCAATATATTAATTCAACTCTCTATTTGATAGCCCGTTGAATATTCCCTAAAAGAGATTTCTTCATCATATGTCGCTGTGCAGTATTTCGGCATTATTGTTTTTTGAGCTCTGTGTTTCCTAGTTTCAGTTTTTCTTTGGTATCAGAAATGTCCCTTTGGTCTGTTAATGTAGCATGAAATAAGCGGGCCTTGTGGACGGGTGACACTGCTCTGTGTGATTCCTATCGCAGCCTCGTGCTGAAGGATAACTGTGCCGCAATCCAGAATTTTTTTTAACTCCTATTCTGTGTGGTTACAGCTTCTCCTTCGCCATCTCCCTTACTTTTTTGGTCTTCTTTTCTTCTTTGTGAGCCACACAAAGGCAGAAGGTTGTTAAAGTATAAAGGTCCAGAGGTGAATGCTGAAGCAGGGGAGGACAGCGAAGCACGGGCCTTTGAAAGTCACTCTTATTGTTCCACACTGGCTTCCCCTTTAGACAGCATGAAACTTTCATGATGGCGATAATTACCCCATTGGTGAGAAGTGCTTTCTGTTGCCACTGCAGATGAAAGTAGCAGGTTGGAAATAAGATATTGCGTCTACCTCTCATCGCTTTGTCCTTGCATCTTCCTCTACCTTGCTAAATTTTTCATCATTCATTATTTGAGATCTTTGATGTTTCCACCCATTACGAGCTATTCATGCTCCCATCGCGCTCGGCACATAAATTGGCTTCCACGCTAGAATCATCCTGTCCCGAGTACCACCAGCAAGAAACCAGACAGTAAAGGAAGTGCTCAGAGGAAGGCGATTACTTTCCTCTGTACAAGCAACAGGGCTGTGTTGTTTGTGCGGTGACAATGACAGCAGAAATGTGCTGTGTTTCTGCTCTGCCATATGTAAATCTCTTTTTGTCAAGGGACTTAACAACCCCCAAACTTCTGCATGTTTTGGCAGATTTAGTGCACCAAATTGCACTTTCCACTTACTTTTCGAGGTACTTGTATTTTAGACAGGTAAAACTGATTGTTTACTTGTTTGAAAAAATCACTTGTCCCAGAACTTGTAATAATTGAGCATGTTGCTAAATCAAACGAAAAGAGATGCATAATGCAGAGTGAACAAGAAACTCAAAATACTGTATTATCACAGAGAACTAACATCGCTAACATAACATTAACTTGGAGGTAATCAAAGGTGTGCATTAATTAGAAACCAATAGCAACTAACAGTGAATTTCAGGCAAAACAGAAACGGGAAATAATGGAAACCAAAACACAATGAAACTTAACATAACCCTGACAGAACTTTTAAATACAGCTTTAGTTCATTACAGTTAAAGCAAAATACACTATAAAAATGCACAAAATAATAATAATAATAATTAAATTTTCTTTTGGCTGACATAAACTAATTAATTAAATCATGCCAATCTCTAGGTGTGGTGAAGGCTATGTGATGATGTGGGGCTATTTTAATTCCAAAGGCCAAGGGAACTTTATCAGAATGCATAGTATCCTGGATCCATGAAGTAACTGGCCTTTAAATATAAAAATCTGCCTGCCTCTATGGGAATTTAACATAGGGGTGTCCAAACTTATGCACCCTGTATTTTAAGGAAGAACAAGTTATTTATTTACGATACATTATTCATTCACAAAGAAAATTGGTGTCCTTAAAGGTTGGATTTTTCCAATTTTTTTTAATTAAGGCGTTAAGTTCAATTTCCAAAAGATGATTTTTTATTCCTCTTTTTAGTCAACTTTAGCATGGGTGTCTAAACTTATGCATAGCACTGTATGAGCTTGGCAAAAAAAAATATTATTATTATTAGAATTAATATATTCTTATTATGCTATAATATATATATTATATATATATATATATATATATATATATATATATATATATATATATATATATATATATATATATATATATATATACATACATATATATATATATTATTTAATTGTTTTGGTTGTTTATTTACATACATATTTTACTCTGGTATAAGCTTTTTAATAAAGCCTTTTATTTTGTGGGATATTTGTAGATTTGAGAATTATTGTATAGGAATAGAATATGATAATGTGATGATGACAACGATTATTATTATTATTATTATAATTAATATAATTTTATTATACTATAATACATTTTCTATTTATTTAATTGTTTGAATTATATACTTACATTTTTACCCTGAGACGAGCTAATTAATAAAACAATTTGATATATTAAAACATGAGCTCAATTATTATGGTAGGAATAAGAATAGCAAAAATGTATCGTTATTGTTGTTAATGTTCTTATTTATAATAATAATAATTCTTATTATTTCATTAATCTTAAAATACTGTAACACATTTTTGTATTTAATTTATTTTCATTGAGCAACTGATATGAGCAAAGTAATGATACATTTTTGTCAGATCTTATTGGTGATTTGACATGTTATTTAAATGTGAGCTTGGCAAAAAATAAAAGTCTTTGGCAGTTTCTCTCTTTCTTCATTCAAGTAGATAGCTGTAGTAACATGACTAGAAAATAGCATTACAAAGAGCTGCTGAGTGGACTGATTTGCTTAAAAGGGGCTTTAGCAAAATTCAAGGAATCAAGGAAGCCATTCTCGAGCTTTCTGGAGTCTGAATTCCAGGAATATGCTCTCCTGAAACTAATGAGATATCAGATTTGTTCTGAGCTGAATTGTGCGGGTAATGTGTTTGTGATTTGCTGTCATTATTTCAAATCATGTTAGCTAGCTTTTTTTCCTTCTCATTTTTTCAGCAGTTTGTCATTGTTCCTGGCACTCCTCACCACAGGTAGTAAATGATGTGTTAGACAAATGTAATCAGGAGGAGATGACACGATTGAGAAATACGTCTTTGTCCAGTCACACACAGGAGGGTTCGAGCCGCTGCCCTTTGCTCATATTCTTGCCGAATGGACACGTCCATTTGGAATCAATGTGGTTTGGCTCTGAGGAGTCAAATGAAAAATGACGTAGGCTTGGCTAATTCGATAAAGGCCTTTTATGTGGCCTGGTTTTAATACACCTGCTGGCTGGTAGGGCCCCTTTATGAAGTTAATTATTGAGAGCCATCATCAGTCAATTGGGGCATCTGTGGGGTGAGCCTGTTCTAGCCCAAGGCCTCTGCCCACATTTGTCTTCATCCACTCCCTCCTTCACTCTTAAATAAATGAGTCTGTTGTCACTGCTAAAAAGCAGAGACCCAGAGAATCCAGTCCAGGCACTTTCAACGAGGGTAGGGTACACTTTGGTGTACCCTAGAAAACTCGTAGATATGCTTGATTACACTATAATTAACTCTGCATGAAAAGTAGCATGTTTTAAACAGCAAATGCCTGCATTTTATGTTGTTGTTTTTTGCCCTGCCCCAGATAAGAGATCTTCTTTACAGGGGCCATTTTAAAGTTGGTTTTGATCAAAGCAGGCCGGTGGCGTCTGCTGAAAGTAGTTGGTAGAGTTCCACACGGTCTCAGACACAGTGGTGAGAGGATGCCGCTGAGTGACAATCAACCATGAAAGGAGTCTGAGCTCGGAGGAGCTGTGTGCCCTCGTCTCTGCTTTCACACCTCTGACAGTGAAATAATGCAGCCGGAGGAAAGGGACGCAGCACCCACAACATCAAATCAGAAGTGAGCACATATAGCTCTCATTCTGAAGACGCTACAGTGAAACCCAGCAGTCTGGAGAGATGCTGCCATACTTCTTTCAGTAAACACAAAGAAAGGAAATGCAAGAAGCAGATAAGGAAAAGGTAATGAAATTGTGAATGAAGAGGCTTCCCTGACGCCCACATCAGCTGCCTGCCCGATAGGAAGCTTTTTAGACGCCAATAAAGAAAAGTTTGGACCTGCTCACAGGCATAAAAGGTTTTGTGTATTTCAGAGCAATTTGTGTATGTCTGCTTACTGGCAGCTCTGTTGGAGCTGAAGTGCGATTAAATGTTGCTAAAGAATTATCATTGACTCCAATTACACATTAATCAGGACCGGTATCGAGCCGAATCACGGATGATAGATAATTGCCTTTTCACAGGCTATTCCAGAGAAGTTGTTGGATTGCACATAGAAATAAAGAAGAAATGCCACCACTAAATTATTATGATTGATTGGACTGAAATATGGAAAGGATTATCTCTTGATCCCATTATACTTTCATATAGGGAAGGCTAGTGGTTGGCATTGCAACAGGAATGACTCTCTATAGCCCTATTTGGACGGTAATTGTTTTCATGATGCAATTTCAGCATTAATAGGTGCTAGTCTGCGATTTTATTGCCTTGTGAATGAGAAATGTCCGTGTTTTTTTCTCTCTGAAAAAAAAAGCATGTTTTATTATGGAGGATTCATGTAAATTGCCATGTTTTTGCCCTGTGGACACAACCACCGTACAATGAAAAATATCCATTCACGCCTCTTTTTTTTAATCCTCAAAAAGCCTAAACACTCTCAATAATCAAGTTGTTTGGATTTTCTGAGCAATATGATGTCATATTGCTCATGCTCCGCCCACGACCACTGACGGACTGTCCCGTATTTGCATATTTCTGTGCTCAGCCATTTGTATACTGTCCAGCAAGGCAGTACTTTACATGTCTTGTGTCGACACGTCCCACGGAAGAGAGGGGTGGGGTGAGTAGTTGCTCATTATCATTTAAAGAGACATGCACCGAAACGGGTCGCTGTGAACAGAGCTGTTTTTGAGGAGGTAAAAAGGGTGTTGTTTTACACAACCATTGAGGAATTTTAACCAGCGAAGTATATTACAGACTTTATATATACTATATACTATATATTTATATATATTACTTTATATATATATATATATATATATATATATATATATATATATATATATATATATACAGTGCTATGCATAAGTTTAGACACCCATGCTAAAGTTGACTAAAAAGAGGAATAAAAAATCATCTTTTGGAAATTGAACTTAATGCCTTAATAAAAAAAGAAAAGAAAAATCCAACCTTTAAGGACACCAATTTTTTTTGTGAATGAATAATGTATCGTAAATAAATAAATGTTCTTCCTTAAAATACAGGGTGCATAAGTTTGGACACCCCTATGTTAAATTCCCATTTGTGATGATGTGGGGCTATTTTAATTCCAAAGGCCAAGGGAACTTTATCAGGATGCATAGTATCCTGGATCCATGAAGTAACTGGCCTTTTAAAATAAAAATCTGCCTGCCTCTATGGGAATTTAACATAGGGGTGTCCAGACTTATGCACCCTGTATTTCAAGGAAGAACATTTATTTATTTACGATACATTATTCATTCACAAAGAAAATTGGTGTCCCTTAAAGGTTGGATTTTTCCTATTTTTTTAAATTAAGGCATTAAGTTTAATTTCCAAAAGATGATTTTTTATTCCTCTTTTTAGTCAACTTTAGCATGGGTGTCTAAACTTATGCATAGCACTGTATATATATATATATATATATATATATATATATATATATGTATATGTGTGTGTGTGTATATGTATATGTATATATTATATTTGTTCAGTGTATTGTGAAATATTATTAAAGTTTAAAATAACTGTTTTCTATTTGAATATATCTTAAAATGTAATTTATTCCTAAATTGAATTTTCAGCATCATTACTACAGTCTTCAGTGTCACACGATCTTTCAGAAATCACTAACTTTTCAAAAAACTTTATTAAGCTGAAGGGAGGCAGAGTTGTAAACACAGTTGTAAAATAATATCAATATTTTGATTTTCCTATTTTAAGAGGCTTAAAATAAGATTAAAATAAATGTTTGAGGTCTGATAAAAAGGTTCTCAAGCTTTGAGATTTTAGATGGTAAAAAAAAAAAAAAAAATCATTATGACTAGTGCTTTTAACAGTATTTGAAGTGTCTCCTTTTCAAAAAGCATCTCAGAAGTCACCACAGATTATTCCTAGTTCTATACCCACATTCAGCAGAGGAAAAACTGGACTAGACTGGCTAGACGAGTGAACGAAAGAGACGTTCTGTGTTTGCTGGAAAAAATGAAAAGGAAGATATCTATCTTCAGCATGTTTATCCCTTATCCTGCTTTTCACTGAGCGACCAGCTCTGTCAGTCAATCCTTTTATGTGCCGCACTCTCGCTCAGCCCCCATTTCATGTCTGCAGACGCACGCGCCCATCTCTGCGATGGCGGGCGACAGAAGTGTGTGGGTAGACAGAAAGCAATCTGTTCTGAAAGGGAAGATCAAGCTCAAGATTTCACATGTGACATATTGAAACACTCCGATCTGTTGCAGGGATGACGTGTGCAGCTGCAGACAGTGGCGACGGTGGCCCAGTTCATTGTGATGAGGCAGATTAATTTAGTCTTAAAGATGAGCGGGGAAATGTCAGCGTATTATGAAGCACTGACTTTTCTCCAACTGAAATCTCATTTGTGCAATTTAGTTACCTGTTGAAAACATAATTCACTCCCGGAAAAATAACAACTGTCCATCTATCTTGACAGTGCAGCCATTTTGGCTTTCACTACAAATAATAAAGTTGCTTAGAGTGTTTATGCTGAGGGAGGCTTTGTGATGGCCTTTCAGCCTCTTAACAAAGGAGTCCATTACTGCTTACTGCATTAAAAACAACAACAACCTATTCACCTCTCCAAATTGAGAGGAAAAAAAAACCCACCATCTTTAATTTTGAAGAATGGGATATTTTCAGAAACCAATGGCCCGGCCGTACCTGATTCTGCATTAACTATTAAGTATTGCAATTAATTCCGAGATCCATTTGTCATGCAAATAGACCAGTGAATAATGCATACGTTTCGGCTCATAAATAACTAATTTATGCAATTACAAAGCGCTTTTTAAGATAAATATAATTAAAGGTCAATAGCGATTACATAAACACTGTGAACTTTTAACATGTTTAAATGACTCTGGGCCTGTTTGCCTGGCTGGGTGGGAAACAGTACCAAAAAAAAACTTAATTGCTGATATTTGGTTCCAGACACAGAGTTTTCCACTCCAAAACACTGGTAATACCTGCTTATCTTGGCGTCTGAAGACTTTTAAGTCTTAAACGTGCTTACCAAAGTGTATGTTAGCTGGAGGCTGACGTCCAGGCAATCAATTTTATAATTGAATTAGAGTGAATGCTACAGCGGGTTTTGACACACAGGGTTGTTGTGTCTGTCCATCTGTCGCACCATGGAAAAGAAGCTGTATCCCGCGGTGTCCAAATCTGCTAGATAGACCAAGACTCACAGCTCTTGCACCTGAAGACTGCAGCTCGATGTCTACAGGCCAGCCATGCTGTCTTGAGCTCTAAGCTTTGAGCTTTTAATCAGTGTTTCCCATTAATTTCCAAGAGAAAAAAAAAGTTATACGCCTGTCTCTAAGCTAGTGGTTCTCAACCAGGAGCCCGGGGCCCACTAGGGGTCCTCAGCAAACATCTAATGGGCCACAGGATGACTAATTTATATATCCATCCATCCATCCATCCATCTATCTATACATGTATATCAGTGCATGCTTGGCTAATGGATTTTCTTTGTTGCCCTGGTGCAGTTAAACATGCGTACGTTTTACTAGTGCAAACATCTTACTACTTTTCATTTAAATGTTCAGCGTTCAGACTTAATGATCTCATAAGTCAGGGACTTTAATCTACTTTATAAGCGGTTAAGCGACTATTGCACTTGGGTTCATTTGAGTTAAGCGTGTACTGCAAATGTATGTACAATGTACAAGCAATGTATCTACAAATTTACAGCAATATGTTACGTGCGCAATTACAGAGTTGCTTTTACAAAGAGCGGTGTAATTCTTTTTAATCCTGTACATTTGCTCAAGGTTGCCGCTCTCTTGCTGTGATTTTTGTGCCACTAACAGGGAACAACCATCTGTTGGTGTCATTGACTAGTGTTTGTGCAACGCTTTGAAAGAAAACCACATTCCCACCTCCTGTTGACTTTGTGCATCTAACGACTTTGTATAAAATTAAGTAACACCACAATGGTTTTTTGACCGCTCTGTTGGCAAGTCAAGACAAGCCTGGCAGAGTACACCCATTATCAGTTTATCCACTCTTGCTACTTTTAAGTGTACTAGTGCAGTGAAGTTGGTATCTTAGTGGTAATGCGGTCAAGGAATTCTGTCTGCAGCTTTTCTAAATGTGTAATTTGTGTGATAAGCGCTCACTTTTGCGAATTGCTTTGAATCGCAAAGGAGAAAACTCCAAACTCTCCAAACCCTTAATTACATGTTTGGTGAGGGTAATGTGCAAAGATTACAATAATTTCAGTAAACGTGGTGCAGGCTAAATCTCTTTTTTGTTTTTTGAAAGATGGATCTAATTATCACTCACATTCCCCAAGTCCCACACAAGAAGGTGTTGTCCAATAATGCACTTGGCAAAGCAAAGCAATGTACTTTTCAATTAAGATAAGTATCTTTTCTGAACTCAAAAGAATGTTTACCTCTGTCTGTGCAGTGGGACATTTAAAGATTGTAAATAAATACTTTTTGAGAAGGCTGAAGGGAAGTTTCTCTATGGTGAGTGAAACTAGGTCATGTTTGCTTAGTTCTTGCCTATATGGAGGATTAAATAAAATTAGGGTGAAGAAATTTGCAGAGGTATTGCAATTTTTGGTGATATGGTATTTTTGAAATATGGGACAGAAGAATACAGAGGTTGAAAAATACACAGACTAGAATCATCTAATAAGCTTGAAGCTCATGATGTATGCATTTTCTGCTTTGACTAGATTTTGTTGTCTAGAATGATTTATTTGATCTGGTCTTGAATGTGTGCCTCTAAAACTGAGACAGACACTTTAATACTGATCTATGAAGTTTGCCTTCAAATTTTTACTGTAAAAAATTTAAAAAAGAGGCAATGAACCGTATATTATGAATATAATACAGTATATTACAATAAACCATCTAATGTTAAATAATAATGATGATAATACATTTTTAATTTATACAAAATATTTATACATTATGTATAATTAATCATAATTTTATGAAAATAAGTCATCTTATATAATTTCATATTGTTTACTGTATCATGGAATTAATATGGTAAAGGTCTTTGGATAAGTTTTGAGTAAGCTGCTTTTGATAAAAGTATAATAAGTAAATAAATAGAAATGTAGCTCAAGGTGCTTCAAAGAAAACTTTGGTTTACCCACCTATTATCCTAAAAAGCCTTGGGTTAGTTTCACTTGAATCTCCATTTAGTTTTCTATTGCGACAGTATTTATTTTGTTACTCTAGCAGCTTTTGCCCAGATAGAACATTTAATGTTCCATTTTTCAGTGTCTTTGCATTGTAGACCAGCAAGATTTAAGAGTTATGACCTTCCCTGCTCAAAATAAGTTTTTGTGACAAATTATGCCGTATAAAGCAAAAAGGTTATCTGCATCTATGTCAGAGAAGGAGAGAGAGAGTAGTTGCGCCAGCGAACCAAAAAAAAAAGACCAAGAGGATCACCAATCATAAACAGACAGTCTCGTTGTAATTCAGTAGAAATGCACATGTACAGCTTCTCACCTTAAGGTGACATTCTAAACCTCTTTTAATCATCCCTCCAGCTTCCAAATGCATCCATTCATCTGCATTTTACGGCACTGCTGCCCATCTGCTCCGGCTCCTTCTTTCCCAACCGAACGTCTTTTTCGACATTGGCTTGTAAGCGTTTATCCCACCTCCTCTACAAGGTGAAAAATAGAGTGTAGGACGTCTTCCTTCTTTGTTATTGAACAGATGTATCTGATCAATGTAAATCTACTAATGAGACTCCGAAGGCTTCCCCCCTTCCCGTTCTGTGTATCAGGGGTCTGGGCTGGCCACTTTAATTGAGAATTAATTACAGATAGGGGGGAGATGCTACAGGGATCACATTAAAGCAGCATCGGAGACCTCCATCACCCGTCCTGTCTTTCTCCTCTCTTGAGGGTTCATTAAATACCTGAAGGCACAGATCAATAATGGCTGATGGTTGGCGTGTCTTGGCAAAGGCATGTTTGTTTCATATATGAGGTTTGGACGTTTTTTCCGACATCCCCGCGCAGGCTTCCTCATCAGCGGCCCTCCTCGGTTCAGTCAGAAATGCTTGAGAGGAATCATTGGCACCCCTTGAGTAAATTATACCAATTAAACAGCCAGATTAATTTCCATACTTTACTCACGTAATTGAAGACACTGATAATTACTTATAATTACCGTTCGTTATTCTAAAGACCGATTGTCGATCGCTGAAGTTTCCGCTCTTGTTTTTGTCTCTGAGCGGATGGTGGAGTTGTGGAAAACAACATGAATGTTTAAAGTGGAGAGAGCAGACATAGGCGTTGGAGAGGCAATGCTTCAATAGATAATGACCCGATGGTAATTGCTTTCCTTGAATAGTCTGTTTATTCCACAGTGTCAGACAAATAGTCAAGCCTGTGATTGTTTAAGAAAATAACAACTGACCAAGTAGCTTGATAAGCATCCAAGTGAGATGCGGATCATGTCTTTAATGTCCAAGAGCTAAATAAAGGAAAATTGTGTGAAGTTTCAATTCCTCCCTCCTAATTTCACCCTGCTGAAAATACCATTTTAGACCATTTCCAGGCTGGTAAATGCTTGTTAAAAGGATCTTTCCAGTGAAGCTCATTGATCATGCGAGTCCATAAAGGTGAAGTCCATAAAGAAACAGTTTACTGTTAGTCTGGTGTTGAAGAGCTTGAATGGCCTGCATGAAACCCAGACCTGAACCCCTCTAATGATCTTTGAGATGAATTGGAACCAGTGTTAATTTGTTAGTATGTTGATAAGCATCTATCAACATTCTGCATGCCAAAAATTTGAAAACTGTCTCCTGAAATAACATTATTGTGACCACACTGTTGTAAATGTTATTATTACATGACTCTCTAAAATGCTTGATTCTTATTGGTCAGTTGTGACATTCCGAGGTCAGATATTCTCCCATAATAACTGTTATCAATAGCAATGCTGTGCAATGACAGCTCATCCCGGTATTTGAGACCTCCACTTCTTTTGTCTCTCGTATCCAAACCTTGTGTTTCATGCGAACACAGCTGGTACTTGGTTGTTATCGTCTGTATTAATGTAAAATTAAACCAGAGGATTTCAGTTTTAATAGTTGGTATTAGGTAATATTGACATGTTAGCCTAGTTGCAAGAACGATTGTTTTGTACGCTTTAAAGGATTATAAGACAATACGGTTTCTCCTCAACTACCATTTAATATTCATGATTTGCCTATATAGCAGGGACTCCAGCAGACAATGCATGACAAGCGCTGTCTTTTCAGCAGAGCTAAAAGCATAGACATTCTGATTCAGATCAGCCACAGTTTCGGCCTTATGTTTAGAGACCACGCTGTTCGCTATCCAACCCTGGTGTCAGCTGTTAATGCCCCCTGAATGCTCCATGCATATTTTGGCCGGTAATGTGCTCAACATCAGATGCTGGACGGTTGCCGTTGAGCGCTCTGATATGGAGCGAAGCGCCGTGACTTGGCCGGGCCCCGCACAAAGGTCACAGTTTCCCTTACGTCAGTCCATTTTCCAGCAGCACCGCCTGAAAACCTGCTGCCATCAGATCCCTGGACAGAGCTCATAATCCAGCCCCTATGATCTGCTTAATCCACAATCTTAACCAGTCAATAGAAGTCTTGTCCGTGCGGGTTTTTTTTTTGTTTTTTTTTACACTCTGGCTATTGACAGATGTGTTTGATAACATTATAGTCTAGAGGTCTGGCATATTTCTTTGCAATCAAACCGTGCTGTTTTCTGGGCATTGTGCCCATAGCTAGATTGCAAAGTGAAATCCTTTTCTCTCTTTTAAAGTTCCACATTGTCCGTTTCTCCCTATAAGCTTGTTGTGAGATCTGCTCATTGGTGAGGCTTCAAATAGATGCAATGAGCATCTCATCTGCAGAAAACGCTTGCCTTATTGGTGCACACAGCTTGGCTTACTGAAGCATAAAGCACTTAATAGTGCTGGTGGCAGAGAGAGCAGGCAAATGTCCATGTTTCTTCTTCTTATGTTCCTCATTATGCTCCTCATGGCATAAGTTTCATACTCAGCTGGAGTGGTGTCTTGCATTTTTATCAGATTCTAAGGATTGTGAAACTGGTCTCATGCTCTTGGGGTGTTTACAAAGTGAGAAAGCTGTTTAGACATTGTTTGCAGGGTTTTTAGGGTCATGAAAAACTTGGAATTTTAAAAATTCAATACCCAAGCTCGGAAAAGTCCAAGGAAAGGAGTAACGAATTTAAAAGTCTGAAGTAAATAGATTTCTTTTCTGGTCATACTTGGTCATTAATCTTTTATTTTATTTTATTTTATTTTATTTTATTTTACTTTACTTTACTTTACTTTACTTTACTTTACTTTACTTTACTTTACTTTACTTTACTTTACTTTACTTTACTTTACTTTACTTTACTTTACTTTACTTTTGACCCCAGGATTTGTGACTGGAAAAGTGAAAATTGATTTGCCTAAGGTGTGGACCACTTAAATTATGTTGTATTTGCAGTGATCTTATTTATATTTAAAGCAGATTATATATATATATATATATATATATATATATATATATATATATATATATATATATATATATATATATATATATATATATATATATATATATATATATATATATATATATATATATATATATATATATAATCTGCTTTAAATATCTTTTATATCTATATCAGGGCTGTATGTTGTGCAACAGACGACACACAGCAAAGTTTTGTTTCTGAATTAATCTGCATTTTGAGCAAATCAATTGGTGAACCAATAATTCAAATAAAGAGAGCCATTATGTGTGTTCGACTTGCAGCGAGTGCGATTTAAGAGCAGACGGCTCCATATGCTTTCGAATTGCTGTCACGGTACTTTGATGTCACACAACATGTGAAAAACGTGTGAAATGTTTTGCTAGAGAAGTGTTATTCTGCTATTTTTGTTTAAAATGAACAATATTTTCCTTTAATATTCTGTTATAGGAATATTCCTAACTTCCATAAACTTCCTTTAATATTTTGTTATATAATACACAATGTCTTCATACATTAAAGGCGTCTTGATGTGCTTTTTTTGTTTTCTGAATGTCTTTCTGTAGGAAAGATATCTATTGCACTCTGCAGTATATTCTACTTGTTCGCAGTGTTTCACTAAGTGAATATTTTAGATGGTCTTCTCGAGTTTTCATATTAAAATAAACTAAATAAACTTGTGTAAAATTAATTAATATGTAAATGAATGAGAGATTTTCCTCTGAGGCCCCCTTGCCTCCAAAGGCCAATTTACAGTTAATACAGTACATGCTTTTGCCTTGACTAATGCTATTAATCAACAGTGCCTCAGCTCTCAGTGGTTATTAAGGAGAGCTGATTGGGTTGTGTTTCTCGTGTTTTTGTATGCACGCTCCTGTCTCCACGATATAACAGACTACATGCCAAGCACGAGAAGCGTTCTTGTACAATTTCAGCAGCACTGAAGCACTGCATTGACAGGGGAGCGTCTTTTTTTCCAAGCCTCCCTCCACTTCTTCCATGAATTGCTTGGTGTCTCCAGACAAGCAGACCTGTGTTGCATGGAAACCCCACCTCGGCTACAACAATTCAACAGACCCGCTATGTCTATAACTGCGTGAAAGAGGGATGCTGTGTCGTTCCCAGCAGCGTCACGCCGAACGTGGTTGATAGTTACATTTTAGTTGTCATGTAAAGATATTCAGACCAGACGCGCATGAACAGCCCAGCCTCCCGTAAACTTTTTTTTTCTGCATTATGCCATGTCAAATCCCCACACAAAGACATTTTGTCTGTTCTGTAATGAGATTGTGTATTTTGAAAAATTCCATATCAGATTTTCTGACAACTGCAAATTGAATTTTACATGTCCATTTGTGAAAGTCATTCATCATTTGCTGTTGGCTAAACAAGCACTTTTAAGTGATATTTTGGCTTTAAAAATAGAATTACAAGCATGAAATCTGAAGCATATTTTACGTCACTCTACTATTCGGTCTCAGTGTTTACGGCTTCAGGGAGTCAAAATAAAAATCAAGAATCAACTTTTGAAATCTAAGACATGTGGCACCTTTTTATAATGTGGCTTCTATAATGCAAATTCAATCACAAACAGAAACAAACAAAGAAACTTATTCTTTTGTGTTCAGTGCTTGAGATCTTTCAATAGACTGTCAACCACCCACTATATCATAGCTTTCTCTGGCTTATTTAGCTCAGGAACAGCAACATGCACCATCAAATAAAACCTTTTCTTTTTAATACATTGCTGCTTTAAATGGATTGAATTTCCAAAGGAATTTTCCTAACTTTCACTTTTCACATTTCACTTTCCATGTCTTAGGAGCTGAGGTGATTTGTTTTAGAAACTGTTGGCTTGTTTTTCGATAGATGATACCATTGTGGACACTTACCACTTGGTTACACCTGTGGTTTTTTACTTGACTCGTCAGTAGGATTGTAACTTTACAGCCACCATGAAATCAAACTTGACCATTCTTTTTATATATATATATATATATATTACAGTATTTATTATAAATGATGTATCTATGCAATTATTTTTTTTATTCATGTGCCCTCGTAATCTTTGATCAAAATAACTCCCCTTCCGTTCTCGCAGTAACATCTCTTCTCTTCTCTCACATGTGTTTACTGGCGTGAGGGCGGGACAACCTGTCAATCACATAACATCACAGCAATAACAAACCACAACCATCCAATCAATATCCCACGGACAGAATCAAGTCAAGGGAAGAAAAGACTTTTGCAATTTTGTTTCATGCAGACTTTAAAGATGGATTTGTGAATGTGTAGTTGTCCTTTTTTAAAATAAATATATAAAATAAAATAAAAATAGTTGTTGTTTTCTCTCTGCAGCTATTTTAAAGGTGTTTTGTATTAACACAGCAATGTAAAAACTCCTGTCCAGAAATGGTTGCTCTCATCAGCAGCAGAAAAGCAGTTGAGCTTGGCCACTTACACTGCAGGCCATCGTACTGCAATTTTAATGGCTTTCAATGGGACCAGCACCAGATTGTTAGAGTGAATTTGCAGGGCACTGCCACCTAACAGTAATCCCAGGCTTGTCTGTGACCTGATCCCAGCATGGCCTTAAAAAAAAAAGAAAAAGAAAAAAAAAGAAAACCTTAGCTTTGAATTTCTAGGCTGGTTTAAGCTGGTGTATGCCAGATAGTATTGGTCAGCCAGTATGGTGCTTTCAGTGGTCAATTTGTTTTTGTTCTGTATTTTTAAATAATGCATAGCAATTGCCTGTTACCTAAAACAATGTTATCTAAGGCAATATGTTTTTACTTATTTTTACGTTTATCTTAAAAGTACTTCCAGATACTTTTGGGACCACTGTCTATTAATAAAATTGTAATAAAGTTGTGCACAAAATTGTTGAAATTAACATTTATTTTACATTATTTACATAATTTTTATTTAAAAAAAATGGTTGCTATTGAATTCGGTGCAAACATGGTCCTCGTTGGCAGATTAGTCAGCCTGGCCTATTTAATTTTTTTGTAAATATTGTCTAAAATAAGACTTTGACAATTTTGTCTACATTTCATTTGCTGTCACTAAAATGTGTTACCTATAAATCTGCATTATACCAGCTAAGTGCCACCATGTTCTCTAGATATTGGTATTGGCATCATTAAAATACCCATATAGATCATCTACTTGTGTGGACACCAGCACATCTGCTTCCAATATGAATTTATCACATTGGCCGTCAGAGCTTTGAGGTTTTCCAGCTTTACACAATACCTGTCGGATATATTAATAGAGACTAATGGGCTGAGTAGAAAAGGACTGAAGTAGCCAGAGAGGCTCTTTAGAGGAATGGCCTTTTGGCTTCCCGTACATTAAGGCGAGTCTTTGAGGGGTAGTTGAGTTGAGGTGGTATAATTATTGCAGAGGAATGGTAATTACTCAAAGTAAAGAGGGCGTTTGTGCTGACGAGCTTGACTGTGGCTGTTCTATTCTGCTCTGATTCTTTCATCTGGAGTGGATTATTCCTGCCTTTGAAACAAGGGGGATACAGTTTAAGAATGAGGACATTTTTCAAGGGATTTTAAGATGGATTCCACCAATGACGAGAAGCTTTCATGGAGTGACTGAGAATATCAAGTTATTACAGGCATAGGCAGAGTTTCACTTTTGTACTTGGTGGTAGTGGGGGGGGGGGGGATTTATTATTTCATAAATAATAGTAACAAAGGAATTAAAAGATTAAAAGGGAATAAATAAATAAATAAGAATGGTAGGTAGGTCTAGTTGCAGTTATGAAGTAATCAAATTAAGCTATTTTATTTAAAAATGCACACATTCACTCAATCGTATGCCTAATATGGCGAAAACGTTTCTTGTCTCGCCAAATTTATTTTTCATTGTGACATTGACAGTAAGTTTGTAAGTAAGTAAATTTGATTGGCCATCTTGATCATTTTGACATTGACGAGCGCTGTTAGACCGCTGAGGCAGATCAGCCTAAAAATGTAACTTTTAAAACTTTTTATCATCCTAACAACAAACATTGCACTAGGTTGTGGTAAGTGTAAACAAATCAGGTTACGTATTTTACAATATGCTGCTTTGACAACTAACTTCTGAACTGAATTTATTATTATTATGATTATTATTTTCCCTTAAAAACATCCTTGGAAGACCATGTTTCTCTGATAGAGCTGTGTCTTTTTTTTAAATTAGATGATCACAGTTGAATAACATCCAGGATCCCCAGCATAATACAATGTTGAAGTGTTGAAAACACATTTCACAAGTTCATTAACATTCATGAAAATGAATTCTCTTCTCCCCAAGAGCAGACCATTTATATTATCTATCATTACTCATGATACCAAGAACCTAATTAACTACCATGGTCTATGTAGCTCCATTTCTGCAAAGTCAGGTTGTGTAAAGAAATTATTTTCCAATTTAATTTAATAGGGAAAAGGGGAATACTTCAAGATTGAGTTGGCTATATAGCCGTCTATTCACATTTTGCATTTAAAAGTTCATGTACTGTTTATTTTAATTTTTTTTATTCTGTTCGTAAGTCTTGTCAAGTCTCTCAGCTGGAAATTCAGTAGGTTAAATTATCATCAAGCAAATCATTTTAATCAGGCTTGGAAGTCGTCCATAATGAATTACGCTGAAAGTCTTTGAAATGTCAGATAGCACTTGAAACCCCAGAGCAGACGGGCGCGCATCATCGCGACCCACACAGGCTGCTGGGTTACTCAAGGAGCTGGCTAGGACCTGCCAGCAAACCTGGTTGCCTGGCAACCTCATTTATTCCCTTAAAGAGAACAATACGCATTGGGTGACTCCAATGAAATGAGACTTCAAAAATATTAATTGTGTTACAGCAGACCACCTGTTTTCTTGTTTGTAGTTTAAAAAAATCAACCAGTATGTATTTTAAAACCTTAAAATATAAAAAATTATAGGGTAAAAAAAATTAAAGGGTAAACATTTTTTTTATCTTTCATGCTTGTCTTTCTTGATTAATCTCTCCTTAATTAGTATTTTTGAGTAGCCTGGCTAACGTCAGACCTCGTCTCATTGAGACGTGGTCTGGGAACCACATGTTAATTTTCTCGTATTTGAGGCGTGGTTTACGAATGCCCAGAGCCGTTTATTGGGCGCTACTGTACGAATGTCTATCAAATGCGCCTGTACGTAGCTCATAGCCAATCATTTAAATTATACCAGATGACGTATGTAGAGCATAGACAGTAGATGTAGGGCGACAGAAATTCGATGAGGAAGAAGACAATGGCTGAAGAAGACTAAACTACTTAGAACACCATCTAAGGCTGCATCGAAAGGTAACTTTGCGCCTGCCATGTTGGATCCATAGATATAAACAAACTGCTTCGATGTGTCGCATAGACGTCGTCATTGTCTTGCTGCTCCCTCCCCGTTCTGTGATTGGTTCCCTTTTTGAGGGGAAAATCTGGTCCATGGTATCCAGGCTGCCTAGCAGCGTGAATAAAATCATGCTGCGCTCAAGTCAGCATGGGGAAACCCAGGCTAATTTTTGAGGGCGTCAGAATACCCTTTAAATAATGAAATATAATAAAATCTTGCAATTGAATTGACTTTATTAAAAATCAATCAAATTAAAACAATGGGACATAGTGTGAAAATATTTCTCAATTAATAATTACTTAAAGTATTTCAATTAATTATTTAATTAGAGAGATAAAATTAAAGAAATATAACAAAGAAACAAATTATAAAACTTTATTAGAATTTATTAGGCTATAAAAACACTTAGTCTACAGTAGAAAACGCCTCGGTTACGACTGTAACCTCGGTTCCCTGAAGAGGGAACGAGTGTTGCATCGAGATTGACGCTATGGGGAACGCTTTGCGTGATGATGTCTTGAAACACATGTAAAATCAGTCCAATGGCGTGGCGGAACATCAGATGCGGGTGACGTCACATACCAGGAAGCTATAAAGCCTGCTCGAAAACAGAGAGCGTCAGCTTCGTAAAGTCTGAAGTAGTCGCTGACAGTCATGAAAGAGATATGGCAAGGTGACGCAATGCTCGTTCCCTCTTCAGGGAACCGAGGTTACAGGCGTAACCGAGGCGTTCCCTTTCAAGGGAACTCGCGTTGCGTCGAGATTGACGCTATGGGGAACGTCTATACCAACGCCACCATAGCTACAAATGTCTGTCCTGTGTGAAATCGAGTGAGCAGCACTAGGATGACAAAACCTGAGACCCTGGTGTAGAGTCCAAGTCCAGTAAAATCTGACGAAGGTGTGTGGTGAGGACCAGCCTTCCGCATCACAAACGTCCTGTAGGGAAACTCCTGATATAAGGGCCTTGGAGGCCACCATACTCCTTGTAGAGTGGGACCGGACAGCCATAGGAGAAGGCTGTCCGGCCACCTCATAAGCAAGTGAAATGGCCTCAACCACCCACTTGCTCATTCTTTGCTTAGATGCAGGGGACCCCTTATTTGGGGACCCAAAACACACAAACAGTTGATCAGTTTTATGCCACAGGGCAGCTCTGTGGACATAAGCATCTAACGCTCGTACTGGGCAGAGCAAATTATTTCTTTCCTGGTCCGCATTCTGAAAGGGAGGAGGACAGAAGGCCTGCAGAATAATACTTGGGGATAATACCTGGTCTAGGTTGGAGAAATGCTTTGACCATACCAGGTGCAAATTCCAAGCATGAGGGAGCAACCGACAGTGCTTGTAAATCCCCTATTCTCTTAAGAGAAGAAATAGCGAGGAGGAAAAGAACTTTCAGAGTCAGAAATTTGACAGGAACCTCCTCTATAGGTTCGAAAGGGGCCAGGGAAAGGCCTTGGAGAGCAATAGCCAAGTCCCAAGTGGGCATCCTGGAACGAGCTGCAGGCCTCAGCCTTAATGTGCCACAGAGGAAACGAGATACCAAAGGGTCCTTCCCCACAGACATTCCACCCAAAGGAATGTGTTAAGCACCTATGGCCGCCATATAAACCTTTAAGGTGGAAGGGGTTAGACCTGCAGTGAAACGCTCCTGCAGGAACTCCAGCACTGTACCAACTGGACAGTTAACTGGGTCCAACCCAGGTCACTACACCAAGAAGTGAATACTCTCCACTTCAGGGCATAAAGTTTCCTCATGGAGGGAGCTCTGGAATGCAGAATGGTCTCTACAACCTCAGTTGAGAGACCTGACCATATGAGCTGGGCCCCCTCAGAGGCCAAGCTCACAGGTTCCACAGATCTGGTCGGGGGTGAAATATCGAGTCCTCCGCTTGGGACAGAAGGTCCCTTCTGATGGGAAGCTCCAGAGGAGGCCCGTCGAGGAGAGACAAGAGATCGGGGAACCATACTCTGCCCAGCCAACGCGGGGCTACAAGAAGTAGGCAAACCCGGTCCCTGCGGACTCTCTCCAGAACTCCCGGGAGCAGAGCGATTGGGGGAAAAGCATACGTCTGTACCATAGCGTCCTGTCCCAGAGGAGCTGGAATGCGTGAGGGAGAACCAAAGTGGACAGTGAGACATCTCTCGAGACGCAAACAGATCCACTTGTGCTTGGCCAAACACCCTCCATATCTGCTCCACCACCTCGGAGTGGAGCCTCCATTCTCCGGTCCTCAGCCCGTCTCTACAGAATGTCTGCTCCTAAATTCTGGGCTCCAAGCTGCTCTGAGCGACAACAGCTTGTCCTGGGACCACAAGAGGATATGGCGTGCCAGCTTGCATAATGGGCGTGAGCGCAAACCCCCTTGATGATTTATATAGGCGACTACCGATGTGTTGTCTGTGTGAACTAGAACATGGTGTCCCCTGAGATCTGTGAGAAAATGCTTGAGAGCCAGAAATACAGCCAACATCTCCAGGCGGTTGATGTGCCATGAAAGATGATGGTCTTTCCACAGACCCTGAGTTGAACGACCCTCTAGGATCGCTCCCCAGCCCGTGAGGGAAGCATCCGTCGTTAGCAGCTTGCGACGACAAGGAGCTCCCAGCACGGGGCCTTGGGATAGGAACCAAGGTTTCTTCCATATAACCAGGGCACGTAAGCAGTGCCGCCTGACCCTGATTTTGCGAAATGGGTTGCCCCTCGGGGAAAACCCCTTGGTCCTGAGTCACCACTGCAGGGGCCTCATGTGCAGTAGTCCAAAAGGTATCACGTTGGAAGCTGCTGCCATAAGGCCCAACAGTCTCTGAAACTGTTTGACAGTGAGTGACTGGCCTAGCTTTATACTTTTCACAGCTGCAAGGATGGACTCTATGCGTGGTGGTGACAGGCGCGCCTGCATCGACACTGAATCCCAAACTACGCCTAGAAAAGTGGTCCTCTGAAGTGGAGAAAGCACACTCTTTTTGGCGTTTAGCCGTAACCCCAATTCTTTCATATGGGCGAGAACGACATCTCGATGCCGAACCGCCATCTAATGCAACTGAGCTAAAATCAACCAATAGTCGATGTAGTTCATGATGCGAATACCCTGAAGGCGCAGGGCTGGTTGCATCCACGCATTTGGTGAAAGTGTGGGGTGATAAAGCTAGGCCGAATGGGAGAACTCGATATTGGTAAGCTTTGCCCCCAAAAGCAAACCTCAGGAACTTCCTGTGACACGGATGGATGGAAACCTGAAAATATGCATCCTTGAGATCTATCGTGACAAACCAGTCTTCGGCCCTGATCTGTGGCACGATCTGTCTCAATGTTAACATTTTGAACTTGAGTTACATGACTGACTCGTTTAGAACTCGAAGATCCAGAATGGGACGCAACCCCCCGTCCTTTTTTGGAACTATGAAGTACCGACTGTAGAACACGGTTTCCCTGTTGGAGGGAGGTATATATTCTATGGCCCCTTTCTCTAACAGAGTGTTCACTTCTTGTTCCGTAACCAGAACCTGCTCGGGGGCCACCACTGTGGATAGGACCCCCATAAACCGAGGTGGGCGAGACCCAAACTGTATTTGATACCCTTTTTCTACGGTCTGCAGGACCCAACAAGAAACATTTGGCAGTAGCTTCCACGCTGTCAAAGATTCTACTAGAGGTACCAGTCTCTCGAGACTGGTTTCTGGATTTTGTTGTTGTTGAGTAGTCGGTCCGTCGCCCTGTAATGGCGAACCGGCAGGGAACAACTGAACGAACTGCTCTAAAACCCTCCTCATAGGGGGCGGGCATCCTGAGGCCACTATGTTCCCGGGTGGTACTTGAGATATATGCTCGCCGGAGACCGCTGTGCCCTGAAGCACCGGAGGTGGCAGGGTTGGCAGAACGGTCCCCTGAGGGCACCGAAGGGAGACGGGCACTGTAAAAGGAGGTGTTGACCGCTCTGCTTCGGGGGGGACTACCCTCACTGGCCTGAGCCCTCGGGAGTCAGGATTTTTTCCCCACAGCCTTCTTGGCGATAATAACGGTCCGCAGATCCAATCTACCCCTCGAAGGCTGCTGGGGCTGAGAGCGTCCTCCGTTTCCCCGTGATTTCTGTGGGGGAGCACGGGAGGAAACGCTCTGCTTCTGAGTGGCGCGATGTGAAGAACTCATTTTAGATGTTTGAGGCTGCTCCCACTCAGCAGCCTCATGATGAGAGCGACGGGGAAGGAGTTTTTGAAAGGCGGCTGCCTGTTTAGATGCTTCTTGGAACTTCTCAACAGCAGTATTAACAGCATTACCGAAGAGACCAGATGTAAAGATAGGAGCATCCATAAGAAAAATCTTTTCTTTCTCCTTAATATTACTGAGGTTGAGCCACAGATGCCTCTCAGTGGACACCAGGGCTGCCATAGAAAGGCCGATGGATTTAGCCGTCTCCTTGGTGGCCCTGAGAGACAGATCTGTGGCTCTATGTAGTTCACACACTACCTCAGGACCAATACCCCCACCCTCATCTAAATCGCCCAACAAATCCGCTTGGTAAGCCTGCAGCAAGGACATAGTGTGTAAACACGCTGCAGCCTGACCAGCGGCGGAATAAGCTTTGCCCACCAGAGAAGATGTTACTTTCCGGCAGCACCGAAACCTTTAGGGAAGATGCCGTTGCTGGAGAGAGATAGCTCGCGAGCGTCTCCTCCACCTTCGGCATCTCCCCATAACCGTGATCTTTATAGTTTGATATAGAAGAATAGTTAGATGTCTGGGCACTATATACTCTATATGAAACTGGTTTCTCCCACGATCTCGACACCTCGGTGTGGAGATCGGGGAAAAACGGTAGGCTGTGATCTAGACGGCAGGAAGCGTTCCTCGAGCTTACTTTTCGAAAGAAACGTCCTGCTTATCTGCTGGCCACTCAATATTTAGTCTTTCGATTTCTCTAGTCACAAGCTCTAAGAGCTCTTCAAATGCATGAGACTGAGGTGGCGAATCCTCAGACTCAGCATCAATACTGACAACATCCAGCTCCTCAGAACTGGATAGTTGCAATATTGGTGCCTCAATGCGTGCTTCCAAACCCCGAGAAGAGGCACTAGATCTATCAGGTGAAGACGGAGATAAGGCTGGGGCCGTCTCAAACCCCTCTGATAGATCCATTTGCGAACCCCAGGTCTGCGATCGGTGCTGTGCCTCGGCAGCGGCGGGACCAGAGCCCTGGGGAGCGTGAACCTGAACGTCCTCGCGAAAGAACGCCAGGTGGGATCAGAGCGTACGCAATGGAAGCGCGTCACAATGTTCACAGCCAGCACCCTCGAGTGCTGACTGGGCATGCTCTTCACCCAAACAAGCAACACACAAAACGTGAGTGTCCCCACCCGTTAAATAATGCGGGCAGGGGTGCACACACTGTCTGAACTGCTGCTTGCTCGCCATAGCTTTATATATATATATATATATATATATATATATATATATATATATATATATATATATATAATATGATATAAAGACAAACAACACCAAATATGGGACAGATTTCACAAAGAGCGCTACTGAAGACACAGAAGCTGACGCTCTCTGTTTTCGAGCAGGCTTTATAGCTTCCTGGTATGTGACGTCACCCGCATCTGACGTTCCGCTACGCCATTGGACTGATTTTGCATGTGCTTCAAGACATCATCAAGCAAAGCATTACCCGTAGCGTCAATCTCGACGCAACGCGAGTTCCCTTGAAAGGGAACTGATGCTGAATAAATGCATTTGTTTATCAATATACTGGTGTTTTACATCCTTTTACATCCTAAAAAAAGATTTTTCAAAAACTGTTTTACAAGAATATTACTATTTGAGTCCTTCTACTTCCAAAATTGCATGTTTAATTCATTGAAATTGATTGTGTTTGTTACTGTTTCTTTGTACTTCAGTGTACAGTAAGTGTAAATAAGTATCTTGTGTCAGTGTAAATATCAGTGTAAGTATCTTTATTGGTATTTTATTTCTTATTTGTGTGAATTTCATAAAACATTTAATATTTCCAGTTCTTCTTTTGTGTCATGGTAACCTATCTGCTTTAGAAAACTCACAGCGGTGAAATGTACTTAATCTTGCAGGGTATTACAGCATAATAACTGTCCTTGCGCTGGTTTCTTTAGCCTCCTGCTTCAGAACATGTCGAGAACTAGTAAAACAGAGCTGGTTGACATGGTTCAGGCTGCTGGGATCCACACATATAGCACCCACAAAAAAACAAAAGTGGCATCAGGAGTCCAGAGGGCAAGCACTCCAAAACCTTGTTTATCAAAGAGAATAGTGCATACAATCTTTTATTCTTGTGCAAAGTCTCACAACAACACAGCCTTCACATTTCTGATGAGACACGTCTCGTCTCATTATTTAGTCACAGTGTTGTTGCGAACTCTGACACAACAAAGATGCCTCTCTGCCTTTGTACTACTGTCACTCTGACTGCATCCCAAAGCTAGCTGACAGTCTCAGGACCCGAAGTCACGGCTGTCTCGATCACAGCCTGTCCATGACGTCACAGAGATGCCCTAAAATGAAACTGAGGAAAGAAAACAAGATCAGATGGATACTTTTTGCATTCACAATTTTTTTGGTCCGTTTAGTTTGATTGACAGTAATACTCACTTCAGCCATCTAAGGTAGAAGACGGGCCCATCCTTTCTCTCACAACTATAAATAAGCTTTTATAGCTGCTTTCTCAGTGAACTTCTAAACTTTGCAAGAGAGTTTTTCCTCCAGGACTATATTATATGTTATAGATTGTAGCTGTAACGGTGCACCACAGGCCCTGCAGAGCAGAAAGAAAGATGTATGAGTGATTATACAGAAGGTGTTTGCATGTGTGTTATTGCAGTGGAAGCTGCAGGTCTAATCCGGTGTGTTTTTTTATGAAAGAGAGTGATGCTTTTGTTCTAGTCCACATTTACCAAATTTGCATTCATTTTCAGGCCATGCGTTCCCTAAGAATTGAACCTTGCTGTTCATAAAAGAGGAGGTCACCTATCTGCAGAGTTACGCTCTAACCTGCTCCAAAATACCTGACTAGAAGCTTCTAGTAAAGATTCCCTTAAAAGTGTTGTATGTACATTTTTTTGACTGTACTGAAGCATAAAATTACCTTATACTTGTTTCTCAGAAAGTTATTCTACTTTGAAATATTTCTGTGTCGAAATATCTGTTTTTGTTTTGGTCTGTGTGATCCCGCTCACTGGCAATTTACCCAATAGTATTTCAACACCCTGGTTTCCAGGTATATTTCCAGGTCTTGTCCTGGGTTTCCAGGTGTATTGCAGCTATTGAAGCCAGCAAACGAACTGGGTCAGAAATCGCAGATTCTACCTGGACTAAAACTAAAACGCCTCAGCAATAAAAAAAATATATTGCAAACGTATACATTAGCTGATCAACTTACAGTGTAAGGCTAATCGCTTTTCATCGTTCCTTTTGCATGACCTCAATCTGGCAACCCGTGTGAGCATCGAGTCTGAGTAGGACGTAGCAAAGAAAACAACTTTCTCCAATATTTTAAATTTGGACTGGAGTACACATTTCAACTGCTAGCAATCAATGTTACATACTGCTCCTTTAAGAAAATAAGTGTGCATTTACTGCAAAATTGTAACATGTTAAGAGGAAATTTGCATGTATATGAAAATAATGCATAATCCAAAATACTACTTAATAAATGGATGCATTTGCTAATTTAGCTGTTAAAGAACAAAATGTGAATTGGGGGGCATCCTGCCCCACTACTGTCTGGGACAAGACAGATTTTTAATTATTTATTTTTTTAGAAGATTTATGTAAAATCAATGATCTGTGTGAATGTATGTATTTTAAAGGTTTAGTTATAATAATAATGATGATAAATATATATAATGTTTATAAGAGTCATAATAACAGTAAACTATGAATTCAGATGGAGTGATTCTGCAGAATTGGCCTATAGGCAATAATGAATAATGTAATTCATGAAATTAAATAACACCATTCTCCATGAATCATAAATAATTATTACATTAAAAGATTATAACACAAACCAATGGTCTATCTTTAACATTTAACTAAGATTTAAAAAACATTTATGTTTTGCTCTAGAAATCTAAATGATTTGCTCTGATCATGCAGAGCATAAGCATTCATTCACTTCTTTTGAATAAGTACTTACTTTGTGACTGTTTAAAAACTTTTTTGTATAATATGAATATGTGTAGTATGAATGTAATCTGGATGTATTACATTAGTCATGAAATTGAATAAATTAATCAAATGAAAAAAAAAACACTGCATAGTCTTCAGTATAAATTAAATTTAGATGAATCCTTATTAAAGTTATTTTGTTCTTTGTCCCATGTTTGATTAACATTAATGACACGTACAGAATATTAGGCTGCTGTTACTTTAGACTGAATGCTCGGACCAAATATAGTGTTACACATAAAATAACTAGCTTCAGGCAGACGGCCGTACGCAAGTCAACTTATGGCAAAAGAGCAACCCTTGAACTTGACACACAACGTAATGACGAACGCGGTTGCCCAGCCCTGTTTGTTTGAACCACGAGAGGTGTCAAAGCTTATGCTACTCCTACATCCTACATAATACATGCGTCAAGTGTTACTCTTTTGGTGTAGGTCGACTTGACTGCCGGAAGCTAGTTATTTTAGTCAATAAAGTTTTAAATATGGACCATTTTCTTACACAAACTCATTGCTTCGCTTCAGAAGGCCTTTATTAACCCCCGCAGAGCTGTTTCGAGCATTCTTATCACGTATTGATGCGCTTTGATGGACATTCAAAAAAATATACCCATTGACCATTGAGCCAGGACATTTTTTATCATAACTCCGATTGTATTCGTCTGAAAGAAAGAATGTCATTTACACCTAGGATGGCTTCTTATCCCAATGTTTCATTACATCACTGCTGGAAAACACTCTTATCAGAATATATATATATATATATATATATATATATATATATATATATATATATATATATATATATATATATATATATTTACCTTTATAAAGGGCGTTTTTTCCCCTAATTTTATTTAATGTATGCTCCATTTTTCATTTTAATTTCTTAAATTTGATCAATACATTCAATTAGAATAATAAGACACTAGGCTAGTACCAATCAAATAAAATAATTTACATTGAAAAATTACAACTGTATTAACTGAGATTATGATGTTATTTTAAATATTTTTGGAATAAAAAATTATAAAATAAAGAATATAAGGAATGTTTAAAAGAATGATACTTGAAACTAAATTGCCAGTAGGTGACGGCAGGCGACCGTCTTAATGAGCGAGTCATTGAGTCATTCATTCAAACGATTCGTTCAAACGGCTGATTTATTTAGAATGAGGCAGTATATGAATGGGTAATTGAGTCTTTGACTCAACCGATTCGTTCAAAACGCTGAATTATTCAGTAATGAAACACGGCTGACTGTTGATGTTGATGTTTCTTAACTGTATAATATGTTATAAATAAATGCGCGAGCCTCAACAACGCAATTTTCTTACCGTCTGTAAGAATTATATTAGGTAGGCCTATATTATCAACTATAGGCTATCAGTCGGCATTCGCCACTTACATTAAATGAAATAAAATCAGATTCATCCTCACGTTTTTGGTGATTCCCCTGTTATTTTTTATTTATTTTTTGGATATTGAAAATTGTTTTAATCAGGGCATTTGTCCGGTTGGGCAAGTACAATTCTCTTTCACTTGTCCCTTTAAAAAAACACACGTGTCCCGGACAAGCGTTAATGTTGAGCCCTGATATGTTTTCCTTGAATGAGAGTGTATGGGATCAAATTCCCGCCAAATATATAGCGGTCGCGTATAAAAAAATAATAAGCGTGAATCAAAAATTTAAAAACACATGTAAAAATATATTGCACAAACTGAAAAAAAGAATGCAAAATGATCAGAATAGCAAACAACGTGGTCACGGATCAAAATATAATAAGCGTGAATAAAGAAATAACAAGCATGAATAAAAACTTTAAACACATTAAAAGTTATTTTGCACAAAACTTAAACTTATGGTCATGCTTTGTTAAAAAGTATGGTTTTATTACTGTGTACTTTGTGCTTTCTTGCATTTTCTGCTCATATTTTACTCTTTTGTACGCTTGTGATGTTTTTCTCTTCGCTCTTCTTTCTATGTTCTGCGCTTGCTCTTCCAAATGTTGCAGTTCGAGTTTCATGTAAATTAGGGCGGGCTTAAGCGTCACCATTGGTCCACTAGTTCTAGATTGACAGATACTCCTCTAGCCAATCAATCGAAGAGGGGAGTTGACGTCACACTAATGCGACCTGTGGTACAAGCTGTTTATGTTTGTACAATTTCTTCAATTCCATTATAATATACTAAAATGTTATTTTTCTAATACTTTTATATACTGTTCAATTTCTTATGTGTGCTTTGATATGTGCATTTATTAAATTAATTATTTTCGCTTGGCATACCAGCGTGATTGCGTCACCGCCATAGACTGTAAAAAAATAGGTCACCGCACACATAGATATCTATGACCGCACACTTCAGTGGGTGGTGCGCGCCCGTGAAGCACTTCATTCTGAGTAAATATAACAACAAAGAAGCTCTGCTGCACTCTCTTTTATTTCATTTTTCTTTAATCATTATACTCCTTTTCAGGAGTGCTACACTTACAAGGGAAGACGGCAGTTCAATCTAACTTTACAAAGACTTTTTAAGCAGTAAAGCTATCTGAACTCTGGACATAAATAATTAAATTCATTTTTTTTTAGATACATGAGAATGTTAATGTGCACACTGGTAATTGGTGTTAAACAATATTACTTGGCTCATGATGTCAATATGTTAAGGCTGCTGTAAGCGAAACATCCTGCAATTATGAAACACTACAATTCGTTGCAAAAACTAAGTTAAAAACGGCCATTGTCTGAAGACTTTAGGACTTTGACCTGTCGCCGCGACGCATTGCCTACCTTTTTTTTATTAACCTCGCCAAATTTGACAAGATTATTGAAAATGATTGTGTTACAGAGAAGATATACAGAAACCAGTTGAATTTAATACAGTGATTTATTACAAACTTACTGTGTTTACTTACATAGCTACATAATTGCATATTACTTTAGAATTAATGTTTTAAATATAGCTTAAAATTTGAATACAGCAACATCTCCATCAGCGATAGGTAACGTTGTTTCTAGAGTGCCGCTGTCCTGCAGAGTATAGCGTCAACTCCGATTAAAAACCTCACCTGTCTTAAATATCCTAAAGACGATGATTAGCTGGTTCAGGTGTGTTTGATTAGGGTTGAAGGAGCTAAACTCTGCACCCAGGACCGACATTACACATCCTTGTTATTGATTAAATATGAAAGTAAAACGGCCAGTAGGTGGTGGCAAGTTACTGCTCGGAGAAGATCGACGCTCGCGGTGCCAGGTCCAGTGCATTAGAGGTGAATGATGGATCATCAGACAGGCATAACTGTAACAGGTCGTTGTTAGGATGACGAATTTAACTATACCATATTGCCAGGTATACGTATACCGGCAACAGTTTGAGTTGCAGGCACACATGCAGTTTAAAGGTGTCCTGTTGATGGTCGTCTTCCCCTGTATAACAAGTAAGCATCAGCAGCCACGAGTCGCATTGGTGTGACGTCAACTCCCCTCTTCGATTGATTGGCTAGAGGAGTATCTGTCAATCTAGAACTAGTGGACCAATGGTGACGCTTAAGCCCGCCCTAATTTACATGAAACTCGAACTGCAACATTTGGAAGAGCAAGCGCAGAACATAGAAAGAAGAGCGAAGAGAAAAACAGCACAAGCGTACAAAAGAGTAAAATATGAGCAGAAAATGCAAGAAAGCACAAAGTACACAGTAATAAAACCATACTTTTTAACAAAGCATGACTATAAGTTTAAGTTTTGTGCAAAATAACTTTTAATGTTTTTAAAGTTTTTATTCATGCTTGTTATTTCTTTATTCACGCTTATTATATTTTGATCCGTGACCACGTTGTTTACTATTCTGATCATTTTGCATTCTTTTTTTCAGTTTGTGCAATATATTTTTACATGTGTTTTTAAATTTTTGATTCACGCTTATTATTTTTTTATACGCGACCGCTATATATTTGGCGGGAATTTGATCCCATTAGAGTGACGCACGTTCATTGCGTTTTACCGTGATGAGAGTTCCGTGTCTTTATTAAACCCAACACATTATAATGATTTATCTGTCATCCACCCTCGATTAATTGGAATGTTATGTTTTTATTACTTGGCCCGCCTGACCCGCAGATTATGATCCGCGCAGCACTATTGGCAAACTATACGGTTTGAGAATGGACACGGGTCGGGAACCCGCAACAGAACCATCACGGTGGAAAAAGTGTATCTGAGCATGTGACTCTCTGTCCGAGTTTTGTCGAGAGCCGGAGGCGGCACAAAATTTGACGGAGATGGCCGCATCGTAATTCTCTATGCAGGAAAACCTATTTGTTCATTTATTTATTCTCTCTCCATCTCTTGGCACAAAGGTAACAATCGGTTTAATCTTGCGTTTGGTACTGTTGAGCCCCCGATACATGCCATGGCTCTATTATTTAGAAGAATAGCTTGGAACAAAGAGATTGAAAGGAAGTGAAGGCCCACATGGGTACAGCAGTGTTTATTTATCTCTCATAGGTCTATTCTCCCTGCTCCTCCACTGAGGTGTTCGTTAACCCTCACCCTGAAGGTATGCAATGCAGATAATGAAAAAGACTTGGCTGTTTTTGATCTTGTAAAGGAGGCTGTTTATTTCATATTTATAGGGGTGGAATAAAAAGAAAATGCATTAAAAGTTTGCTTCCTGGAGATAGTTCAAACCCTGGAGTTATGTGGTCTAGTTTGTTTGGTACTGCAAGAGGCAAAGAAACCCATCTGATGTGACTTGAAAGTTGTGTATGCAATGCGCAATGCGAATGGTATTTTAAGAAGAACTTTTTTAGATGCAGAGTTGAAGAGGTTGGAGTTTCGTCGAGAGCTTTGCCCTGTAACATTACCACAGTCTTTAATATTTTAAGTGAGAAACTATCTTGTTTGGACGTCTTTTCACTATTCCCTGAACCTGACTGAAATATCCCTTCAGACTCGTTTATATTTGATTGTCTGTATTGATGTGAACCTGAATATTTCATTGAAGGAAACCAAAGGAGATCCTTCAGCCCTGCTGACCAGCTTGGCTCGCCTCAGATAACGATTAAGGCAAGGCAAGGCAAGTTTATTTATATAGCACATTTCATACACTATGGCAATTCAAAGCGCTTTACAGAAAGGAATTAAAATAATCACAAAATAAAAGCAAGGAAAATTAAAACAGTTATAAAAATAAATTAAAAGAGATACATGATACAGGTATAAAATTAATTAAAAGAGTAAAAAGACGATACATAGATAAACTTCTCATCTGGCAAAACACTGGTGTATCATATTTTTCACAACTCTCAGTTTTACTCATTACAGTTTTTCCCATGGTGATTAAACTGTGTCTGTGGTGTTATTTCGGTGCCTAAGAAATCTATTGGACGTCTCCGATGGACCAGATTTTTCCCTAAAATCGGACTCACAGGGTAACCTCAGGTTCACTGCCCCATCAGTCCACACCCCAAAAACCCATTTGTTCGGAAGCTCTAGGAATGGAATCAATTCAGTCCGCACCCCACAGAACCTCGAGTTTAATTACGCATCAAACTCACTACTCTACCACAGACCCAGGTCATCAGCATGGTTTTATCTCTCAAGTTTCCCAATTAAGTAATTTATGTTTGTCTCTGACCCAATTCTCAGTGCCATTTGAGTTCAGTTTAGAATCAAAAGGAGGAATACAGTGCAATCAGTTGGACATACATTGGATACAGTTATAAAAAGAATTAAAAGAGTAATAAGATTATACATAAATAAACTTCTCATCTGGAAAAACACCGGTGTATCATATTTTGCACAGCTGCTTGTTTTACTGTGAGATTTTCCCATGTGGATTGTACTGTGTCTGTGATGTTCTTTCGATGCGCCTAAAAAATCTATTAGACGTCTCCAATAGAACAGATTTTTCCCTAAAATCGGACAGGAGGAGCTCTAGGACTGACTCACGGGGTAACCTCGGGTTCACTGCCTCATCAGTCCGCACCACAAAAACCCATTTGTTTGGAAGATCTAGGAGTTTAAAATAAAAAGGAGGATGCAAAATAAAATACAGTGTAATCAGTTGGATGTACAGTGGCACAGTACTCATTCAGTAAATGCACAGCTAAACAGATGTGTTTTGAGTCTGGATTTGAATGTGACTACTGTAGGAGCACATTTAATATTAATAATAACTCATAATTATCAGTTATGATTAATTATTAATATTTGGGTCAGTTAATTGGATTAACTTGAGGTAGCTAAATTAATATTACAATCAATTAATCAGTTCGAACAAACTCTTTTGATTATTCGTTTATTCTAAGAAAAGCCTATCTTTTATGGCCACCAAAAAATAATTATTTCTTAGCATGTACAGCACTTAGAGCTTGTAACAAGATCAAGATCGTAAAATGGACTTTGGTGCAAGCAGAGAATCAGAACCAAATGGGGGGGATGGGGGGGTCAAGAGCGCAGGTTGATGTTTTAAGGTGCTGTACTGTTTCTTCCAAAATTTTACCATTAATTTCTTCAAAATCAGACATAGTAACTTTCTGAGGATGTGGTCTGATCTGTCTTACCTCAGTGCCACACAAGGATATGCTGATCGCCTTTCTGATATTATTGATTATCTCAGAGAAGAAGGAAGCAAACTCACTGCATTTGCTGTCTGAGAGCATTTCACTGGGAATCTGGCTTGGGGGGTTTGTTAGACTCTCTAGCAAAAAGAGTGCATGTGTTATTTATTTTTCTTATTTATAGTTTATAATATTTGAGAAGAAAGTCTTTCTAGCTTTGCCTATGTGGCAAGGGGGGCGTGGTCTAGTGAAGTCTGTGACAGGAGAGAGGATCAGGAGACAGGTGCGGCGTTAAGTGCAAATGACAAACGTTGTCTTGTTTCAGTGATTGGCGTGGAGAGACCGCATATAAGCAACTGGGAAACTTCATTCAAAGAGGGAGACACATCTGTGGGTGAGCGTGCTGACTAACCAAGAAGAAAGAGTTTTGGATGAATGCTGAGTGCGGCAAGCGCGAGGACGTGATCACTGTTTATATTGGACTTTGGACTTTGTTGCTGCAGCGCCGTGTGCGCAACTTTGTTTTGTTGTTTTGTTAATTTATAAATAAATACCCACAGCCTCCACAAGCCGACCCTGTCCTCTTCCTTCCTGGAACTTGAATTTTATTTCCACATTTTAGTTCCACACTGCAAGCATGACGGTTTTCTTTATAGATGTTACAATGTAAGTTGTACATTGCGCCACATGCGCTCAGCTTTTCTGCATTGTCTTTTCCTATTTTGTACTGCTGTTGAGTTTCTCCAAGGTGCTTTTTGTCTGGCACTCTTCTTCCTGACTTTCACAGAAGCAATATCATAAATTACACTTATAAGTAATATGCGTGGAGCACCTTTTAACACAATGCCCAGATATTCGAAGATGGGTAATTCCCAAATGATACTTGCTTACATTGCTACACCCCCACCTCTCCTACCCGCTCTGTGGATTAAGATTAAGGAGATTGTTCTGCCTTCTTCTAACACATGCTTGTTAGATTTTAATAATTTTTTTTGTTTTTTGTTTTTGCAGCTGTGGGAATGGTTGCTTTTATTAAAGCCGGGCGCACACTGTGCGATTTTGGCCACAAATTAGTCGTCTGAGACCAATTTTGCAAATCCTAAAAGATTCCTCTGATCCTAGGCTAAAATCTGAAATCTTTGATCGTTAGTTTGTCATGTTCACCGACAGCCATTTAATGACAGTTGCGATCAAATTTTACAAGCCATGGTCAAAATTAACGTTATAGATTTCTTTGTAGCCACCATTTCAATCCTGCATGTAATGCAGCTCACCGTCACTCAACATGTCATTGATTGATGATGTAAAACTCCGGACAAGTTTTCTTGCGTGCGTCTGTTTTTAGCGTGTCTTGACTGTCGTACAGTCTGATATTAATGAAAACTAAGATCTTATAGTGTGACATGGCTTACATCGATGATCATGTTTGTACAGTCTGATAAGCAACGATCGTAAAGGACTATTATAAATCGCACAGTGTGCACCTGACTTTAGACAGACATTATGATAGATTCTTGAAGTTGGAAAATTGGCCTAGCCGGGATGTCTGGAGAAGCAAACAAGATAAGTTTCCACCATGAAACAAAAACACATTCATGTAAAACATCGCTTAAAGACAGATTTTGTAAGCGTGAATGTGTTTCTGCCAAAAACATTCAAGCTTTGCGTCTTAAACAGTCTCTGTTACACATGCTGGTTCAGAAATATGACCTATATCTCAATATAATCCACACTCGTGTTGCTTTAACAGCAGGGTTTTGGTGCAGATTCGATTCACCGTAAATTTTGTTTAATTGTCATGAATGCCAATAACACACTACAGGTTTGAGTGTCATTCAGAAATAAATTGATTGATAGAATTCCATTCAAATTCCAACTCAAGAACTGAAATAGAGCGCATTTGACAATTCTAAATTTCGCCCAACTCTAGTGCACTGGACCAGCAGGGACGGTTGAGTTTGGGTTCTGAAAGGGAATTAGTCATGGTTCTCGTGGTCATGGGGTTGAACTGGGCTGAGGGACGGATGAGGGCAGCAGGCTTATCTTCACTTGTACATCTCAGCCTAAAATGGCCAGCGCATTCATCACAGGGAGGAGACTGCAGAGGACTGCTACTTTTAATGGATATTAAGAAAGCAGACTCTAGAACTGTGGCCTGGATATTTTCTTGCAGAGAGATTTTCTGCTGTCATTGCATTCACAGCATTGATCATCTGAGCTCCAGCGCAGCTCCACCGTGTTTGTACGAAAGAGCCTCAGTGTGCTGTGATACATAACAATGCAGGAGAGAGAGGAGAACAGACAATCAATGGGCTTCTGGTGTTGTCTCTTCATGTCTCATCTCTTGTCTTCTCATCTCGGTCTCATCTCATCTATCTCATCCCCTCCATCATGCCTCATCTCTTCTCTTCTCATTTCTTCCTGTCTCTTCTCATTTCCTCTTCTCATCTCCTCTTGTTTTGACCACTCTGTTTTCTTTTCCCGTCTTGTCTTCACGTCTCCTCGATATTACTTATCACCTTTTCCTCTCCTCTCCTCTCCTTCATCCCAATCTTCTCCCCACCTCCTTTTTTCTCTATTTTTCTCTTTATGTTTTTGCTTGTTTCCTCATTTTTTCATCTCATCTTGTCTCCCTTTTCTCACACCTTGTATCGTTTAAACTTGTCTTCTCCTCACGTCTCTATTCTAATCTTGTTCATTGCCTATTTATATTTTCACACTGAACTATTTCTGTAAGAGTTGGTAAGCAGCACAATCAGGCCTCGACAATAAGGACTGCCCGTGGCCAGCGTGAAAGATGCTTGGGACAGTTGACGAAACTGCCACGGTCTCGATTGGACCAGTGCTGCATCGTCATGAATGTTTATCATTTGCACTTGTTTTTAAGCTTTGTCAATTTAAACATTAAAGGTGCAGTCTGTAAGAATGTAAACTAGTGGTCGAAATAGGTACTGCAGTCCAATTCAAAAGGAGATCGTCATTTCTCCTGCCACCTGCTCCTCAGACTGAACGGCACTCACACTGCAGTATCTGCAGTATTTGGTCTGCAGTATCACAGGCCAAAACAAAAACAAACATTCTAGCCTGGAAACACACATCTCAAAGTAAAATAACTGGCTATAGAAGTGTTTTTCAGAGAAACGAGTATGTGAACTTATCATGTTTCCTCAATATATGCAAACATATTATGGTATTTTTATGCTTTAGTAGAGGGAAAAAGTGACATACAGCACATTTAAAGCACAAATAGATGTGAAAGAGAACTAATTTCAGTACTCATGTGCTGTGAGAATTTTTGTGTGAACACACATCCGAAGTGCGCACACAGACAGCACATTAGATCAAAACACCCTTCTTGGAGAGTATCCTAGTAAACATATTTGGTTATGTCTTAAGTGCATGTAAACAATTGAGAAAGAAAATGCATGTATATCTGTATATATAGTCTTAAAGTGATAGCAGCCTAATATTAATGCAGCTGTCTGTGATCTTAATCAAACATCAAAAGACAAATAAATGACTCACAGCTCTTGACTGGATTACTTTTGTAACTTTAATGCAGTCTTATTTTATATTTGATGTACATTGTTCAATTTCTATACCTGAAAAAGCACCCACCTGAATAACACTGATTTCATTGGTATCTAAATTTTGGTGTCATAACCTAATTTATTACAAATACAAGGTTGCATGGGCCAAAACAAATGAAAACAATTATTTTATTTATTACTTTTTTTGTTGTTGTGGGGCTCGTGAACATTTTGGCGGGGCAAGTAAAAATTTTAACCACTGGCCCAACCGGGCCAGTAGAAGGAAAAAAAACGTAGCCTTCAGCCCCGGGAGGGCAGGGACAGAAAGTCTTTTCTGTTCTGTTGAGCTGTGAGGGGTCTGGTTAAAGGGACACTGAGATTTGGGGATGTTCTCTCTTATAGTTTGGGTTAAAGTCCATAGAGAACACACAGGGAGGTCTGGGCTTCTGGTTCAGCAGCTTCCAGAGAGGCTGTGCTTTATCTGTACTTTGTATGCTTTTCTGAGACACCCGTGTCTCCATTCACAGCATGATGCGGGGAAAGGCTTGACTCATGTCTGCAGACCACCTTAGGCATTTGAGCCTGAAACAAGAAAATTGCCATGACCTGATTTCATTCACTTTGAACATTTATTTATTTGATCCGGGGGCTGAATGGGAAAAGCAGACAGTGTCACTCTCTATGGCCTCCTATATGACCCTGAAGCTACTTTCCTAAGTTATTTTACTGTTTATAGTCTCACATAAACAGACACTTGTACTTGTCTTTTTACCCAGACCCACAGCATATTTCCTGGCACGATAGTTTCGCTTCATTTTTTACTTTCAGATAGACTTTGATCTCTTCTTTTGCATCACTTAGAGGCAAACACCACACAGACAACGTATTCCATGATTCCAACATAATTCCGGGTCACAATGCCTCAGGGCAGCGATGCTTCTGTCTCTCTGCTTGCTCCCTTGGCGTCAATGCAGTAAGCTTTTCTGTCCTCAGATGTGGGTGGGAGAAAGTTTTCGAGGCCTGAGAGCATCATAAATCAAAACGTAACGTCAGATCCACACAGCTGGGCTCCCAGGAACTGGGAGCACAATATGAGTTGCTGACATTTTAATTACTTTGTCATACATCTCAGGCTGGTAAGCCTATTTTGAGGGCGTAATTTATGGCAGTAAATGAAAACAAATATTCTCTAAACCATCTTTCTGAAAGCCTGTTCTTGCCATGTTGATTAATGGTAATATCTCTCTAGTTGTCTGTCCAGTGCCCGAGAGAATTGGGTTCTGGACCCTTACCGGCATGCGCACATTGCTTAACATTTCAGATGCTAGCGAATGTGTGCGCAGCCACGTTCCACTGACATGGCAGGTAAACAATATGAAAAAACTCTTCAGAGAGTAATTCGTCTTCAATTATGCCAATGACTCCCCCCATCCCCCCGAAAAGCCATTTTCCCTTCAGTTTTCAAAACAGAGATGATAAAAAGTGATTTTCAGAGCGTATTTCAGCAAATTGATCTTTAGATTTGATTGTTTTGTGTTGGAAATGGCTGGCCGGTTAAATGGTTGCTTTTTAGCCTGGCAGTCGTGCAGCCTTTTCCCAACAAATCGAAATGGTCGTCCTTTTTGAATATTTAGATTACCTGTGGCTCCCGGCACCTTTTCTAAGTGGATTAACATTTCACATGGCTCCCAACCTGCATCTTAATATGTTGTGGGCTGATATCAAAGAGTCCTCAGGGATCAGAAACAAGCATTCCCATTATCTTTCCTGCTGTGCTTTGTTTACCAAACCACGAGCAAGGGCCATTCATCTAGACAATTGTAATGGAATCCAAACTAGCAGGACTGATCATAAAATCACTTTATACACAGGTCGCATCGATTCCGCTCGCAGCATAACCCAGGTAAGCGCTCAGCCCCCGCTCTCTCGCATTTTACAAACCTCCTCTGGCAGCATTACGCAGGATCACACTTGCTGCTAGTAGGCCCTTAAATCATCATGAAGGTGAGCTGTTTATGTACACATCAGTTTGGAGCCTCAGATGCTTGCCAAGCCATTTCAGTCTATGCATATTTAATAATTAAAAGTCCATCAAGGCGGGCCGCTCTGACCTTTTAAAGCCGCCACTGACATCTGTGAAGGGTGCCTTTATTTCCCAGATGCAGCCCAGCCCGGATCCGCAGCCAGGTGTCAGGGTGCAGACAGCGATGTAATGCATCCTCATCAGCGGCCGCCAATCTCCATCCCTCGCGAACCCCCTCCCCACCCAAGCATCCGTGGACTTTTGATGGATCTCTTTATGCTAATCTGCACTTAATCATGAAACAGCAAAAATAGAATCAAGCTGAAACAAAGCTCATTCTAATTACACGTCAATATTGTTCGCCACGGAAGCAAAGACAGCTCTCTTGTTCCTACTTCTGCTGTATTTAATTATTAATTTATTTGTCTACTTGCAAACGTCTCTGAGACTTGAAGATCTTTTGTAGGAATCTGTCTTGGAAATAGGTAATGACTGTGGCGCTTGTACTCACGGCGTGTAGGAAGACGCTACAGGTCCCGCGGAGCTGAAAAACTAATCATAAGTTTCAAAGCATCCCCGAGTCGTGCTCAGCATCTCAAGGGCTTCTTCGCGGTGGTCACGCCTGAACAGAAAATCTCTTAGACAGCAGTGATGTGTAATTGAGGATGTCATCAATTAATCAAAAAACTAGGGAGGGGAAAGACTATGCATGATGAGTAGGAGTCAGGGCTGGAGATATGCAATCCATGCCTGCTTTCATCTGCGGAAATAAAAAGAAAACAATTCCATCCTGCCTACGTGGATTCCTGGATTATCAAAGCGCCATGTTCTCCATGGCTCAGCACCAGTTTGAGATGGTAATTTTGCCTTAAAGAGGCACAGAGAAACTGGCACCTGAATTAATTGACAGTGATACACATCTGCCACTAAGTGTCTTTCCTGCAAACTTTGAATTGATGGATGAAGTGTGACGAGTTCTAATTAATCATTAGCGCAATAGCAGCAGCTCTGATATCAGTCCACAACCGCCTGAATCAGATAAACCCTTCTTAAAGGTATACTTCACTCAAAAATGAACATTTTGCCACCATTTACTCACCCTCATGATATTCTCAGCCTGTATGACTTTCTTTCTTTTTTTGTTGAACACTATATTTAAAAGAAAATGCTAGTTGTTTTTCCATACAATTACTGAGGCAAGGAGGGCAAGAAGCCATCAAAGTATCGTAAAAGACCAAAATTAATGTAATTTATTAAAACATTTCCTCTCCAGTGAGATCTTTACCACTGTGACGAACTTGAGAATCGAATCAGTCTGATTTGTTTATTGAACAAATATTCCTGTTTTTGTGAAATGGATCAAATGATTGGTTCTTTAAAAAGAGGTTGGTTCAAATGAAAAGAATATGTGTTTTCTCCTGGGATGACCCTTCAGAAATCATTCTTAAATGATGGTGCTCCAGAAACATTTTTATTTTTTATTTTATTTTTTGTGATACGTCATTTGAACTATTTTTATAATACCGTTATGAGACTTCTATGCTCCTTTGTGTCCTTTTTCAGTGAACTGTTCCTTTTCACTTTTTCCAGTGTTTCCCAAGTCTGGGTCTCAACAAACAGCTTCCTCACTTAGATACTAGCCTGGAGGTTTATTATCACCAACAGCGGTATTTCTGTCTGTAATGACCCTTACCACTCATTGATTCTCAGCTTGTGTCAGAATGAGGGATCAGGTACATTGAAATCGCTCAGGGCTCCATGAAATTCCTCCACGCCAGACGTGTCCCAGTCAAACCCATGGCGCAATGAGTTCATGGCAAAGCTAGTTTTATGTAACCCAATATACATCAGTTAAGCACTAATTATAATGCTGTCACTCTATTGCGATAGTGGAATTTGTTAGTGTACCAGACTAATTGTCAATAATGGTTTAACATAGCTGTATTTCATTCGCTTTGTTACTCTCCACAGAGCCATAACATTGGAGAACCAGCTAGTGGTGCTTGCCACCGCTGCGGCGGACGCCGGGAGGTACTACGTCCAAGCTGTTAATGAGAAGAATGGAGAAAACAAGACAAGCCCATCCATCTACCTGAATGTGGCAGGTAAGTTGAGGGGTGATGCATTTCACTAGATCATTTCTATTACCCTGCAGCTAATGTCACATGGCCAGTCATTGATGCAGCTGAGACAGAACTATCGACCAGACGTGGGAATTATGGCTTTCTGTTGGTCCTCTCCCTCTTTTGTTTTTGCCCATGTGTTGTAGACACAGTTTAACAAGCTAGTTTCAGAAGCACGCCCAGGCCAGCATGCAGATGCAAGGTACCTGTAATTCCCATTCCCTCAGGGGGCCATTTAATGTGGTGCATTCATCAGAGAGGAAGGCCATCCGTGGAATGACACAGAGAATCTGTTTGTTCTAGTGACACACTTGGATTTGCTAGCTGAACGTTGTTTGCTTGCTGTTGTCGTAGCTGCTTTGGCAGGTGCTACTGAGCATCGCCTGCTTTCACAGTGCTAATGCACACTTCCCATTCATGCATATACAGCCACTGACAGCCCGTTAGAGGAGGCAAGAGATGCTGAGCCTTCTCAAAAATGTATTCAATATGAAAGTTGCAACTGAATTGATACAATTTATTGTAGTTTTAATCAGTGAACCTACTAATGTGCATTACTCAGATTTGGTGCTGTTTTTTATCATGCTGACGGCATACAGGCTCTTCTCGTTAGTTCAGACCAGTCAAAATAAATATTCCACTGACCTTATGTCATTTGGTTCTATCCAAAAAGTGGTCAAAAAGATCAAAGGAAGTAGAAATTCAATTAGCCTGCAGTAGAAATAACCAGTCATTATCAGAGTACCCTTTCAAACCAATTAGCTTTTCACTATTGCTTCAGTGTGTCATTAAGCCTGCTTGTGGTTAATGCAACAGGTGAAGAGAGGTTTTTGTTTTTTTTTAGGCCAATTTAATAAGTTCTCAACCAAATGAAAGACTGAACTACAAGGCCAGATATAATGTTTCATAATGAAGGAGCAGGGGCTAGAGGTAGATTGAGTCCATTCAAGATACAGTACCGTTCAAATGTCTGGGGTTAGTACATTTTAGAAAAGTTTTTGAAAGAAGTCTCTTATGCTCATCAAGGCTGCATTTATTTGATCAAAAACACAGTAAAAACTGTAATATTGTTAAATAATATTACAGTTTTAATTTAAATTTTTCATTTATTTGTTCATTCCTGTGTTGTCAAAGCTGAATTTCCAGCATCATTACTCCAGTCTTCAGTGTCACATGATCCTTTAGAGATCAGTCTAATATGCTGATTTGCTGCTCAAGAAACATTTCTGTAACACTTTGCAATACGGGTGCACTAATATGTATGAACTCATGCACAGATAATCATGAGTTAATGGATGACTCATGAAGAAATAAACCATTCATAATGATTACTGCATCAGCAACTAATAAGGAGTCTACTATTACCAAATCCATATTTTTCAGGATTCTTTGATGTATAGAGAACAGAGAATTTTTAAAGAACAGAATTTTTATTTGAAATAGAAATCTTTTGTATCTAAACGTCTTTACTGTCACTTTTGATCAATTTAATGCATGCTTTAAAAAAACATCTTACTTGCCCCAAACTTTTTAATGATAGTGTATGTGATTTGTTTCCTATAATGACAACTGTTGGTTTGATGATGTTATATGTTACCTATCTTGTGTGTGGACTTTTAGGTTATTTCCTTTTTGGTGCCCCATTTCATAGTCAGTTTGTAGTCCCGAGGTGGCGGATGAGAGCTGGATCCAAATGCAGTGTGTTTAATAAATCAAGATAAAGATACAAAATAAACTCAAAAAACAAAGGAACAGAATTGGAGGATACCTCCATACATGGACAAGGCCTGAAAATAAACACAGGAAACACTGGGGTTTAAATATACAAGGGGATAATTAGAGACCAAGACACACCTGGGAAAAATTAAAGAACAATATACAATATGACTACAAAATGGGGCATCAAACAGGAAATAACTTAAAAGACCACAGACGAGGTAACATATAACAGGTGAAAGGAAAAATTAGAGTGCAGATGAGAGATATATGCGGTGTCCCAATTCAGAGGCTGCATCATTCAAAGGCCGATTGAGTCACCGCGACGAAGGCTGTCCCATTTTGAAGACTCCTTTAAATGCAGCCTCCAAATGGGTCCTTCGTATCCCGTGAAATTAAGGATTCAACAGATGTTCACTGCCTTGCCTACCCCCGATTTCATTGTGCGCCAACAGGATTTTTTTTTAGAGAAATTGCTGAATTACAACTTACTCAAATATCTAATGATATAAATGTAAAAAAATAAAATTAAATGTTGACTTAGCTATATCTTTCTAAAATGCAATTATGTATAGTTTATACTCTTTATCATGTACAGAAATGGACCATAGGAAACAGATTTAGACAGTTTGTGAACACTGGTTTAATATAACTTTCAAAACAGTCCAGTACAAACGTTATTGTCACTTATCAACGGCAGCTGTCACAGTTGTTAGGCGACAAGTACAGTCCTCCGTAGGCTTGACCATCCCATTTAACAACGCTCAGTCCGACCTTCGCGGCCTTCGCAGTCTGAGTACTTCGAAGGATGCGGCCTTTGAATTGGGGCACAGCCATCGACTCTCTCATATCAAGACAAGCTCACCTGCAGTGTTGGGGAAAGTTACTTTTAAAAGTAATGGATTACAATATTGCGTTACTCCCCCAAAAAAGTAACTAACTGTGTTACTTTGTTACTTTTTATGAAAAGTAATGTGTTACATTACTTTTGCGTTACTTTTTCTCACCTAGGCTGAACTTGCTTGGGTTTTTTTTTTAATAACATCAAAAAGAGTTCTATTTTTGGCAAATGTTAAGGCCTTTTCACACCAAAAGTGAAATGAATAAGCCTCAGGCTGAAGTAAATGCATATTTACGTCTGAACAGTAGAGGGCACAGCTCAAACAAACCTTTCAGCTGTTCTGCCATTCTGGATTAAAGAACAATAGGATACAGGAGAAGGAAGTTCAACACTCTTATTTCTAAATCTAATCTAAAGTAATATTTGCTTATTAGTATGGTTGAATTAGATAATTGAATGTCAGCAGCAAAGACACTGGTTAGTAAAGTGAGATTAAATACATAAAATATATTTGTGTAATTTAATATAGTTAATTATAAAAGTTTTGTGTAAAATTCTAAGATTGCATTTTACTGTTTTTATTCATTTTGAGGAATATTGGATGTTTTCGTGCAAGTGAGATGAGTAAAGTAATGCGTTACTTTGCTAGTTATTTGAAAAAAGTAATCTGATTATGTAAGTTACTTGTAATAGGTTACCTTCAACAGTGCTCATCTGTGAATGTGATCATAATCATCCAATTCAAAACTTATTTAGGGATGCAAAATATTTTTGTACCATATCCAATGTGGAAGATTATCGGCCAATTTTTTTTTTAATTGGTATCCAACAACATTGGATATAAATATAGAACAATAATGGATATTTAATTTAGCTAATTTCCCCAATTTTTACACTTAGACTTTATCTTATGCTTACTTTAAATTTATTTTTAAAAACAATAATTCAATAACACTTTTAAATGCCATTTTTAGCAAATCTCAAAATGCATTCATACTGTACATTATGATCTTGTGATGCGTAAATACATGTGTAGCATTTCAAAATTACTGATTTTAGTTTTTAGTGTTTATTTAAAATTTATTTAGCATGGGATTTTAATATCAACCATTGATTGGTTAGTGACCATAAGATAAAATAATTATCAGCTTATTGGTAACGTCCAGAATTTTAATGTTGGTGCATCTATAAACCTAGTAAAATCTTTGGTTGTGGCAGTGATTCCCTCACAAGCTGTGGTGGATTACGTCATTGACCTTAGGGAAATGGCAGCGAGCTAGAATTTAATGTGAGATGAAGGAACATTGAACTAGCATTATTTTTTCAAAACCAGATGAAACCAACTTGATGATTTGAAGAGTGTAAATGAGCAGAAGGCTGGAGGCCGCTAATAAAGAGAGACTGGCGCTGAGTTTCTATACCAACTGCAGAGTTAATAATTCAATTGAATTATGAGTTTTAATATCCTGATGAATGGAGTGCATTTAAAATAGCTTCTGTAAAAGCCTTTAGCGTGGTTCTCTCTTCATTTGCTCTTCAACAGCTTCGGTTTGCAGATTATCACATCAGATGATTGGTGTTGAATCTGTGAATGCGGTACAGATAACATACAATTGCGTTGATCATAATGAGCTTGTATGTGTGTATAGCTCTGTCACAGCCAGGGATTTGTTATGTTGGGATGATATATATATATTTTTTTTTTCCGTTGTCGAAATTAAGCAGTTAATTAATTTCCCCATTGAAGTGCTAATTCCTCTGATATTTGAGGAACAATAGTGCCGAGCCCAGATGAAGGGGCCTATCATCATGTGACTGCACTGTGGCATTTATGCCAAAAGTCTCATTCTACACAGCGTTCTCAGGAAGTAAACAATGAACGACAGAGACGAGGAAATAAAGAGTATCCATTGGGGAGCGCCCTCCCCCCCTCACTCCCTCCGAAACCCTTTTTAGTTACACTTACATATTGCAGATGAAAGCTCCTATGTGCGTTAAGTACAATTCAAATGTCAAGACTGCCCTTGTGGCATTTCCTGCTTTTTAAAAATTACCCAACATTCACCTCAGAGCTGCACGGCAAGTGCTATGAACGAAGCAAAGAAAAATAACCTTTCTGAAGAACCATGACCTTAGTCTTAGTGCAATTGGCTGTACTAGCTTGCTAAGACAACCGTCAAATCTCTAACCCTCCGTATGAGCAATAGTAACACTAATACAGAGGGATTGAGATTTGAACACACCACTGATCCTAAGTAGTAAATGTAATATGTCCTTTACCGTTTATGCTGCATTCATGACCTCAAACCATGTTGCTTGTTGAGGGAGTGATGTGCTTTTACTTTTTTAAGTGATTAAGCATTTTTTTTTCTTGGTAGACGATAAAACAGGCAAAGAAATCCCATAGATTATTTACAGTAAGCAATATACACAGGGGCCAGAGGTGGGCTTAAAGGATTAGTTGACCCAAAAATTAAAATTCTCTCATTATTTACTCACCCTCAAGTTGTTCCAAACCTGTATGAGTTCTCAACATTCTTCTGTTGAACACTTAAGATATTTGGAAGAATGTTGCCAACCAAACTCTTGATTGATGGTAGCCATTGGCTTCCATAGTATTTCTTTCCTAACTTGTGGGTGAGTAAATGATGAAAGAATTTTTTTTCTTAAAAAAAGAACGAAAACTATAATGGTAATGGTAGATAAGCATCCATATCAAGCAAAGTTCATTATAATTTCACCCTTCAGTTTTGTCGTCTGCCACTTAACTTGTTGAAATTTGTTAAAGTCGGATGGATTCTGATTGTCAACTGACGGTCAATGTTTTTATTGTTCATCAGCTGGAAAAATTCTGAAAGTGATTCCAACAATATCGTTCCTCTGTGTCGTTATTGTTATATCTGTCCATGGTGTGAACGGGCCTTTAAGCCAGTAAGCAAACACCCCAAACAGTCACATAGCAACACATTTGCAACCCACACAAAATGGCGGCTATTTTGAGAGTTCATTCTTTGCTTTATTGTTCATCTTCTATTCAGAGGCATTTTTCTCCCTCATTGGATCGCACAAGAAACTGAGAACAATTGCAGAAGAGTCCCTTACGATTGTGATCATCCATCCAATCATAAATGAATTATTTTGCACCACAGTGAAAAGCTTTAGTCAGATGTGACATGGATTCCATTTGGTGGTCTCCCTCAGGCTCGATGGTGTCGCACTTTCATTATCCCTCACACCTGGCTTTAGAAAGGTCAGCCTTGTTGAAAAAGCCACCTCGGAGCATGTGATCAAGGCTGATTAATTGATAATACTCAAGAGTGTGGGAGTATCAAGAGCGGGGTGTGATTTCAATCAGCCAATGTAAAGGGTCACCAGTGGCATGTGTGGAGAGCTGAGAGAGAGAAAAATATTAAGGGTACGTTTACACAACAACGATATGCTTAAAACTGAGTTTTTCCTTTGAGTTTTTCGTACAGATGACACCATTGTCAAAACGATCCCCATTCAAATGGATCCGCGAAAACGACTAAAAACACTGTATTCTGATGCCAGGCCATTAGATGGTGATGAAACAGACTGAACATGTAATACGCATGTGCATGGCGTCATAGTCTTCAGAAATTCTCATTTTTGTTGAAAATTTTGCACTTTGAAACCTGTTTTCAAAAGTTTGCATTTTCAGGCACCCAAAAGGATGTTGTGTAAATGAACTGCGGAAACGTTTTACGTTTTTAGTTGAAAACTTTGTCGTGTAAACAGCCCCTTACTGATGCATTTTGATTCTTCTCAAAAGATTCTGGATCATCATCCACAAAGATTCATACAAATTTTAAATGAATTATCAGTAATTTAGTTTATTTGTTAAACCCTTTTTTGGTTAAGTGTGCCAGATCAAATATATTTCATTATGGCTAATATGCTGAATCTTTTCACAGATGCACTGAGAATGATTTAGGAATTGCATTGTGACTCTCTAAAACGAATCAAATCTTGAAGGGCTTAACGATTCTTACACCTGCCCTTTAGCAGTGGCTGAATTTATTGGACCATATTGTGTTATAAACGTGTGGACGTGGTTCCTCTGTAACAGATGATTTATCTGCATGCGGTCTGCCTGTCGTTCTCCCAGGCAAAGGCAGCATTTTAACTCTCACAGCAGCTTGATTTATTCGAAAGGAAATAGGCTTCGACTAACCAGCTCAGTCATTATTTGCCGTTACTAATGATCTCATTTGGAGGCAACCGTGTGCTTGGTTCTGTTTCATTTCTCCTGGCTGAAATAATAATCCACCATTTTAAAACAGAGCTGGCACTTCTGCAGAGATGTGTCCATTGTGTGATGTTTCAGTGTGGTTAACTGAAATTGAGTCTTACCATCGAGATATACATTTCTACGGGTGGCTTTCCAGGCTTGCTTTCATAGAACTTGGCAAACTCGTGCTCTGCATTCATAAAAATACATTACACAGTAATGTAATAACTAGACAGCAACATTGTTGCCCATATTTTGACCAAATTTTAAGGCATAATCACATAAACAATGCACTGTGTTGTTTTCAAGTGAAGTATCCTTAAAACAAGACAAACTTACTTGAAAAACTAAATTCTCTGAAAACAATATTTTTCGATTGAATGTACAAGGATGTAAGATATTTGTATATATTCTGGAAAACTAGACAAGAATTACTGATTAAGAAATTGCTATTTATTAGAAATATGCAATTAGGTATTGTTTCATTTAACACAGAACATTATGTATTTTTTACCCATAATTTGTTTGTATATGCTAATTAAATTGTTTTGTTATCTTAGCAACATACTAACATCAAACTCTTCTACACAAGCAGAGCTCTATCTGTGTGATGCACATCACTCTGCATTAGTTTCTGCTTACGTAGACCAAGGGTTCATGATGTTTAGGATGCTGCTGTTGAAGGCAGCTGTTTATGTAGGCAGTGAGCTGCAGGCGAGCTCATATTACAGTCTGAAGACCAATACAGAAAGCTGGTAGGTTTATATATTTTTTTAATTGTATTTTTATTTTTTTTCTCCAATTCCTATGGATTTCATTTTGAGAGTGAAGATGCTTTGCCTTCTGACTTGACCAGCGCTGCTCTGTTATGTGAGCAGATATTAAATTCATAGTGGACACAGGGAGTCTGGGTGTAGTGGTCTGCTCAGATACCCCATGGGTCTCTGAAAATGCCTTTCAATTAAATCTTACTGTGTTTTAAGCCTAGCTGCCTTTCATCATTTTGGATTTGTGAAAATAAGAGAAATCTCAGTCAAAATTTCAGAATTGAATCGGAATTTTAAAGGAATTCTTGATTCAATTCTGAATGACACACAACCCCAGTATGCATATTGTGCGTAATATATATATTTATATATAAAATACACAACTTTCTTTCTTTCTTTCTTTCTTTCTTTCTTTCCTTTTCTTTTACGCTGCCCCTGATGTAAAATAACAGGTCACCTGTGAGCCTGAAAAGAACAGCTCTGTAAAAAAAAAAGTGCTCCCCTCAGGCCAGCAGAATATAATAACATTTCAACAATGTTTTGAATGAGCAGCTACCGTTGCTGCAGGGACACATTTATGCCAAGCTCAGTCAGAGCTATGTGATAAACACTTCCACCTGCAGCTATCATTTGCAAGTCAGGTTCCTGCGCAGTTCCCATCCTGCAAGGGAGCCGAGGCCTTGGGTGAACACTAACTGAAGAATCGACAGATATCGACGCAACTCAAAGTTTGACAGGAACAGCAGGACCATCAGGGGAGGACACAGGATTGAATGCAGAATGTTCTGAGAACGGCGTCGTTAAGATTTAATGAACAACTCCATAAATTTTTATCATACCCTTCGTGCTGGCAGATTACATTCAAACAAAAGCTGCTTTCCGGTGCCGTAAGCTGACCCAAGAGACTAAATATGATTAAAGCCGAGCCTCCTTCCCCACGTTATCTACTCTTCTTTTTTTTGCGCTTATTGTTATTATCGCCTTCATCCCTCCAGAATATCTTCTCCGCACACCTCCCACCCCACTCTCACCGTCTGATTTCCTTGAGGAATTTCAAATTAGCTCCGCCGCTCCGATGTGGGTTTCATCCCTGACACTCAGCACCTTGTTTAATTGGCTATATCTTAAACAAATAGGTCCCCTGGGAGATCGTGTTTAGTTTCTAATATCTTAGATTTGATAACTTGTCACCTGTAATTTGAGGCGAGATTGATAGGAGGCGACAGCGGGTGCTTTGAGGCGCTCTGATGGACCGGCTGCTGGAAAAATCTGCCGTTTCTCCTCATTAGCGTGTGAAAGACGCACCGGGGTTTGGTGCTCGCAACAACTCTTGATGGAGAAATAATAAGATGCCTGTCAGATTTTCAGATAGTAGATGTTTATAGGTTTGGCGGCACTTAACCTTTTAAGATGATAACACACTCGATTATGGGAGGCAAATCACAACAGTCTTATCTGTCAAACGATGGCCCCTCTTTGTGTTCTTGACAAGATTTGCCCAATGTCATTGTTATTTTTGATAGTTTGCCTGAAGTAATGGGGGATGAAAAATCAAAAGTAGAGAAGACTGCATTAGAAATGCCCCACAGGGCCCATGCAGCCTCAATTTCCTCTTCGATTACAGCATCGTCTGGACTTAATGTGCTACCAAAAAAAATGAATAGGCTCACTACTTCAAAGTTGGAGAGAGGACAACATTATCAGCATCCTAAACATAGCCTTTTTGCTAACAGCGTTTTCAGCAAGCCAGATGTATCTTTATGAGATGGACATTAGAGTGCTTTTAATGATGATGCAGGATTTAAAGGGATAGTTCACCAAAAAAAGTTAAGCTTGCTATATTTTATGGGCCTTAAGGGCAGTAGTGTTAATGAGTATGCATTTGTTGTACAATATTAAAAAAAAAAGTATAAAAAAGTGAACTACATAGGTTATAGAATTATATATTGTCTCTTAGAGTTCAGACAACACTTCAAAATAGTAAAAATAAAACCCATATAGGTAATAGGGAGTGATTTTTGAGAAGATCAGACATCCTACGTTCAATATACTTGGATAAGCGAATACAGCATACATTCCTGTCTCTTATTAGACAAATATCTTAGTTTAACACTTTTTTGTATATACTACTCAGTAATGAATTTATCACAATATTTGCAATTTCTTATTTCACATTATCCCATTAGAGCCTAGAAATCTTTTCATTTGCATAAAATTATTTTTATTCTCTGTCTCTCTCTCTCCCTCTCTCTCCCTCTCTCTCCCTCTCTCTCTCTCTCTCTCTCTCTCTCTCTCTCTCTCTCTCTCTCTCTCTCTCTCTCTCTCTCTCTCTCTCTCTTCTCTCTCTCTGCTTTTAATTTCTCTAATAAGTAACTTTTGTAGTTTTGCAGTTATAATTAATAGCTTACCAACCATGTGGTTGCAGTAATTACCAGTTGGAAAACCATTCCATTGTTTTGTAATTGCACCATCATTAGCAACCACAGTTTTGTGTCTCCTAGTTTTCGGCCCCAGGAAACAGACTAAGGTTCTGTTTAACAGCAAGACGTAGTCATAGACATGCATCGCTTTAATATAATTGTGTTTTAAATAGAACTTTAAACTCACAAGCGGATATGCACAGCAGAGCGAGCAGCGTCGCATGTTTGTGAGTGCGTGCATTTGAATACAATCCAACACAACGCACCATATGTGTCACTGGCAAGCAGAAAAATAATAACAATACTAATACAATTTTCTTCCTGCATTCAAATAGTAATGAGAGTAAACATGTTTATATTAACAGCTGCATATTCTTGACAAGGATGACAAGCTGTGCCCGAAAACTCAGATACTGAGCAGTTTTTTTCCCCCTGCCAGCATTGGAAATATCAGGTGTATTTTGGGAAAATAAGCAAAGGAGACATCACTTCTAAATATGAGCCACTTCCACCGTTTCAGCTAGCAGGTCTGTCCTCGGGTATCAGCGTGACAGCATGTGTTTCCACTAGTATTCATGGTAGCACAGCTTTATGGTCAGCGTGAGTTAGTCAAGTCACTCTCTTGTCAGCTTGTCAGTCACATTTGCTGAAGTATCACTGGAAGTAGGTCATAGAAGTACAGTGGTTAAGTCTGTTTACAGGAAAGTCTGCGTGTTTTGTTTCCTGCACCCCAACAAACACTGCATGCAAATGAGTGTGTTCATGGCGGGCCGATGCATCTGAGATATCTCCTTTATGAAACTCCAGCGTGGCGCGATTGTGATGTAAAAATAAACAGCCACCTCTTTTTGCACGAATCACACTGCGTTCAGGGCCCTCTCCCGGCTTTCATTGTAGCAGTGCAGAGCCTCAAAGTGTCGCTGCAATCATTTTTGTATATCCACAGTAGCATTCTATTTCATGGATTGCAAACAGATGGCAGAGGCATTGAAGTGGAGTGTTTGCATATGCAAAGAGCATCATTCTAACATCACAATGGAACTGGGAGGAATATATATATATATATATATATATATATATATATATATATATATATATATATATATACGGATATGCCTCCCTTCCGTATATATGTGTGTGTGTGTGTGTGTGTGTGTGTGTGTGTGTGTGTGTGTGTGTTTGTGTGTTGTTCAGGCGGCATTCAGATGGCTTATTCTGTGTCTGAAAGATGTGCCTGGAAGCAATGATAACAAACTTTTCATTCTCAAAAAAAAAACAGTAATGCGGTTCCCCGGTAATAACTTTTTTAGTGCCGTCTAACCTCTTTATGCCAGTATTTGCAAAAAGTCTGCCTTGGCGATATACAGAGGAGAACACAATGAACACAATCTCATTTCATTGTGGACATATTATTTGTGTTGTGGCTGGATAAATATCAAATCCTAGAAGATTGGCCGGCTTTTTAAAGGAATAGTTTAGAATTCTGTGAAAATAAGAATTCTGTCATCATTTACTCACCTTCATGTCATTTGAAACCTGATTGACATTATTTCTTCTGTGAAACACAAAATGAGATGAGTAGAAAAACTATTAAACTATCAAGCTTCAAGAATGTTGGCCTAATATAAAAGAAGTTCAGAATAGTACCATAACAGTAGTTCCTATGACTTGAGCACTATATTTTGAGTCATCCAAAGCTGTTTGATAGATTTTGTGAGGAAAAAACTGAAATGTAAAATCTTCCCAATGACCGTAGCTCTCAGATTTCATGCAATTTTTCAATGTATAGTTATATCTATATATCAAATATGTGCATGAGTTTTGAGAGATGCGGCAAAGAAGAAAGATTTTAATTGAATAGTGCCTTAAAGGGATAGTTAACCCAAAAATTAAAGTTCTGTCATCATTTATTTACCCTCATGTCATTCCAAAACTGTTTGACATTCTTTCTTCTGCAGAACATAAAAAAAAATATCTTTTGAATTTTGGCAACCAAAAAAGTTTTACCTTTAGGTAATCATTGACTTCTATTGTACAAACAAAAAACTCGGAGACTTCTGTGTTTCACTGAGAAAGAATGTCATATAGGGAGACAGACATTTTTGGGTGAACTATCCTTTTAAATTGATTTATTTTTCTTTACACAAAGCTATCATATGGCTTCAGAGCAGTTGGATTATTTGACAACTCTTATGCTCTTACTCTTATGCAACTCCCTGCTTTTTGTCATTTTTGGAGGTTGGTACTGAAGCGCCTGATCACTGTTTACTTTCATTGCATGGAAAACAGCACTTGGACATTCTGCTAGACATCTCGTCTTGTGTTTCACAAAAGAAAGTTAGTCATACAGGCTTGATATTATTGACATAATTGTCATTTTGGGTGGGATGATCCTTTAATGTAGTTTGTCTTGTGTAAAAAGCGCTCTTATCTTGTGTCATAGTGCAATAACTTCACATAACTTCTTATTGACTGGCCAGTGTGGCCAAAACTCCATGGCAAACAGAAGGCGGTCAGAGAATCACTCTGCACCTCTCTTTTATGTTTTCCATTGTGTATTCTTAAGATGATGCTTATCATTCTTCATTCTGTCCATCTATATGACTTACCTCTGAAGCAAATTGCCGAAAGCCATTTTGTGATGCTGTCTGAACAATGGATGTTAATGCTGTGACTATAAATGAGCACTTACCGAAATGCTGTTGGCATTTGCCATTGCATTTCAACCCAAGGCCAAAGGAATCATAAAAATATATGGAGAGGGTATCTAGAGCCACTGATGACTCCGAGTTCTTGGAACGACTGTCGGATTGGACTGGCATTTTGTGACAGCTCAAATATGCTAATTGAGGTGGGTAATTTTTCACACATTTGTTGAGCTTGGAGCGTTTAGGCTGTTGTAATATTAGTGCAGGCCGAGGCTACACAGCGCCATTAGTGCAATTAAAGCACAATTAGCTTCAGCATGAGAATGAGGGTGTTCGCTTGCTCATTTAAAAGACGTAGAGGGCGTTTGGGAGGATTACAACAACCCTGTCATGGTCTTCATGCCAAGAATGATTTATGTCTGAGGAAAACTCATTCTTATATGAAAAGAAGGTTATGGGGGAATTATGCAGAGATAATTAAAACCAGTCTTGGAGTCATTTAGAGGAAATTTCACTTTGATATATGAAAACCATGGTACTAACTGTTTGATGACCATACTCATTTATACAATGCTGGGAAAGCTACTGTAAACGTTAAAAACGATAGTTCATCCAAAAATGTTATTTCTGTCATCATTTACTCACCCTCATGTCATTAAAAACTACAGTTGGGTATCGTTAGTTTTTTTTTTTTTTTGATACTAAATCGATACTTTTAATATGGTACCAGTGCCTAAACGGTGGCTGGACCGATACTTATTTTTTTTAAAAGCCACAAAACAACGGTGGACGACATTAAAGAACGGCTTTTTTATTGAAAACAATTCTTTAAATTGAACAATATATTAAAAGTTTAAAGTATACTTATATATAAATATAAGTAAATATAAAACACAACAAATTTACATAATAAATTCACAATAATACCTAAGCCACCCAACCCAACTACAATAATTTAACACTAAATAACAGTTACAGTACTACTAACAGGCATTATTAAAGGAATGCAAGCAACCGCAATTTTTTAAATGAACAAAATGTTTTGTTTTAAATGTTAAATAAGTTAATAATGATAAAAAGACTGTGTTTATCATGGTGATTTGTAGAGGCTCTGTGGATTTGCACTGAACAAGCCTAAACAGACAGGGAATGAGAGAGAGAGATGGTCAAGTCAAGTCATACAATTTATGGGAAAAAAAATAAGTTTGCCATGTCCAACGAAAGCGAAATCTTTGTCGTATCATCCTTTTAACGTTTAAGGGTATTTCCCATGAATGGTGTAAGCGCTGGTCAATGCATTAAATCAATGCCATTGATCTCTATGAAGTGAAGCATCAGTTTCAGCGTTGCCCATGCGACGCATTGCTGCTAAGCCGAACCTTGTAAAGTGACGCTCAAAGTTATAATAATTTCAACACCTTGTTTTATTACATCCATCTTTGAATTAATCTGTGTTTTTGAACGTTTTAATTAAATGAACGGTTTAATGACTCATTCAGACAGTCCCTTGCCGCCATCTCGACAGCTCGAAATGAGGCACCGAAATATGCGTTCTGATTCGGTTCGGTACATTTTGGCACCGGGTTTCAGTACCCAACTCTATTCCAAACGCATAAGACTTCCATGAAACCTGAGAGATTTCTATCCTTCAATTGTAAGTCCATATGAATCAAGCTGTAAATCCAAGTCTTCTGAAGAGAAATGATTATTTTATATTTTATATACAGATTTATATTCAGATTTAATTTGGGCTTTTATTCATATATAAAAATTGCTCAACACACAAACTGTACACATCAAGTATTGTAATGGAATCTCAAAAATGCTTGCTTAACACACAAGAACAAAAGTAATTGTTTTTTATGCGCCAAACAAGCTAGTTTGATGATTACAATATTCAATTCAGATTTCTACGACATATTAAAAGCATCAACGTTGTTAGTTACAACAATTAATTTTGCTACTACATTTCATCAACCAGTCATTAAAGTAATAGTAGACCGTCCGCTTAATATCTGCTAACTCTTTATTTTAATGCTCCACAACAGATATTCTAGTACTGACTATAAGTAACTTTCAAGTGCACCAACTTGTTCCACTAACCCTCACTTAACCCTAACTTAACAGTCTACTACTATTATACTGTAATTACTGGTTGTAGAGTAGACATGTAGTTGCAAATTAATGAGAGATAGTTGACAGTTGCAAAGTTACTTAGTTAAGAGAATATCAAAAGTGGACTATTAAAATAAAGTGTAACCATACAGTATCCTCAGCTGTAAAACAGTGTGCTTTGTTATATAAAAACCTGGTGGTGTCACGTTTTGTTATTACATGTCAAAAAGTAGATTGTTGGTCGGAGAGATATACTGTTCTGAAAACAGCTGAACTGATGTTTTACCTCTGAAAAAAATGTACTTAGTTACTCCCTTATCACTGCATGCACAATGATATTCACATAGTACTCCAATGTACTTCAAAGTATACCATGGTATTACCATTGTACATATGAAGAGTTCAGATGCAAAGTGCCATCTGAAATTTTCTTCTAGAATGATCATTTTTATCAAGCTCGTATATTTAAGTTCAGTAATTTCACTTAAAGTAATTCAGTAATTTCACTTAATGGCAATGAAAATTACCTATTAATTGTCATTTAAGTGAAATTACTGAACTTAAATATACGAGCTTGATAAAAATGATCATTCTAGAAGAAAATTTCAGATGGCACTTAGAGGCTTTTGCATCTGAACTCTTCATATCCTAAAGTCCAAAAAATAAAATGTGATGATACTTTTTTCCACTTTTAAAAGTATCCTCTGCAGGGGAGCTCTATCTGGCTTTTAAAAGCCATTTTACATTTAAATAGTTTTAAAAGTAGGAGTATTTTCCTGACAAACAGCAGTCTCTCTTTTTTAATTTACCTGGAGGGAGCAGGGGATCTCTTTGAAGAGAAAGCAAAGAGAAACTCATTTTCCCTGACTTTCATTTTCTCGTGCAGTCATAAAATGCGATGAAAAACCATAAGCTTTCTTTTTGCCCTCTGTTTACCCTTTCTCATGCACTGTATGACCGGAAGGCGACACCAGTGTGTGTTTTGCCACTGACAACCCCCTCAGGGACGACAGCTGTGCAGTCAGCAGTTAGGCAGGAAGTCCGCCGTTGTCCCACCGTTGTGTGTGTCTATGCACAAGTGGGCTGTGAATGTAACGGGTAGCCTTCATTGTCCCTAAACCTCAGACCACACTCTTTCTGAGCCTGGCTGCAGAGTGCTAATCTCCCACTCTATCTCAAGGGAGGAGCCCCTTGACTGCTGGATCATTAATCTCTCAGACAGCAAGTGTGCTCAAATCCTGATTTTCACTCCTCGGCTGAGGAGAAATTCCCCCTCGCAGCAGTAGTTCAGGAAAGAGCAGGAGTCTGGACTGCATCCGTGTCTCTGCTACTCTCACAAATGGTGTATTATAGAAGGAACGGTGGTGTATTATATTACACTGGTGTTCAAAGTTTGGGTACAATAAGTGTAACGCAGTTCAGATGTTATTGGAAGAAGGAGGCGGGAACCGGCAAACATTCAAATATTTTAATAAATAAATAAACCAATACAAAAATGAAAGTATAAGCCAGCAGCCCCTCGCCGACGACTGCTAGCCACACAAAACAGAAACAAAACATAACATAAAGCTCAGGCCTGTTCCTCTCTCACTCTTCACTGTCGTCGCTCCTCCTTTATGCTTCCGCTCCTCCGTGAGAGATACGAGACCGGTGCGTCGCGCAGGTGTCGCTCATCAGAGTAATCACGCCACCGGCCTCGTGCCGCTCTCTCTCACGGTCCTCGGCCTCATCCTGCTCGACACAATAAGATATATCTTTTTTTAATAAATTAATACTTTTATTCACCAAGGACGTTTGATTGGTCAACATTGACCATAAATACTTTTACATTGTTATAAAAGATTTATATTTTAAATTATAGCTGTTCTTTTGAGCTTTCTATTCATAATTATTAAATAGCACAACTATTTTTACATTGATAATAAAAATAAATGTTACCTGTGCATCAAATCATATTAGAAGGATTTTTCGAAGGATCACGTGACACTGAAGACTGGATTAATGATGTTGAAAATTCAGCTTTACATCACAGGAATAAATTACATTTTAAAATGTATAAAACAGTTAATAGTTTTTCACAATATTACTATCTTTATTTTTGATCAAATAAATGCATCCTTGGTGAGCATAACGCATATTATACAAAAAAAAGTATTTTTTAATTAGAAAATTACACACTGCAGCTTTAATGAGTATTTTATTTGAAGATAATGCACTCTGTCTTACACCATCTAGATAACGCCAGTCAATGCTTTGGTATAGACTTCTATTAAGTTGGTAGTCTGCTTTGGATTTTTAGACAACTTTGGGATTTCTCCAGACAGAGATAAGACATTTTCATATGCGAAAAGCCAGAGGTCAGAAGCCAGGAAGGATCCATGTTGTATTATTCCCCCATCCCACTGCTCCTCACTCCACAGTACTTGTTCAACTTAATTTCCAACCCAGTCGACTCAGGCGCCGGCCATGTAATTTTGCTGGGAGATGGAACTCCGTAATGATCTCCCTGGCGAGGTGAGTATGGGATGAACCTCTGACACTGGAGATTGGTGTTGAGGGAGTGTAACATTTAAGCCTGTGTGATTGCCTGCAGCACTCTGATCAGACAGTCGGCATCTCCGACAGATCCCGAGCTCTCCCCTTCCGGCAGTGTGGATTCAGATTCAAGACGTTTACCAGTCTTATTCACTCCAGTTTTTGTAGTGTGTGGTTCTCCTTTTTAATGATGCCAAAGTCGGTCTTAGTGAGCCTTCATTTGAAGTGTCTGGAAGCACAAGGGTAAGACACTGTAAAATAATGATTTCAAAACCTGCTTTTGCGAAACCAATGTAATTGGGATGAAGTTGATTCTTAGCTTCAGTTCAGAATATGATTTTAGCTGAAATAACTATATAATAACTGTTATAATCCACTGTTATTTGTCTAGATCTTTGTCTTACGTGATTTATATTATAGAACTGGAACAACTTTCCTATCAACCAAATAGATCTGTAAGATCTAAAACATTGTATTGAAATGTAAGTAAGTCACTTCGGATCAAAGTGAAAGTAAATGTAAGTCACTTTGGATAAAAGTGTCTGCCAAATGCATAAATGTAAATGTATTAAAGGCCTTCTGAAGCAAAGCCATGCATTTTTGTAAGAAAAATATCCATATTGATAACTTAATAAACTATAATCACAGGCTTTCGGTAACGGACGTACGTGAGTCCAGTTCCAACGTAAGAGTGACCTCTAATCTGACGAATGACTTATTGACAAACACGGAAGTGCAGACGGTAGAACAAAACAAAACACCGGTCACAAATTAGAAGTCTAAAATGAGAAATGTCTGAGGATTTCGATATAAGATAAGAGGAGCTTGAGTTTGTTGCCCAGCCCTATTTGTTTGAACCGTGATAGGCGTCTACTCTCACCTAAGCTCACGCCACTCCTACGTCATGGCTTCTGGGTCATCGGAAGCCAGTGATTATAGTTTATACATTTATAAATCTGAATATTTTTCATACAAAAACTCTTTAATCTCTCCCTGAACACTTATGCATTCAGTGCAATTCAATTATAATATTGTGAGGCATCATATTGAATTGTGATGTCTGTATCATGATGTGAATTGAATTGGGAGGGTATTGAAAATCTTTGTATGATTTATGATGCCTTTTTTTAAAATGCCAAAAAAAAACAAAAAAAAAACTGTTGGACTTCACTGTATGTGTAATAGAATGACTGTTTTCTGCTGTTGCACCTTAAAAGATGTGTGATTTATTTATACTTATTTGAGCCACAGATGTTTGAATACCCAGTCTGGGCATAAGAGAAATGAGATATTAATGAGATGAGGGAAAAGATGGGGGGAAATGCTTTTGAGCTGCAGCTGTGCATGCTGTCGGCCCATCTGAATCATTGAAGGAGAAGTCTATTCTCTGGATGATTACTGGACAAGCATTTATTTGAAACGGTTCAGGCTGTTTTTCTAACCTGAATCGTGCACTCTGTTGTTCATACGCATCGCTGTACACTAATTAATTTGTGCAAAAGCAGTTGGTGTCCTCATTATTTCACAGACATTCTCGCACATTTTGAATTACAAGACCACTCTCTGGATAAATTGACAAGCACACATTAATTTGACGGGGCCAGCTGCCAATTCAAAACATTTATTTAGCAAAAGTCTGAAGAAAGAAGACAAAAAGGCACTTTTACTTTAACTCGCCTTTGATCAGAGAGGAGATAGGCTTTATTTCTGCAGGGCTTTAAACTAGTAGTCCTGACCCCAGCAGTGTCATTCCTTCCCACTGCAACAGCATAATTAAATCATTAATTGGAAAAAAGTGTCCTCACCTGCTTTTATTAACGTGCTCAGTGACTGGGAATTATTTGACTATCTAATTAGATGCTTATTTACACCTGGCGAGTTCACTCTCTCTCAAATCGAGTGCTGTAATGAAGTGAATTACTTCTGAGACACGCCAGAAACTATTGTCCTGCAGCGTATCACTGGTGTCTTCTCGCTCTGTCTGCTGCTGTACCACCCCGAGCTGCTCGCTCTGACCCTTCTGTCTGGTGAAATGCCCAAAGGGGTCATGACCAAAGCTGGTTATGATGTCCTCAAGAGCCCTGGCTGGTAGATGCCTCTCTACACACTCTGCAAGAAAAAGCATCTTTCTCCATTGATGGTCTTTTAAAATTTGACGAGGGCCTAAAAATCTTATTTCTCCAGCATTGGAAACAGAAGTACTGGTAGACCAGCTACACCAGCTCAGTTTGACAAGGGCCTAAAATCTTATTTTATCCGTCTATCATCATGAACCTCCTTGGTCCTCTAGAGTGTAATGCGTCTCCGCTACACCGTCTCGTGACACCCGGTCATGCCCTTCTTCCAGGTGAAATACCAAGCTTCTTTAAAGTTTAGCACCAGATTTCTTGTTGTCTTTCATTTTGATTGACATGGAGCACTGAAAAGGTCACCTTGTGTCAACTCCAGAGCTGACTTTCTGGGATCCATCGTCCTTATTTTTTTCACCACTCTTTCACTGAGAAGTGGGAAATCACTCACCTGAACTGTGGGTCGCATGGGCTGGGATCAGTTGCTTTGATGTAGATATTTGCGACTGACTATAAGATCCAAACAGCCTGGATCGTGTATGGCTTTTTTTTTTTTTTTTTTTTTAGCTGTCTGCATTACAAAGAAATGCAAGAGTCAATCGATAAGATGAGCTTGTGGGGAGAGAATGCTCGAGTGCTATCAGAGATGGCAGAAACCCTGTGGCTCTGTGACTGAAGGAAAGCTATTTGAAGGTCTCTATTTTTAAAGAGTTATCCGCACTCCATCTATTGTTTTCTGGCCGGAGCTAATGCAGTACAATACGTGGGCGACAAAAGCCTTAACAATACATCTAGCTTTTTACACCTCTTCTGTCACACTAGAATCTCAAATGCGAGTTGAGTGGGGTCTACTTGGCTATAGAGATCCATTAAAGTGAAAGAGAGGAACACATAAAGAGAATATCCCTATGATTTATTTAATGAAAGACTTCTGTGTAGGTCACACTAGACCTGGGGCATATAGCCCATTTGCAGCTTTGTCCAATTTATATTGAATGCCCTGGGGAAACCTGTTGATTGACAGCTCCTTTGATAGCTTAGTGAACAGGGTGTGCTTTCATAAGATGAAAGTGTTTCATTTGACCCCAGACAAATAAACTTTCTCTTCTTAATTGCAAAGTTATCAACACTGAATATGGACTAAATGGTTGAATAACATCATATTTTTGCTATGAACTAAATTGCAGTTGCTTGTGGAGGGTGCTCCGGGAGTATGGGGTCCGGGGTCCTTTGCTAAGGGCTGTCTGGTCCCTGTACGACCGAAGCAGGAGCTTGGTTCGCGTTGCCGGCAGTAAGTCAGACTTCTTCCCGGTGCATGTTGGACTCCGGCAGGGCTGCCCTTTGTCGCCGGTTCTATTAATAATTTTTAAGGACAGAATTTCTAGGCGCAGCCAGGGTCCGGAGGGTGTCAGGTTTGGGGACCACATGATCTCATCTCTGCTCTTTGCGGATGATGTTGTCATGCTAGTCCCATCAGACCAGGACCTTCAGCATGCACTGGGACGGTTTGCAGCTGAGTGTGAAGCGGCTGGAATGAGAACCAGCACAGAAAAGGGTGGCTTGCCCACTTCAGGTTGGTGGAGAGTTCCCGCCTCAAGTGGAGGAGTTTAAGTATCTTGGGGTTTTGTTCAAGAGTGAGGGAAGGATGGAACGGGAGATTGACAGACGGATCGGTGCAGCTTCTGCAGTAATGCGGTCGATGTACCGGTCTGTCGTGGTGAAGAAAGTGCTGAGCCGCAAGGCGAAGCTCTCGATTTACCGGTCAATCTACGTTCCTACTCTCACCTATGGTCATGAGCTGTGGGTCATGACCGAAAGGACAAGATCCTGGATACAGGTGGCCGAAATGAGCTTTCTCCGCAGGGTGGCTGGGCGATTCCTTAGAGATAGGGTGAGAAGCTTGGTCACTCGGGAGGAGCTCAGAGTAGAGCCGCTGCTCCTCCACATCGAGAGGGGTCAGCTGAGGTGGCTCGGGCATCTGTTCCGGATGCCTCCTGGACGCCTTGCCGGGAAGGTGTTCCGGGCGCGTCCCACTGGGAGGAGACCCCGGGGAAGACCTAGGACACGCTGGAGGGAATATGCCTCCCAGCTGGCCTGGGAATGCCTCGGTGTCCTCCTGGAAGAGCTAGAGGAAGTGTCTAGGGAGAGGGAAGTCTGGGCATCTCTGCTTAGACTGCTGCCGCCGGATAAGCAGAAGAAGATGGTATGGTATGGTACTAAATTTACACACTGGACCAGAATTGATATAGAAATCAGAGGGCAAAAGCAAAGGATAAAACAGCAAATCGTATAATAAATCAGGTAATATTAGACATGGTTATAGTTTTTCGGTATGTTTTGATATTGTATATATATAAATTAAATAATAAATAGCAAAAAAATTGAGCTTGTGCTTAAAGTACATATTAAGGAATTGTTGCTAAATAGTTGCTGGGTTAAAGTTGCATGGGTTTGTTTCTTTAAAAAAATATATATATATTTATTATTTATTTTTTTCCCCAAGATTTCCTAATGGGAAAATATAATGTTTGTTACTGTATAAGTTTGAGAGCAGATATTGTAAAAAAAAAATGATCAATGATCAAATATTGATAATGATCAATATGCCATGTTAGACTCATATAGAGGCGGATGTGAGTTGTAGTCACTGGTGTTTCTCAGAGCAGACTTTCAGGTCCATTACCTGCAACTTGCAGAAGGGAGTTTTACTTACTCAAAAATGTTCTGAGGGCAGAAAGGAAAATGATTGGTTTACAGCTTCAACCAATGAAACTGAAGCAAAGGCGGGGTTAAGACGTTTGAACGTGCGGAGGGATTTACTGTAGTCTGTACCTACTCAATATAGGTTCAAATCACTGTTATTTTCGTGTATTATTCGCTGCTCTCAGGGCAGTACTCAATAGATTCAAATCTCTGTTATTTTAGTGTATTAATCGCTTCTCTCAGGGCAGGAGTACTCAATAAATCGCTTTAAATCACTGTTTAATTGTAAAATTGTATTGATATTTTGTCATAACCAACCCCAAAACATACACATTGGTAACCCTCTTATATAATATTTAACTTACTTTGTTTTAATATATGAGCAACTATATTCTAGTTTTAAATTCAGTTTTCTTGGAAAAAGTATTTTCTGTGTATGTGTGAGACTTCAATTCATTAGCCGCAGCGTGGCGCTTCACATCTGATGTGCGTTTATTAGTATGTTAGTAATTAATAGTTTAAAAAACAGTTTACAACATCCAGCAGCACAATGAACTCTTTTTGCCCAGCTAAATAATAACTGGAGACTCCTGATACCAAAAGCCTTGCACATTCAAGCTTAGAATGCTATTACATTAAAAATAAATTGGAAAGATCATTTTTAAAAATGTATAATTTCCATGGGTCTAGTCTACTCTTAACTCCAAGGAGTTTGAGTGTTCGGAGTAACGACTGTCCAGCAAAGCCCCCGCAACCAACCTCCACTGGCTCACTGCGTGTTTTCCAGCCACTGCGCCTGCACTCCTCCACCAGCTCCGCATACTTGGCTCTCTTGCGCTCATTTGCTTCCTCCAATCTGTCTTCCCAGGGGACAGTAAGCTCCACTATGACCACCTGCCTGGTCGACTGTTGTCACTGATGTTATCACCACGTCTGGGCGGAGTGAAGTGGACATTATGTGATTCGGGAACTTGAGCTGCCTTCCCAGGTCCACTTGAAGGTGCCAGTCTCTTGCATTGGCGAGGAGCCCACCTGGGGAGCATGGCTGCTGATGTGCCTTCTCCCCAGCTCTGACAAAGGAGATGGTTTGCTTGGAGGGATGCTGACTCTTACTGCTCTGAATCACTGCTGTGATTATATCTGCCAAAGCCCAGAGGACCTGGTCATGTCGCCAACGATACCGCCCATCCCGCAAAGCCCTGGACAGTAGCTGAGGATATGCTCCCGTGTACCACTTCTTTTGGCACAGTTGGCATGCTGGTGAGTCTATCATGCCCCAGCAGTGTAGGTTGGATGGGCTAGGTAGAAGATCGTACACCGAACTGATGAGGAACTTGATGCGCAGTGGTTCAGAGCTCCACAACTCTGCCCAGGTTATCTTGCGCTTCTCTGCGTTCTCCCACCTAGTCTAGGTGCCTTGCTGTTGCATACCGACCATTTTGGTCAGGCTGTCTTCCTCCACCTCTGCCCAGGCCTGCATGTCTCACCGCCACATTGCCAATCAGGACACCATGCCTCAGCCATTCCTCCGCTCTGTCCACCACTTCCTGTGCCTGCCACTTCCTTTCTGTCTTAACACAGATTCCAGCTGAGGAGACTTTGGCATCGGAGGAATCTTGGTACATCAAGACCTCCCGGGCACGTGTGACCTTGAACTCCTCGGACAAGCTGCTGATGGGAAGCTGCAGCTTGGTGGAATTGCCATAGAGGGCGATGTTACTTAGGAACCGTGGGAGCCCTAACTCCCTCCTGAGGAACTGACTGATGGTTCTCTCCAGTGCTTCTACCATTGTCGTGGGTACCTTGTGCCTTGGCAGGATTCCATGCTGGTACATCCAGGTTTTGTACTTTCCTGGAAGCCCCGACTTGTCAACTGCAGTGAGCCAGTTTGTCACGTCGTTTCTGGTTTGTTGGAGAGTGGTTGTGTCCTTCAGGGAGCTGTCAAAGATCTTCCCCAACCTCTTGACTGGTCTTTGTTACTGATGGAATTTGTGACCCCTCCAAGGTAAAGCGGAACCGATCGGCCACTTTGCCTTTCTTTAAGACCATGGACCTGGACTTGGCTAGCTTAAAACTCATCCTTGCCCATAGGATGAGGCGTTGGAGCCCCTGAAGAAGCCATCTGCACCCCGGAACTGAAGCTGCTGTCATGGTAAGATCATCCATGAAGGCTCTTATGGGTGGCTGCCGAGTACCAGATCTAGACATGGGGCCTCTACATTCCACCTCAGCTGATTTGACGATCATGTTCATGGCTAGAGCGAAGAGTCGTACCGAGATTGTACACCCGGTAATATGTACAGGCTGTTGCCTGGCAGATGTTACCGTTCCTGATGGAACTCTCAATCTGAAACTGCTGTAGTAGTCCAGAATCATGTTGCGGATCGTCTCTGGCACAATGATTATATAGTAATGATATTTTGGTATATTTTTCTCTGTTTATTTTTTGCTGGTTTTAGTCTAGTAAATCTATATACATTTTTAAGGGTATTTGATTCTTTTTAATCGTTTTGTCGTTACATCAGTAGACCATTTCTTTTCAGTCTATTATTGACTTGTTATTTTATTTCATTCTTCAGTTACCTGAATGAGCTGGCAGAAACTGGAAGGATCAAAGGAGCTAACACTGAAAACGTCTCTGATGCTGCCCAGTCTATGATTACAAATGGCCTGGATGCAAAGATGGAGAACGTTTGGTTTCACCTGATACAAGCGCACAATCTCACAGAGTTGTCTTTGTGATGCATAAATGTGATTGCAAAAGATCCCAATGTGGATCTTTGTGCAAACACTTAATTTTCTCACTGAGTATTGCAGAGAAACGAGGACTTGGTAAATTCTATTTACAGAAATAGCCAAAATGTTTTTTTGTTGTTATTGTTGTTTTTTATCAAGGTTCCTAAGCAGTTTGGAAAAGTATGGAATTTGATTGAAGTAATTTCCAGAATCCCTGTGTTTCCATATATACAAACAACATATCACAAAAAAATGAAGAGCAAAGATGTATCATTAAACTGCTGTACTTTTAACTAGCCCATGTCATCATTCTTAAAGGTTTTTAAGTGCTTTATTTTTTTTTCTATTAGTCAGGAGTCGTTGAACTTGGCCATGGGTCACCTGGCCAAATGTCTGTCAGTTCCTCCTTATATACACAAAGTGTAGGTCTTACTGCAAATGAAATACATAAAGATTTTGGTTTCAATGTACACTAACAGTCATAAAAAACAACAATGTAAAATGTATTTCGCCTGCAGGCTTCAGTGTTGAATATTGAACAATGAACATTCTCATTTTCAAATATTTCCTGGACTACTTTATTTGTGGAGTAAACTTAGTGCCAGGAACATTAATGAAAAACCTTAAAGGTGCCCTAGAATGTGAAATTGAATTTATCTTGGCATAGTTAAATAACAAGAGTTCAGTACATGGACATGACAGTGAGTCTCAAACACCATAGTTTTCTCTTTCTTATTTAAATCTCGTTTTTGACAAACACTCCTGAAAAACAGGCGAATCTCCACATAACACCAACTGTGACGCAACAGTTGGGATCATTAATATGTACGCCTCTAAAAATTTGCATATGCCAGCCCATGCTCAGTGCCAGGCGAAACTGCACAGCCGAATCATCGGAAGTTCTGCAGGTGAAGAAACAAGCGAGGATCATAGAGAAAATGGCAGATCTATCTATAATCTATCTATAATCTATCTATAATCGGATACCGCTACAGTTTAATTCAAAGTTGTTAGTTGCTCTGCCCATTTCACCGCGGACTGTTTTTCTAACCTGGAACAATATCAAGCAGCCAGTCTTCTCTCGGCGTCTCAAACGGACGAAGGGGGCAATTTCAACTCACGTTATATTCCCGCAAGCGGTAAGTAGTGATTTTATTAACGATAATTTACACTGTGTTGTTATCTAGATCCAGCGCGATATTGTTTTTTCCTCGAGAGACATCGTGGCTTGCAGACGAGCGAACGAAGCATGGCAGTTGTTCAGTGTTTGGATGTAACTACAAATGAACACAAAAATATTTTTTTAGCTCCTTCATCCGAGCCTCTGGAGAACCAGTGGGTTATGTGAATTTCTAATGTGTAATTGTTCAAGTCCAGACAGATAATCTTTCTCTCAAAGTCGTTCAACACTGTTTATGCATCAGTAAATCGCTTTGCAGTGATAAGATCTTCATTCACGCGATCGACAGGCTGTCATCTGCTCAATGCTGGAATAGATCTAAATACTTAAAAAACTTATCATGATTCGTTAATCCCGATAGCTGTAATAGTAAAAACGTATAATCGCTGTAATAGTAAATGTTTTCCAGATAGCTCTACATGTAATGCCAGATATTTCATATGCAAGCATGTCAGCCAATCACAGCAGTGGGCGTTTACACTGAAGTCTCACAGCAGACACGCCCCTTCAAACAGAGTGTCCAGATCAGGGTATGAAATCAGGCTAGGAAATATGCCTTTTATTTCTAAATTATAACAAATTTTGATCTAATAAACATACTAACATTATAAGGGCACCCCAGGAAACATTATAAAATAATAAAATAATCCATTCTACGGCACCTTTAAAATCTTTAAGCTGAAAGACATTTATAACGCCCTCAAAACCAACAGTTTCAAAGTCATACAACAAAATAGCACTACAGTTCCAGTTATATTGTTACATGCTTCACACAGTAAAGTGCACATTTAAGTCAGTTTGGTGCGCCTGGAAGGCTAAAATGCACTAAAATAACACACCCATATTGAGTACTCCTGCCCTGAGAGCAGCCTGTAATACACTAAAAATAACAGCGATTTAAACCTATTAGAGTACTCCTGCCCTGAGAGCAGACCGTAATACACTAAAAATAACAGCAATTTGAATTTATTGAGTACTACTTCCCTGAGAGCAGCGCGTAATACTAAAATAACAGCAATTTAAATTTATTGAGTACTCCTGCCCTGAGAGCAGGGCGTAATACACTAAAAATAACAACGATTTGAACCTATATTGAGTACTCCTGCCCTGAGAGCAGCATATAATACACTAAAAATAACTGCGATTTTAACCTATATTGAGTACTCCTGCCCTGAGAGCAGCATATAATACACTAAAAATAACTGCGATTTGAACCTATATTGAGAACTCCTGCCCTGAGAGCAGCGCAAAAGACACTAAAATAACAGCAATTGAAATTTATTGAGTACTCCTGCCCTGAGAGCAGGGCGTAATACACTAAAAATAAGAACGATTTGAACCTATATTGAGTACTCCTGCCCTGAGAGCAGCATATAATACACTAAAAATAACTGCGATTTGAACCTATATTGAGAACTCCTGCCCTGAGAGCAGCGCGTAATACTAAAATAACAGCAATTTAAATTTATTGAGTACTCCTGCCCTGAGAGCAGGGCGTAATACACTAAAAATAACAACGATTTGAACCTATATTGAGTACTCCTGCCCTGAGAGCAGGGCGTAATACACTAAAAATAACAACGATTTGAACCTATATTGAATACTCCTGCCCTGAGAGCAGCGCTAGGGCGGGAGATGTATCATTTTGACCGTTGAAAAGTCGCAGAGATTTGAACGAGTTCTCATGTCGCATATCAATTTCACAGACAGCGAGGTAGCATTGGAAAAGCATGTTTTTCATCAGTTACCCCCTCAGCAGCTTTGTTGCGGTCGACTGATGAAACAGTTGAATCAAAATGCATACAATACCATATTTAGACGATGATTATTATTTCTGTACATTTTAATGTTCGCTGATTATCTTAATAAACGTTAGAGGATGCTGAATTTTAACAAAATATATAGTAAATTTACTCACCTTGAAATAAACGTGTTCTCCCACGAATATCTGTCTTTGTCTTGTAGTCCCGACTAATGGTGCGTTCACGTCATCTCATATAGATCGTATTTAAGAGTTGAACTCACTTGAACGCCACTACAATCTTGTAAATACCAGTGGGGAGCTCAGGATTTTCTCTAAGCCCCGATCTTTACGAGTTGTGGGCGTGTTACTGAGAAACATGGCAGAATACCACAACACTTAAAGGTATTTAACAGTGATATTGTCAGGCTTTTCTGTTCGGTTCTGATTCGGTTCGGGAGTATAGATAAAAGCCCGCCCGCACTTACAATTGATTGGTTGGGTCCTTACAAGCGCTTCGTGAGGCACACTAGCACACACACGCAAGGTCTCTCGCTCCCTCTCTCTACACATTCTTCCCCCGGTAGACGTAGAATCCACAGCTAGATCAATGAGAAGCCCTATTACAACGACCATCATTTGCAGTGTCACACAGTTCTGAAATTATCGTACATAATAGGATTTTTTCCATTATTGATCGTACATCGTACAGAGGTCAAAATTATCGTACAAATGCGATAATTATCGTACATCTGGCAACACTGCTCCGCACTTTCAAATGTCTTAACCCCGCCTTTGCTTCAGTTTCATTGGTTGAAGCTGTTAACCAATCATTTTCCTTTCTGCCCTCAGAACATTTTTGAGTAAGTAAAACTCCCTTCTGCTTTGAGGTTCTGCCTCCCAGTTGGGGGAAACAATAAAAGTGCATGTCTGAAATGCGAGACTCAAAGAGAGCAGGGTTATGCTCAGGCTAATTATGCAACATCCCACACCTGCCTTGTGGTACCTGATCACAATTTCAGAGAGTTGGTAACAAAGTTCCTTTTAAAAAAAACCTATACCTCCACACCAGCTCTTAGATTTAAGGGGCTGTCACTTCAGAACAGTGTAAACCATGGTGAGTGGGAGCTTGGATATATATCCCAGTTCTGCACATTCACTCTCATCTTGTGCAACCTTTACCGTTCTAACAGGCAGATCCGTGGTTTGGCAGAACAGACGTTTGGCAAATATCACATTAATAGCATCTAACTCAGGATTGCATGGCTCTTTGCAGGTGTGACTAGCTCAGAGGCTTGCATTGATATTGTTGTGTTATCAAAGACAGCTCACAGTGTTTTTAGTCCTCTTTGAAGGGATAGTTAACCCAAAAAAGTTGTATCACTTATATATTTCCAAACAAGATTGTTCCGTCAAGTGAGTCCTGAACAAATCATTCTTTTCAGGGTTCTTATCGTTTAGAATCTTTAAATTACTCCATTCTTCTGTTATTCTAGTTTACCTTAAGTTTGTTTCAGTTTAGTTGTATTTTTGTTTGTTGCTACTTCTATCGTGTGGCTTTTTCATGTTTTTTTTCATGAAGATTTTCAGTTCATTACTTTCGGTTTGGTATGCATGTGTACCATGTGATTCCAGTGTTGTTTTAACCACTGCACATGTGGAACTTCCTGTAAGCAGAACATAATTTCAAACTCCCAAGTTTCCCCCTTGAGGGGACAATATCGTTTATATCAATATACTTTGATGTTTTGAATTTTTTTTTTAATTGTGCGAGATTTTTTATTTCAGGTAACGAAAATGTTTTAGTGTAGTTTTCATTTTAGTTTTTGTTAGCAATAATGACTTATTTCGATGTTGGAATTTAGCAATTAAGCCATATGGATCACTTTTGTGAAGCTGTTTGTCCTTTTTGGAGCTTGAGAGAGGTAATAAACTGTCTTTATATGGAAAAGCTGAGTGTGAGTCTGGTTTCCAAAGGAAAAGGAAAACTGTTTGGGCCAGATTTACTAACAGCTTGCGCCAGCACAAACCCTCTTTTGGCATTAAAAAACTACTGTCAGGATTTACTAAGTACTCACAGTAAAAAAAATTTGCACTGAAAAGGCGTGGACAAGGTTATTTTTTACGGCTGACCTCATTGCATATGCATTTGTAGGAGTTTCCATTTCAGACGCAAAATCCATGGGAGGAGAGTATTTAAATGAGTCAAGGTGATTTACTAAGGTTTGCGCTAGTCAGTTTACTGGTATTTGCACCGTTATTTACTGCCCAAAAAAAAGCACGTCTTAAACCAGATGCTAATTTGCGCTGCTCTTGGTAGATTGCATTGGTCATTATGGAAATGATCCGGCTGCAACTGTGTTCTTTAATTTGTGCGTCGTCAGTACAGTCGCGCAGAACTTTTCACTCCCATCAGGTCTTTTTTTGGAATTGTGCTCTCATGCTGATTTGCCCTGTTTAGTAAATCTGGCCCTCTATGTATTTGTAACTACATGAGAATGAGGTTGTTGTTGTTTTTTTTGTTTTGTTTTTTGCTGAACTGTCCCATTAATCCTCTGGAGCTTGTCCTGTTTTGACAGACCACATTGAATGAGTTAGCATGTTGCCTTAGGTGTTAGATGCGAGAAAGAGGGAGTGAAGGCCACAGTAGCGTCTGCCTGTGAAGAGATGCCAAAAAAAATAACAATGAATATGGATCAAGCTCTTACACACGCAAAGCAGTCTGGGACACCAATCCTGTTCAAATCCATTTATGTGGAGTCTGTCTAAATAGGACCTGAGAGCCAGCTTCTAACCGCAGGGCCTCAGGGACAACCCAGTCCCATCACCCCCTCCTCACCTGGCAAAACAAGTAACAGAACACAGTCAGAACAAGCCCACGAGGAACCAAACCCCACCGTGTGCTATTGACAAGCTCTGGAATAGTCGCAGCTCTATCTTTATTCACCAGCTAACACCTGCCAGCAGTTCACCTTAACACAGAACTAGCATGCTGGAAACCGCACTTCAATTCAGAAGTCGCACATCAGCTGTCAGCGTGAGGTGTGGATGGGGTCAGAGCAACAGAATTGCTGTTGTTTGGGAAGTTTCTTTTTTGGGGTCTGCGTCTGTTACAGGGCACGACCGAATGTTGTCTTTAGTTATTTGTAATATTTATAAAGAAAAATACACCCATAGAGTATAAATTATTTAACAAGCATGAGAATAAGCCTTCCATATGACGGTTGGTTCATTTTATTGTCCCTGGGGTTCCTGATGTCAATCCCCGACCTCCTATTCCCAGGTGCCAGTCGTTCAGAGGCACGAGCGCTGCTAGAAATCACACGTCTGTCCTCGGCGTGCTGGTGGATCGCTGCTGTTTGCCTCCATCTTCTTTTTTTAACGACGACTCACAACGTCCGTCGTCCATGCTAAACCTACCATGCGACAACACAAAGGAAATATTTGTCTCCTAGGCATTATCTACAAATGCACATATTTTCTTATATTTTCTCGGCTGTGATGTGTGGACGCACGGTTTGTGTGACAATACCTTCAGAAGAAACTCCTACATGAGCCTTGAAGTTTCCCCAGTCCCTGAATCACTGAATATTTTATAGCTTTAGTGTATTTTTTGCCTGTCAATCTGCCAGCTGTTTCTTTCTTTCTTTCGTTTTGTGTGTGTGTGTGTGTGTGTGTGTGTGTGTGTGTGTGTGTGTGTGTGTGTGTGTGTGTGTGTGTGTGTGTGTGTGTGTGTGTGTGTGTGTGTGTGTGTGTGTGTGTGTGTGTGTGTGTGTGTGTGTGTGTGTGTGGTATCAGATCACCTTTTCACGCTTCATAGGAATTCATTAGGCATTGTGTAAATTAAGGCGACGACAGATTTAGGGGAGGAAAACAAGGACGTCTTCACCCCTCTTCTGCTATTTATCGTCTCTGCCCAATTCTCTCCATACTTGAAAAAGCTGTTCTGGCATGTTTCTCCACATCTCAACTGCAATTAACTGTAGGTCATGTACTTGTACATTATCTCTATTTGCGTCTCAGGGTTGCTGTGCTGCTGTAAAAAACAGACCCAAATATAGAAATGCATATAGATTGTCATTGTGCACTGTGAAGCTTTTTAAATCCTGTTTTGAATATATTATTAAATCTCATTTTTACATTTCAGTAATTACATAGTTTTTTTCATACCAAATATTGGTGTTTCTTCTACTTTGGCTGTTTATCCATGTTCCAAGAGTAGATTTTAATTAAAACCAAAATATTTCAAACTTTTCTGTTTATTAGATTAGGGTCACAATAAAACTGACTTTTTTTTTTCTTTTTTTTTTGCTACTTTTCAGATGACTTTTATAGACTATATTATTTTACATTTATCCCAAAGCCAGACTTTCAGGGCCCTTTTTTAACGATCTGAAACACAAGTGTCATTATCGCAAAGCGCAAGTAACTTTGTGGGCGGGTCTTGGCGCTGTTGCTATTTTCCCGGCGGGATAAATGACTCTTGCGCCCTTCGCAAATCTAAAATGGGTTGGTCTGGAGTAGCTTCATTATTTATAGGTGTGGTTTGGGCGTAACGTGATATAAACCAATCAGAGCGTCATCTCACATTCCCTTTAAGAGCAGACGCGCTTTTTCTAAAGCTGCGTTCACACTACACGCGACCAAGCGACGCGATACCATTCATTTTCAATGGGGAGCGGGCGATTTCCGGCGACATGCGCGGTCGCGACCGTTGGCGACTGGATGGGGCGTGTCTGGCGACGCGACAAAGTTGAGAAATGTTTAACTTTATGCAAATGAAGAGCGACTTTAGCGAGCGACAACCAATAGCAGTGAAGTCAGTGGAGCACACGTGATCCGTCACTCTTCAGTGCAGCGTCTGACCGAGGCAAGATGAATGAGAAGTTTATTTTAGCAGTCAGAAACTGTCCAATAATTTATGATATGTCTCTGTGTACATACAGTAGTGCTCGTCGTGCTGACTCTGAGGCCGAATGGTTTCGTGAACTCAGAAAGACCAGTATTTGCCCATTTTCTGCAGTTAAATAGCCGCGATAGCACAGGGCACTCGCTGTTTCTCATTCAACTTTAATATTATGCATTTTATGTACTGATCCCATTTATATTTCGACTTTTCCTTCCAAAATGTTAGGTTGTAGCGGCAAGAAAACAGATTTGTTGTCTACAACACGTAACATCCGTGAATGTCACTCACAAACATTACCTAGGCAACCAGAAGTGAGAACGCCCACTAACGACCTCATCGCCAGCCACTGGCGACATGCAGCGATAAAGTCGCTTGTAGTGTGAACGGGGCTTAAAGCGGATTCCTATTGTAACGGCGGATTTGCGCTGAACCGCCCAGGGAGCGCAAGTTCATTCCCTAGTTTAGCGACGTGCTTCTGTGGAGGGAAAAGACCGCTGTGTGCAAAAATAGGAATGATACATGCGTCAGTGTACAAAGTCAATTGCGCTGGGTGCAAGATAGGGCCCTCAGTCTTGAAATATGGATATGGATGGATTATAAAAATAGTTATCACATTGAATTAATCTTTGTGTGTGTGTGTGTGTGGGTGTGGGTGTGGGTGTGGGTGTGGGTGTGTGTGTGTGTGTGTGTGTGTGTGTGTGTGTGTGTGTGTGTGTGTGTGTGTGTGTGTGTGTGTGTGACATTTCCATTCAAGCTGTGTTTTTGGTAAATTGTGTAAAAAACAAAAAAATTATAATTCTGTGTATTCAGTTTACATGAAATGTTACAGTAGATATGAAATCAACATTAGAAATACAAAGAACTTGTTTTATTTTATTCCAGCATTTTATTCCAAAAATGTTAAAAAATCACTTCTTCCACCATAATTTCCATCACAGAATGATAAGAAATTCATTGCATAATTTAAGATTTGGTATAAATGACAATGTGGTAGGGATTTTTATGAAAACAACTGTTAGTGGACAAATTAAGCTAAAGAGAGTGTACCATAAGACCAACATTGCCCATAGTTGAAGAAACACCCATATATAAGTTTAATATGATTTACACAAGTAGGAAATGTTCCTAGATCCTGAAACAACATTCCTGTTGACCAGTCAGCGTTTTTTGGGGTTAGGCACTGTTGATGCCATAACATTCCCTACTTGTGTGAATAACACTGTGCGTATACAGCATACTGTAAATTCACTGTTTTGGCTGGTATTTGTCCCCTTTTTTTGCCTTTGCTGCCGGACAGTGAACAAGAAGCACCGTGGATCACATGGTAAGATATCTCAGAAAACCAAGTTCAAACCCACACAAGTGGAGAACATTTGTTTTTATCTTGTTTTATCTTGTTTTTATGCACTAACTAAAATACATGAACAAGTCTGTAAAACCATTAGTGACATCTTAACACACAGCTCTGTTCTCCTATGAAATGTCTTGGAGTTTACAGCTAATTCAGTGAAATGGCGTTTCCAGCTTTGTGAATAGCAACATAAAATACACATTCCATATTCAACTTAAAGGGATAGTTCAATCAAAAGTGAAAATTATGCCATCATTTAAATTATTTTTTGGTGAACTATCCCTTTAATGCACCATTGTATGACAAAATCATTGCTACTTTAGTAACACAAAGTATTACTCAAACCCATGACTAGCTATTCAAAGAACAGAATCTGCAGCCCAAGAACAGTCATAATACAGTTACTTGAATTTGAGCCTCAGAAGAGATGACAAGCATACACTGAAAATGAGATAATGTAACCTAATATTCATAAACTAATATAATTCACACACACACACACACACACACACATATATATATATATATATACAGACCCTTTCCAAAACATTAGAATATCATGGAAAAGTTTATTTATTTCCATTTATTTCCGTCTACCAGGACATTTTCAGAGCACTTCATGCTTCCTTCAGCAGGCAAGCTTTATGGAGATGCTGACTTCATTTTCCAGCAGGATTTGCACCTGCCCACACTGCCAGAAGAACCAAAACCTGGTTCAATGACCATGGTATCTCTGTGTAATTACTGTGTGATTTCATGTAATATTCTAATTTTTTGAAATCCTGTTTTCGAGGGTTTTATGAGCTGGAAGCCCAAATTATGTACAAATAAACAACTAAATACTTGAAATCGTTTAAGTTGTGGGCCCTGAATCTATAATCTATGGAAGTGGAATTATGGAAATAAATAAACTTTTCCATGATATTATAATTTTTTGGAAAGGGTCTGTATATGTAGGATGAAGTTTATTTGTCCAGTGGTGTTCATGTGATAAAAAGAGGGAATTGGGCTGTTTACCGCATCCCTGATGAATTTAGTACGATTATTACCTCCCAAGGCCACAGGTGAGGCAACTTATCCATTGAAGCAGAAGTAGGCAGCCAGAGGATCCCCTGAAACAAGCTTCACGCCTCACATATGATAACACTGCAGGATTTTCGCTCTTGCCTCTCCAAAAACAAATATGAGTCTTCTAATAATATCTTAGTGTATTGCAAAGAGTTGCCCCATCTGCAAATACAGAGAGAGGGAGGGAGGGAGGCCCATGCGCCCCATGCAATCTGTTTCCAACACGAAAGCCCGCTGGAGACTTGGTTAAAAGAAACACATTCCTATTTACAATATGTTAGAGATTTAAATTAAATTAGCATTACATCTGTGATTTGTGAGAATTCTAAGGAACTTTAAGGCATTTATGGATGTTTTCCATGCTTTCTTCTCATTGAAACATTTGGTTCAGTCCACATGGTGTTTAAATGGCATAGAGAAGTTTGTCTTTTCTGTGAAGAAATACTTCAACCTTGCAATATTGTAATGTTTGCTGGAATTGTAGCCCAAAGTACAAACATAAATCATAAAGCGAAATGCAATCTTTAGCAGTGACCTTTAATATTCTTTTTGTGAATATTAAAGGTCACTGACAATATTCAGATTAAAGCTTGGCCAATTTTTCAATTAAACCATTACATTCGGTTCCCTACATTCTGAATATGTGCTTATGACCTCTGTATGCTCCTTGGCATATTTAATAAGTCACATCAGATGCTAACTGTAATTGGAGCGGCCCGTCCCTTTTAGGACTTACTACGGTATCGCATGAAGTTACTGACAAGTTCCAATTTTTGAGTTAGGCAGCTCTTTCATGCATTTCGTCAACTTCGACATCAAAGGCTTGATTCTGGCATTCGACTTAGTTATTTAAATCCTCATTATCATAAGATTTCAATATTTTAGACATTCTCTAATTTTCCTCTGGATAGAATGAAGCTGATTTAATAGGCTGTATTTAATTTTTCACTATTAGACGAGAGATGTGCTTGGGTCGTTTTAAAAATGTAAAAAGCATATTTTCATGCAAGAATGACTTCGCATAACAGCCGGAGGAGGGGGTGGGGAGGAATCCCACCGTTTGGAGCATGTTGCAGGACCACTGCCAACAGATAAATTATTCAAATTAGTCTGTCTCAGGCAAGCATAAAACATAAAGAGCTGAACTCTGTCTTTTGTCTTTTTCTAAGTGGTAATACCACAAGTCCACGGCTGTTGGCTGATTTTGTAAAGATCCCACTTTATGTTTTCTATTAAAAAATCTGTTGTTTTATATTATTAACTTCAAATTGGGAACATAACTGATCATTAATTTAAACACAAATGTATTTTTGATCCTTGCTGAAAGAACAAAAAAACAGCTTAAACCTGCCTAGCCCAGTCAAACTGTTTAGGCTGGGTTTTTTTGATAGGTTTGTGGGGATTTTGGGTTCTTTTGGACCATTCAGACCAGCTATAACAACTTGGCCAGGCTGAAAGACCAGCAAACCACCTTAGGCTGGTTTAAAACATTTAAAAAAAAGTTTGTTTTGTAGTATCAAATGTACATCTAAAGTTCTTTCTTTTTTTAACCTTCTCCCTGGTTAGATTCAGAGGCCCCTGCGGACCCTGTGGCTCCAGTCATTGTAATCCCACCCCGAAACACTACGGTGGTGGCCGGGGTCAGTGAGGCCACGCTGGAGTGTGTAGCTAATGCCCGGTGAGTGCGGCTATATGGACACACGCTGTTCCCAGCAGCACGCAGTTCATTTAACACTCATTTCCCTCGGACAGGTTCACAACCATCAATATTCAGTCTGTCTTTCTCCATTTAACCTTCATTTTAAAGCCATTATTATAATAGTTGCTAAAGTAACACTTACAGTGCATTGAACGTGTTTTCCAGAAACATCAGTGATCAACAGGATATATACTGTATATATACAGTAGTCAACATTTGAAGTGGATCAAAACCTTTCATCAGTTATACATGAATTTTGAACAATACCCGTTCTTGTCTTAGGACAACTTTGAAGAACTTTTTTGATCCACTTCAAATGTTTACTACTGTATATATAAGATTTTAAAGTTGTATGATTTTTGTAAAGTTTTTGAAAGAAGTATCTTATGCTCACCATGGCTGCATCTGTTTGATCATGAAAACAGTAATATTGCGAAATATTAGTATGATTTCTCTGCAAATATATTCTAAAATGTCATTTATTTCTGTGACGCAAATCAGAATTTTCAGCGTCATTACTCCAGTCTTCAGTGTCACATGATCCTTCAGAAATCAGTTTAATATGATGATTTAGTGCTCAAGAAACATTTATTATTATTATTATTATCAATGTTGATTCTTTAATCTATAAAATGTTGTAACATTATAAATTACTGTCACTTTTGATAAATTAAATGTGCACTTGCTGAAAATAAGTATTAATTTCTTTTAAAAACATGATAGTGTATGCCAGAAAAATGGTTCTACTATCACTTCTGAGTTACAATTTTGACAAAACCTTATGTCCTGAGTAGTGACACACCTTTGTGACAAGTTCGCAACAACAAAGCTCAGTACATCACATTTTTGCCCTGTCGTTCTCCACAGTCCAGTTGAGAAGCTCAATTTGGTGTGGCGAAGAAACGGCGTGGAAGTGGCCAGCGGTGTGGGCTCCTACAGCAGACGTTTGACCATCATCAATCCAACCAGTGCCGATGTGGGCATGTATATGTGCGAAGCCTCGCTTTTGGACAGCAGTGTGAAGCCGGCGGAGGCCAGAGCCTTCCTCACTATCACAGGTAAATCACATCGTCCAATAAAAGCTCCATTTCTTCTCTCCGTCACAATGCTTTCACAGCTGTACGTCTGCAGAGAAAATCCACCATCTTAATGGTTTCACTCAGTGGGGAGTGATGAACAGCAAAGCCCTCTGATAGGTATAGCACTACATTACTGCACATAAAACCTCAAATTATACACTGTATTAGCTGAGCTAAGAGCTTTTAGGAGAGCCTCAGGCATTACAGCTATCGGTCACAGCGCTCTATGAGAATATCACCAGGTAATACTAAACATTAGGATCTTCCTGAATACACACCGCTGAAGTGCCATCAGACCTATTTCCAAGTCATCTGATTTACAAAAAAAACAGAAAGTGCACATGTGTAGTCTTTTGTTGAAATAACGGCGTGTAAGGAGATAAATGTTGGAGTTATCATATCTTTAGGACAGCTCAATGCATTAGAAAAAAGGAAGCTGCATCTGCAAACATCTTTGTGTGTTACATGAATACAATGTTAATTTAATAGAGTTGATTGGTACCTAAAGAAGCCATTTCTACCTCATCTGACATGTAAAATTACTTTATCTAATGTAGTAATAGAATGATGTTAAAATAAAAGTGGTCTAATATTTAATATTATTACTATTATTTATATACTATTATCATTATTAGTGCTGCTGTTGTTGTTATTATTGGTATAGACACATAAGCTATAATTATTATTAATGATATTACATAATGAATAATTATTATTATTATTAATATATGTTCCTAAATAGTATTCTATTGTATAATAAAACATTAAAAAACAGACTAATAATAACAGTCATTTCTTATGTAATAGAATGAATGTCAATAGTAATAATAGTAGTAGTATAATTAATTTTAAAATATTAATATAAGAAATTTTATAAAAATGTAATTAATAAATAATTTTCTTGAACAAATTTTGATATTACTACACAAAGCACATTATTTGGATTAACTGGAGAGAAAAAAATGAGTAATTTAACTGCAATTGTAAGGCCAGTAACACTTTATTCCGATGGTCCACTTTAGACTTTTTACTGACTAAAAGTAACTTTGCAGCTACATGTCAACTAACTCTCATTAGAGTATTAGTAGACTGCTTAACATCTGCTAACACTTTATTTTGATGTTCCCCAACAGACATTCTACGGACTATTAGTAATTTTGCAACTACATGTCAACTTATTCTGCCAACCTGCACCTTAACACCAGACCCTAACCTAGGTTAGGTCTATTACAGCCTACTAATATTTTAATTAGTAAGTTGACATGCAGTTGACAAGTTACTGGTAAAATGTCTAAAGTGGACCATCAAAATAAAGTGTAACCATAAGGCCTACTGTATAACTTGTGAACTATATATCATGCCAAATATGAATTCATTGTCCACATTTGTCTTCGTCTCTTAGCGAGAGATAGCAGCATACAACAAGATTCTCAATTTCTTAATTAGCTGTTCCTGAATGATTTCGCTTTATGTTTTCTCTGATTAATGTTAGTGTCGGGCTGAATTCAGTTTTTCCTGTCTTTTATATTTATATTGAAATTTATTTATAGCTACAGTCAATATATTTAACACATGCTGAGTACAGGCAGTACTGCTTCTCTGTACAGTTATATAAGGAAACCCACTGAGCTAAACAGCATATTAAATATTTATGCCTCACATCGGTGTCCATTCAAGAGTCCAGCTGACAGGTGTTCTGAACTCCATGTGAAGTCCAATACATATGTATAGACAGACGAATCCGTAACAGGAGGAATATATTACACTAGGCAAGACAGAGTGGATGTGAACTGATTAATGTGGGCTGTCAGTATGGCGCTGCACATAAGTCAGGAGCTTAGTGACTGTTTGGGTGTCTGAATTATATTCAAGATCTCTAAGTATGCATTTATTCATCTGCTTATTTGTGTAAAAAAATGCACTTCAGATTTTTGATGGTCTGCAAGTTTTTCTCAGGAAACATGCATCACAGTTATGTCTCTCAAGCGTAAATCTCTACAATAATATCTCTCTTAAGCTGTACATTATAAGAGATTAATTTCTTGTAAAACTATTAAAGAGATCTATGAAATAGCTCATAGAAAATAAATCAATGAATGTGCTTTCTCGCCCCGATTTCCATGATTAAAGCATCTAAATAACTGATTAAAGGAATAATTTACCCAAAAATGAATAGTTTATTTTCCTTCTTGTCACTCCAAATCAGTGTTATTTTCATTTTCAATGAATAACAACTCAATGGTGCAGTGTGTAATTTCTGCACCACTCCCCTCATCTGCCATTGGACAGACAAACAGATAGACCAGCCCCAAACTCATGCCATTGGTTGAGTCAGTATTGCTGTTTTCAGACTGATCAGGATACTCAAACAAACAGTATTTTTTTAAATACTTTTTAGGGAGATCAAACTATTAATTGTATACTTATAGTTGATTCTGCATATTAACCTGTACTTTAACATTTAAAAAAACAATGAGATTAACTGAAATCAAAATCATACCCTCAGGCGTACAACAGCTTGTTACTGGGCCAGTACCCTTAACAAGGCAAATTGTATCACATATGTGACCTTGGATCACAAAACCAGTCACATGTCGCACAGGTTTATTTGTGGCAATAGCCAACAATACATTGTATGGGTCAAAATTATCGATTTTTATTTTATGCCAAAAATCATTCGGATATTAAGTAAAGATCATGTTCCATGAAGATATTTAGTAAATTTCCTACCGTAAATATATAAAACATTTATTTTTGTGAGTGAATGCTGCACAATCACGAACATAAATGGACAACTTTAAAGGAGATTTTCTCAATGTTTCGATTTTTTGCACCCTCAGATTCCAGATTTTCAAATAGTTGTTTCTCGACCAAATATTGTCCTATCCTAACAAACCATACATCAGTAAAAAGCTTAATTATTCAGCTTTCATGTGATGCATAAAGCTCAATTTCACCCATGTGACTGGTTTTGTGGTCCAGGGTCACATATATGCCTTAAAAGTATATATTAGTAACTTAGAGTATATGTATCATTAAGCTGCTTCTATTAAACTTTAATGGGTAAAAAAAAAATACAGTGTTGTCCCTTTAAGGGTATTGCCTAGTGACAAACTGTTGTACCACTAAAGCCCAATTTATACTTCAGCGTCGAACAGCGTCGGGTGTGTGTAGCATGCGTACCATTCGGCACACCCTGGCGTGCACCTCTCCAAAAATGTAACAACGCGTCAATTCTCTGCAGATGGAGAATTCTAAATCAGATACAGTAGCACAGTAAAGATTACATATATGAATGCATTAGTGAGAGAACGATTGCGTGGCAGCGTCTCTCTACTAATAGTAAAGCTGTGGGTTTTAGTTAAGAAATATATGCTAGAACTTTTCAGTTTCTAAGCTATTTGATTAATAAATCACAGAACAGTGTTGACAATACATTTTTGCACTACTGAATGTTTCTGTGTGCGCAATCTGTGCGTTATGTGCGAGCTGCTGTCTGTATGTGTGTGAGTTACAGTGCAGCAGCGCATTCGTTTAGAACGGGCGATTAACTTGTGTGTACAATAAGCTGTTTAAAATGTGTATTCTCCCAATAAATTTTCAGCATCTAGATGGTACAATCAAACATATCTTGTGGAGCGCTCTCGGAGTATGCATTTATTTTTCATTTTTACTGTTGGAAACAGAGCGTAAAAGTACTTCAAAGATTTCTTATCCTGTTGCGCCCTCTATAGGCCATGACCAGCAACTAGTTGATGTCAAGCTTAAAGCATCATGGCAGAGCATTAAAGTTGACTAGTCTGTGCAATCCCTATGACCGAATTGTATTTTATGGGTGAACCATTCCTTAAAAAAAAATAAAAAAAACATTCATACAGACCTGATTACAGTATAATGTGAACATGATAAATAGCAGATTTCCCTCATTACAGACTCATAACAGATGTTTTATAAGCATGAAGTTTATAATGTAAGACTGCAGCATTTCAAAGTTTCAGTGGCCATCTGTGCCTCTACAGGAAGTCCAAACATTACAGTAGAGGACGTTGTGTATTAGGAGAGGGAAGTGAATGAAACATGCCCAACAGTGCTCTCAGTCTTAATGCGACCCTTCCACATGTCTGACTGCCAAAGACACGTGACTACATTTAGCACAGAAGCCGAGCATTTCAATCTTGACAATGTTGATGAATTCATTACTTTTGCTCCAGTAAACGTTCAGTTGCTACAGAAAAGGGAATAAATTTGTCCCACACCCATCTGCGCTCAGCGAAAATACAGTTTTTAAGGAAATACATTGAATTCCACTGACTGAATCACTCGATTATTGCTGAAGCCGTTTATGAATTTCAATACCTTGAAAACGTCCTTCTTTTGTATTCAGTTGAGAAATGACAGTGTTCTCAAATAAGCTTGTTTGCTTTTGCAGAAGCACCCTATTTCACCGCTGAGCCCAGGAGGAAGATGATGGGAGAGGTGGAGAAAAGTGTGGATATCCAGTGCCAAGCTCGAGGTCAGTGCTTTTCGTGCAAGACTTAAACTGAGGGAGCTGGATTCGAGGTTTAAAAGTATACTCCCCAATATACTTTACACACACAAGACACACAGAACACTTCAGCCCCCCCTCTGATCTATGCGCTTCATCGAGCACTCCGAGCTTTTGTAGTCAGTAATCTTAGTTATGTAAAGGTATTTATAGCAATTTTCGCATTGCATTCTTTGCGCTGCCACCCACCGTTGTGAGTTAACTCCCAGGAGCGCCGTGCGGGTCTATTAACCAACCCCAAAAGCTGCATCCTGCTCTGTTTGGGGGTGATTTATAAAATCGGTACATTTAGAGGATGTCAGCATCCCTTCGTCAAAGACAAATGGTAGCCTTTCGGACGAGTGGCGAAGAGTTTACGATTAGCTGTGAGATATGAGGTGTTGATGGGAAGGGGCTTAAACCATTATCATTATAGTGTGGAAAAATGGCTGATGAAATGGTATTGGTTTTCTTTCAGAAATATTCTCTAGCTTTCTAATAGTGCTGAAATGGAAAGTCGGCCCAACTGTTATAACCGTACTTATGATATTTGTCCGTTGAGGTTCAGTTTCGGCTCAGCTGCAATTTCAGCGAGGGGTAAAAATGATCCCTCAGCATCAGATGGGCTGTGAGAAATAAAAACAAGCGAGTCACCCCGCCGTATCCTCAAGAGCAGAAAGTGGAATCAATCCATTACCTCTCTTATGTGCTGCTTCTGGGACTCTTCTCACTTTTTTATGTGGCTGGATTGAAAGGAATCCTTTTGTTTTGAGAAGTTATATCTCTCCAGAGCAGAATCAGAAGTCTCCAGCTCTAAAGGATCAAGGAAAAGACTATAAGACATACCCAGAGCCCCTCGCTCTTTTGATACGTCTTGGAAAATTTGCACGGCAAAGTCTGCGGCTGTTTGGTGCCGAGTGGAGCTTGATACAGCCGTTAACCACAGGCGAAGAGTGCTAAATGAGTTTGAATAATACAGTCTGGTGGCCTTCTCTTGATACAGACGAGAGCCACAGCGAGTGATGATTTTCTCTGTTAGTTCTTTCAGCAGTTACTTAAATCACCCCCCCCCCCCAACCCCCTGAGAGTGCACTATTCCAAGCTGCCGGAATATTCTTAAAAGTGTGCTAGCCAAATCTGTTTGGAAGCTTAAGGCCTCAGATCATCTCATTTCCACTTGACACTTCATCTTTTTTATATCCTACAAAGAGAGCATCTAGCATTTTCAAAATTAGACCTTTGAGTGTGTATAATAAAGAGTGTTTAGACCAGCGCGGTCTGTATGGCTTCATACTACACAGGCCTTCGCTTCCAAAGGTAAGAATAGGGATAAAGATAGTGTGATTTCACGTTAGCAAAATGGATTCACTGAAACTGTGAAGTTTATACAGTATAATGCCGCCTCAAACAATACACCAACAGTACTAGATGGCTTTAATTTTAACAATTATCTATCGAGTACTAATGGCTTTAGTTTTAACAATTATCTATCTATCTATCTATCTATCTATCTATCTATCTATCTATCTAGCTAGCTAGCTAGCTAGCTATCTAGCCATCTACTGTATCTGTCTGTCATTCTATCTCTTTGTCGTTCTATCTATCTATCTTTCTTTCTGTCTGTCTATTCTATCTATCTATCTATCTATCTATCTATCTATCTATCTATCTATCTATCTGTCTGTCTGTCGTTCTATCTATCTATCTATCTATCTGTCTGTCTGTCTGTCGTTCTATCTATCTATCTATCTATCTATCTATCTATCTGTCTGTCTGTCGTTCTATCTATCTATCTGTCTGTCTGCCTGTATGTCGTTCTGTCTGTCTATCTATCTATCTTTCTGTCTGTCTGTCTGTCATCTGTCTGGCTATCATGTTGGTAGATATTGGATATTTAATTGTGCATGCTAAATTCCTCTATTTTTACATTTAGATTACCTAACAGTCACTTAAAGTTAATCTTTAAAAAAAATTACAGTTACAGTTAAATGTAATCTTTAGTGATGTGCCTTTTGTCAGTGATCAGCCATAATAATAATACAGTTTTTCTAGGTCGCTTTGGTGCATTTCTCACATCACTATTTACATTTGCACAACAATTAATGCAGTTCTCAAAACAATTAGTACAAACTGCAAAACCTAGTTCATAACCTGCAAAAGCGTGTCACTTGCTCAAAATGGATAGCTCATTCCTCAAAAGCAAGTATTCAATGTCAATGAAAGTGTCAGTGTCATCAAGATGAAGAGTCCTGACACTATTGTTTATGAACAAGATAGTCAAATGGCTTTGTCATGTTTTCATTATGACAATTTACTCTGTAAATGTTTTTCAATGCAAAAACGTCAGATCTTGGTGACACTACCTGAAAGTGCTCAAGACAGCACTATATACTATTTGTACAGCCACTTTGTACAGCCAAAGTTACACATTACTGTATTTAGTGAGGTAACTGAGTACAAGACACTGAATATGTATGTTTCACATTTTTACTGCATATGCTCTTTGCAATTCTAATTTGTTCACAGCATTGTGCAAAAGAAAAAATACACCCTTATTTACAACAAACATAAACTCCCTTTGGGTAGAGCTGTGCACAACTGTAAACAATATTGCAGTGCATATTGGAACTGAACATACAACATACATAGTGCTGTAATCATTCATGCACATCCGAACGTTCCTCATCAGTGAAAGCTGAGATTCACCTGAGAGAAATTGTTCAATTTAGGAGACATTTTCAGGAAAAAAAAAGATTTAAAAAAATGTGTAAAATTTGCTTGAAGGATTTTGACAACTAGTTCAACATTTTTGTATGTAATGACTCAAGCAATGAAATGAGGACTATTAGTTTTATATGGAATGACTATTCAGCATTCACAAGTATAGTTAATTTTGACTGACATGACATAAGCAAATGATAATGTTATAAAACAGCAGAGAGTTGTATGAAAGCAATTGATGCATGTCCAAAAGCCTTTGCAATTTGTTGGAAGGAATGTGAAACTGCTACTATGATGTGCACAAATGACTAAATGTTGTGGAGGTTGAACTAACTGTTGTGCAAATGTAAATAGTGATGTGAGAAATGCACCAAAAACTGTAATATATAGTCGCAATCAAAATTATTCTTGAAAACAATTCAACAAAGGCATCAGTAAACTATTATAGAAAGTTTATTTATACACATTTGAGTGATTCTAAGAATGTAAAGTTAATGAAAAATGAAAAAAATCGAACTGGCACTAAACATTCATGTACAAAATTATTCAACTCCCAAACTTTGTGCAGAAACTTTTATTCTTTATAAACTCCAATAAATGCAGCCTGTAAGTGCTTAGAAGCTTCTGTCACCTCTCCACAGCAATCTTGTCCCATTTCTCACTTGAAAAAGCTGGAAGATCACAGATAATCTTTGGTTTTCACGTTACCACTGCTTTCTTCAAATTCCACCCAATATTTTCAATCAGAATTAAATCCTACGACTGATCCCTGAACCAGGATTTGGTAGGTTTGGATGTATACTTTGGGATGGCTGTCCTGCAGGAAAGTCCATTGATCACAAGCTTTGTCAAAATGGCTTGATACTTTAAAGAATTCATGATGTCCTTCATACAGTAAAGATTTCCACTTCTTGCAACAGCAAAGCACCCCCATAACAAGACTGGAGCACCTCCAGTTTTGACCATGGAGATGGTGTTCTTCTGCTCAGAAGCTTTGCCTTTTTTGCACCAGAAATTCCACTTATCCATGGGTCCAAAAAGTTCCAGTTTGGTCACATCACTCCATAAAACATTCTTCCAAAATTCCACAGGTCTATGTGTGAATGTGTGAAAAAATGAATTTTAGAATATTCAAGTCGGCCTTTTATGCTCTTCTTGGTCAAGAGTGGCATTCGGCAAGATGTGCCAACATGAAGGTCATGCTTGTCTTGTGTTTTTCTTATACTCTAAACTGAAATGTTTTTTTCCTCCTTTCAACAGGTCATCTTGCAAGTCTTTAGCAGTAACTGAAGAAAAAACTCAGAATTTACTGCTAAAGACTTGCAAGATGACCTGTTGAAAGGAGGAAAAAAACATTTGATATTGCCATCAACACAACATGATATTGTGCTTTTTCTTCAACACCCTCAAAGGTTTTCTAGTACAACTGTTTTTTCTGTTTTCTTTAAGCTTTCTAAATAGTTCCATCCCATTTTAAAGCTTTTTAAATGCTTAATAAGCTTTTTACTATAAAAGATTTAATCTTGGTTACAATTTATAATTTAATTCCAGCCTTCTGAACCCAACTGTTCAATTGCTACCTTCATCTGACCTTCGTCATGACCCATCATGTTGTGTTTTTAACTCACAGGGGTGCCCATGCCCAAGCTGGAGTGGTATAAAGATGCTGTTCCCCTCAGTAAACTCAACAACCCTCGCTACAGGGTCATCTCCAGCATGGGCCTTCAGGTCAGGAAGGTACAGCCCAGCGATGCCGGAATCTTCCAGTGCTTTGCCAGGAACTCGGCCGGAGAGGCTCAGGTCCACACTTACCTAGACGTCACGAGTGAGTCTGACCCCAAAGGCGGGCACGGGGGCATCATGCTTTATTTATCACACATTTTCCAGACTTACTGTTATTAATTACTGACACACAAACAATCAAGACGTTGCCAAGGGTATTAGATGTGACCAGCTGTAAAGTGCACCTTTCAGCCGTTGTAAAGCAGTTCCCCGGTGTGACAGATGTGTTGTTCCTAATCTACGGACATGTGATTCTCACTCCTTTCTGTAAGAAATGCAACAGTGCAACTCCCTGTGGAGAGGCCTGTCTGGAGTTGATTACATCGTAGTGTTTGTCAGGACAAAGCCCCGATCTGTACATGAGGACATTAAGACCCCCTCAGAGGAGCACTCTCATCACACAGATAATTACCACCACCCCGACTGCACATATTTACTGCAAGTAGTTTGCCGTAATGATTTTAACTTCCAGCCGCATTGACCTTTGAATCATTTAATTGTCCGTGATTGTGCAGAATATTTTGGGGAATGGAGCTTGTTCATTAAAAATAACAATATTTTATTTTTAAAAAAGTTTTACAATGTCCTTGTAAAAATGTAAAACTAATACTGTTTTGGAGCATAAAACGTTCAATAATAAGGTGAACTTCAGAGTAAAAATAAATAAAATGGTACAAAATTGTAGAATAAGGAGCCTTTAATACAGATAAGCTATTAATTTCAGCCCTTAAAAAAGTAAGGAGGTAAAAAAAATGCTGCTCTGAATAGCTGAAGATCTCTTCTTGCATATTGATTGTGCATATCTAGACTCGCTCATTGACCGGCAATTCAATCAAAGCTGTGTTCGTTCTTCATCAGGCTTTAATATTCCTGTATAGATCTGTTTCATCCTAAAGTGATCAAGGACAAATACAGTGGATGAATGTTAGTGTGGTCCATAATTACTTACCAGGCCTTTATCTCCCCAGAGAGATGGGGTCATCGTACAAAACATCAGAGCATATTGAGCATGTTGATTTTCAATGACATACTAACTCTGATTTTTAAGTGTGGAACATTGTGTCAGGATGTACAGTTTAAATGCTCTAGGAAAGATAGCACTGGCATACCTTTAGAATACATACATTTGAGAGATATTGAGGTTTATTTTACATATGCGAGTAATGTGTAAATACAAGATGTGTCCTAAACCTAAATAAATCAAGACTTTGCTATGTGTCACAAGTAAAGGCACCTTCACACCAAGAATGATAACTATAAAGATAACCATAACAATGACTATATTAGCGTCCACACCAACAAACGATAATGCTCTATTCTAAGGTTTGCGGAATGGATTCGGAATGGAATGATTGGTCAATGTTTTCATTTATCAGCTGAAAAAAAAAAAAAAAAAAAAAAAGTTTTATAGTTGTTGTGTGGACACATTCAGTATGCTATTCTTTTATATTAAGATTTCTAGGACTATATCTCTAGATATAGTTGTAAAAATTACTACTAAAATAGTTTCTAAAAATTACTAGATTGTTACTGTTACTGTAATAAAAAAAGACTGATTTATAGCATAATATTAGATTTTGGTTATACTGCCATGCCCTACCGTTGCATCAGTATTCATGTGATAAAAAATTATGTAAAGGAATTGGAAACCAAGCTGTGATGTGTTTTATATTCCTGTCTTGACTGTTCCAAATGAATATGGCACATATTCAACAATGCATCCAGTGATCATTTGCTCTCAAGCAGCAATGCGCTTTACTTTTCCAAATGGAAATACCTTTTCATTTAGACATCTCTGCCTATTAAAAATGACCTTGCAACTCCAAATTGTGCACCCAATCAGAAAAGTGTAATTAGATTCATGCCAGTTGTTTACTGTCTCCGATTTGAAACACGAATTTACAGACATGTCCCGGATCGCAATAAAAAGCCTCAGTAGTGTTTTGATGGACATAACATTGTTTGAATACAATTTACTGGCTGTTGTTTGGCCTCCTGTAATAATTTGCGTGTTCCTGTGGGGGTGTGTGGGTGGACTGCATTAAGCGTGAATGTGGGGTTTTTGAACGGAATGTGGCATTTTCTCGTCCTGATTAAAAATGTGAGTGTGTTCTGCAGGTATGGCTCCTGACTTCACCGCGGCACCGGTCGATATCACTGTCACAGACGGAGCGGTGGCTACGTTCACCTGTCAGGTATCTGGTGCCCCTAAAGCAGCCATCATCTGGAAGAGAGGTATGCTAGTTCAATGTGATGTTTGATTTGAGCATTTAACATTTGAATTCATTAATGAATGAGGCTTAAATCACATCTGAGCTCTGTTTCAAACCTGAGGAGTTGCCTTCCTGCCTACTGCCTACAGTGGAGTATCTTAAAGACCCCCTGTGGTGAAAATCATGTTTTTAATGTTGTTTATATGTCTTATGTGGTGTTTTTAATATGCTTTAAGACAAACCATGTGCAAATGCATAAGTCAACACCATTGCTGAGTATTTTCTCCTCAAAACTGCAGTAAAAAAAAGACAGTCTCAAAAACACGGTTTGAAATTACCAGTGTTTCTGACATCACAAACTATCTTGTAACCAATCACGTCAACCTGCCAGCGGGCTTTAGCATATCATTAAAGCTACAATATGCAAAAACATTTTTGCCACTAGAGGGCGCTACATCCAAACAACAACAACGGCGTAGCTTGATGACGATGTGAAGGAGCGTGGAATGATGGGAACTGTCGTTTTAAACTCCACTGTGGATGTAAATCAGTCAGACGGGAATCGAAAAATCATGTTCATGGATGAGGCTAAGTTCTATGTATATAATGACATGCTTTTTGTGGTTCAGCGCGGTCTGTATTGGGAAAGAGAAGAGACGAGCGGGATGCAAGTAGGTCAAGTGCAAATGACAAACACCTGTGTCTTATTGCTGTGATCCACGCGCTGGAGAGACCGCTTATAATCCGCGCTGGAACGAGAGAGAGACTGAAGAGAAAATTGGACGCAGAGAAAGAAAATCGGTGGATCCGAGCTCTCATTTTTGAACTCTTTTGTGCCGTCGCGGTTGCCACGGTGAATGCGCGTTGTGCACGACTTTTGTTTGTTTTGCTTTATTTTAATAAAGTACGAATCCCAGTCACGCGACCCCTGTCTTCTTCCTTCCTGACTCTTGAACCTCATAACACTTTTATTTCATTAAAATGAATTAACCGCAAGAAAAAGTAAGGTTTAATACTAAATTGGTTATCATAGATGTTACTGTATGTCGAATTCATTGTTGTGATAACGCGGTGCAGTTTTACATGTTCTAAACAATTGTTGTAAAAGTACATTCGAACATACTCACATCATTTGCCAAAATACTGATTAATCTTTATGTATAACACATGCTATATTTATTTACATGGCCATAAACACCAGACGTGATAAACTATGTCAATAAACTAAACACAAATCTAAAGCAATAATACTTCCCTTACATAAACATAACTATTACAGAATGCTACAGTTGGAAAATATAAAATTAAGCATGCTTTGTCGACAGAACCAGCTGCAATCGGTAAAGAATAATTGTGTTCCATAACGACTGCACGAAACAAGCTAACGTTTGTTGCTTGATAGATGCTACAACTACAACTTCCGCATTTGTCCAGGACTCCACGCAGTACGAGCGGAAACCAAGGGTAACGCGGATATGACGCCACTGACTGGCGACTCCCAGCTCCCCCCTGCTCTAACGCCCCGTTTCCTTGGTTAAAATCTTAATTTTCTCACGATTTAAAAATAGTTGGAAACATTTGGGATATTGTAAGTAATCAACTTAACAAAATATATAACACTGGCCTTGAGATTATGGGATATTTTAATGCAAAATTCTTGCATATTGCACCTTTAACTATCACCTCTCTGAAGCATAGGAGTCTCAAGAGAAGCCAGGTTATCCCGGTATATTTTTCTGTTGATATGAAAAATCGGGTACATTTAGCTATATGTAGCATGTGAATTATGTATATGATGTATTGTATATTATGATGTTATGATGAACTATATGCTTTTCTCCACTGACATTCTAAGTTGTTCAAAGTGTTTCTAAGGATACTGACTGTTCGAAGGCAGCTGTCTGACTCTGAGATGGAACATTAGTAACACATTATTAGCTGTTTGATAACGTAGTCATGCAAAAGGCTAATCATATTAATGACCTTTATGTGTCCGACATTGAAGAGATCGATACTTAAAACGCATTACCATTCTGATACGACTTGTATACAAGCCTGTATAGTTCACTCTTGTGCTTCTTCTGAATCGGTTTCTGGTCCAAACATATACAGTATGGCTGAATTAAAATTGTATTTCCACTTGCCATCATGCAGCGTTTAATACAGTAAAGTTGAGCAAGTGAATCAGGTATTCTGAGCTGGTTTGAGTGAGTGGAGGCGGGACTAATTAGCATATTCATGGGTCCGCGTAAACTAAATGAAGCAAGGGTGTCGAGTTACATTCAAGATATTTTAAGGCATGAATTTTTTTTTTCCCACAGGAAAAAAAAAATTAAAATATGTAATTTTGGTGATCAAAGATGGGTTTCAAGGGATAAAAATATTAACTACAGGGGGACTTTAACCATTCAGTCTTGAATCCAAACAGTTTAGAGCCAAAATAGGCAGAAACTCTGTACACAGCTTTTGTACAAGAGACTTGGCTCGCAATTGAGTTTGATGTAACATAAAAATACGTAGCACCCACAAACATTAGGTAAAACAGTGCATTTTTAACTACACTTACCTTATCAATACATTGTACTAATGAAATATAAGTTTATCTATAACAACAATTTCATTCAACTCATCTGCTGTCTTGGATTATTTTTTTTGTCCCTGTTGTTGTCACATTGCATTCTGGGTTTTGAATGCTCACTTTTTGTAACAGTCTTCACATTGATACCACCTATTCTGCCATAAAATGTTGTCTTCATAGGCTGCCAGCTAGGCTTTGGAACAGAGCAACAATGTAATGTCAGTATTAACATGGGTGCATCTTAGCCCTGCTGTTTTGTTATGTTTACTAGTACTGTATATCGCTGGCATTCTTGCTGCTTTGTTCCTGCGGCAGAGCCATCAATTGATGTATGAAGTTGTGTGTTGTGTGCTTCACAGGAAGCCATTAAGATGTCTTTGTTGTATCCGATTGACAACACAAAAGATAATTTCATGCAAGAGTAACAGAAAAAACTACCATTAAATTCTACAACTGTTTTGACTATATTCATGAGGTCGTTTCCATAGCATTCCCAATTATGAAGCGGCATATATAATAGTGGCCCCTAACAAGGTAGAGAGCTCTGCAGGCGGTTTTTCCTCTGGGAAAACTTTAAGCTTGTAATAAAATCATCCCGAGCTCCAACACCATGCATAGTGATGCTCTATTAATTCCTTATATGGAAGCAGAAGCAAGATATTGAGCTCTAACTGGTTTGTTTGTTGTTGTGTGTGTGTGTGTGTGTGTGTGTGTGTGTGTGTGTGTGTATGCACAACAGATACTCAGATCCTCGCCAGCGGTTCGATGCAGATTCCACGTTTCACCCTGCTGGAGTCCGGCGGTCTGCAGGTTCAACCAGTGGTGATGCAGGACACCGGCATTTACACATGCTACGCCGCTAACTCAGAGGGAGCGATCAACGCCAGCGCCTCCCTCACCGTATGGAGTAAGAGAAACACTTAATCAGAACACATTTGTGAACATCTTTCAGAATCTGCTTTTTCACTGACTTGAAAGAAGAAAGATGATGTCACTATGGAAGAATTAAATTAAATTAGGATAAATTAAAATTGTCTTACAGTTCTGACTTTATTTTTTGCACATCAGAGTTTATATCTTGGAATTTTGAGTTTAGTTAAAAAAGATGGAATGAATGTAAATGAAGGTGAGAGTAGGTTAAACCAGTCGCTCCCGATGGCCAGTCTTAGCCTGGACCTGCCTAATTTTGTGACGGAAAGGTTCGGACTGGATCACGAAATTCATGTCATGAATGAAATATTAATTTTGTGAATGTAGTATTTATATTTGATATTGTCATTAATATGAAAACAAAATGCAATGTATCAAAACATTTCTTGAACAAAATATGTATTTTGTGATAAAGACAGTTCCTTTCATTTATTAAATTAGGTGCCTTTTAAAAGAGATATAATTCTTACAATTCTTTGCAAGAATTGCATGGTCAAATTGCAAGATTAAAAATTCAGAAATTTGATATTAAAAGTTGCAATTACCTTTTTATTTTTTTATTTCATGACGGAAACAAGCTTCCATATATTACGAACTGTTACTCAAACAAACAGCGCAATGTGTTTTTTGTGTGCGAGTCCTAGTTTGCATTTTCGTCCATTTTTTCAAATTTAATTTAATTTGGACCTAAATATGGAAACACTTTTGTGAGACTGAAATCATTTGATTTTTGCACAGTCAGACTTGCAAATCTAGAAAAGTGGGTTGTACGTCAGTTTCGACTTGCATCTATTCACATAAATTGCGCAAATATTCTGTAATGCATTGTGTCATGTATACTCGGACAGACAGATAAAGGCTGTAGCTCAAAAATAAAGGCCTGTTCACATCAACGCGAATGTTTGGCACAAAAGAAATATGACCCAATTTTCTCATGCAGATCGTCTATTCAGACCAATGCATAACAATGGCAGACGGGCTGAATGAAAATGCAATTTCACTTCTGACACTAGATGGTGCTTTGTAGAAAGCAGAAATAACTTGTTTCCTCACACAAAGCAGTGCTGTGCATCTTTCAATTTATGACACTTGCTTGTCACAGAGAAAAAAGGAAGTCAGTATTTACATATTTTAAAAAACATTTCGATTTTTGTATTCGCTATGATGTTTATCGAACAACACAATATACAAGAGTACAGAGACAAGAGAGACGATTCTGGATTCTTTCTCTGCTATTCACTGTCGCTTTGCAAAACAGTCTGTTCGTAAGCGGCACCAAGTCTTACGGTGCGTCCAAAATCACATACTGTCTGAGTAGGTACTACATTTGAATTCGAATTTACTTTGCAACCGTTAAAAAGCAGGTTCTACATAGAATGAATATGGGTACTGTAGTATGAATAAAATTCGGACGTACTACTTCCGCCATGTTGTTACTGTCACAAGACCCACCGGCATAACTTACGTAACTTCACAATCACTGCCATTCATAAATCCCCTCCTGTGGCCTCTGGGATAGTAAAGTATCCAGCGAATGCGCACTTCAGAATCTTGGCGGAAGTAGTAGGTCATCCGGGGACTTTTCGCATTCTGTTTTTCAAATACTATGTATTCGGACATACTATTCTATTGGAGCAAAAGTAGTTTTATGGTGCAACAGTAGTTTTATGGTACAGCATTGTGCATTTGAACAAAAAGAGCAAATTTTATTGATTTGCCAGTTTTTTTTTGCAGTGTGATGGAATTGAGATTAGAACCACTCTCCATACATTTTTTTTTTTTTTTTTTATCTGCTGCATTGACGTCATGCAAATCGTTGTGTTGGTCTGAAAAGACGCATTAACAACTGTTGATTCATATTAAATTGTTTATTGTTTGTCTTTTTGTGTGCAGGCCTTAACTTCACATTACAACTTTGATTTTTTTTTTAACCATCACAAGCTACTGTAACTTTGACCTAACGTCAGAATTTAATGGGGAAATACTGTTACATTTTGTTACAGCAAAGACCCACCATTATTTCAGTGGAAATGTGTGGTTATGGATTGGCAGAACTCGCATTAAACTTCCTTCCTTTAATAAATAAGTAGCAGAGCGGAGCATGATAAACTGTTCCATGAAAAGCAGCTTCTCGGTACAGCTTAGCAAGGTGATATCTACAGCTTCCAGACTTGATATTACACACTGATCAGAGCATGTGAAGTCCCGGCTTTGTCTCAGCGGGAGGGAAATGTGCTTGGCCGTTGACGTGTGAAGAGGCTGTGATTCAATGAAGCGTAGCCGTTTGGTTCTTGGAAACATTAAACTCGTGCAGAATCAACAGTGTTGTGTTTTCTCCAAGGTCGCACATCCATATCCAGACCTCCCATGGACAGACGTGTCATCAAAGGGACCACGGCCATTTTGGAGTGTGGCGCCACACACGACCCGCGCGTGGCAGTGAGGTGAGTGATGACAAACGAGCCAAGCTGCTTCCTCTTCTTGTCTGGACATCAGAGCCCAGGGCTCCACACTCGGTTTGATTGTAATGTTAATTCAAAGTGTCAGCCCGCAGGCCTTGAAGTTGATTCAAAGCATGATCCGTAGTGTTGTACAGTTAATTCAGCGCTAATATGCTGGATATCAGTGTAATGAGCCAGCGCTGTTTCCTGCGCTCCCCCTGTGTCAGTTTGACTGTAATAGAGTTCTCTTCCGCTCCCCGTCTCCTTCACTTGGCAGGTACGTGTGGAAAAAGGATGAGGAGTTAGTGAGCCAGACCAGAGGGGGGCGTATCAGCCTGCAGGAGGGCTCCTTGCACATCAGTCAAACCTGGTCCGGGGACATCGGGGACTATACCTGTGACGTCATCTCTCAGGCCGGCAACGACTCCAAGGCGGCCCGTCTGGAGGTCATGTGAGTGACTTAGCTTCCCTTCATCTCTGAGCATTAGGCTGACTAATGCGCTGTGCTGATGGATGTGTGTCACCTTCCAGGTGCGCGTAGCGCATCATTTTTCACCAGCTGCCTTTGAAGTGTGAGGACGTAACTGAAGAGCAGAAATATATGCTGTCTCTCAGAAACCTCTAACCCTAAGTATTCAACTTTGTCATGTAACTCATCCCACACAGTTTCTCCTACAAACACGAATGATAACTCAAATCATGAAGCTTGTTGAGGAACGCTGTGATATTACTTCTCTAAGTGATCGGGTATTTTATTGTCACCTGGTGGACAATTGAACAGACAAAAAGTAGTCTACAGATTTAAGGCCTGTTCACACAATGGACAATAAGGTTTAAATAAACATTCTAATTCTGTGAGAATAGTGCAGTCCACAACACAACTATATCAATAATGACACGGAGGAACGATATCATTGTAATCACTTTCAGAATTCTTTTTTCCAGCTGATGAACAATAAAAATATTGACAGCCAATCGGAATCCAGCCGACCTTAAAGAGCTGCATGATATCGTCTGCAACTGCTCCTGGATTCTGATTAGCTGACAATGTCTGAAAGGGATTCTATCAATACTGTTTCTCTGTGTTATGGATATAGTTGTGATGTGAACTTCACTATTAGAATGATTTTTAAAACTTTATAGTTATTGTACATGGTGTGAAGGGGTCTGTAGGATTTTTGTCAGAAATATTGTCCTTCAGGTTAAAATCATAAACAGAACGTTATTGTCCATTGGTGTGGATGATAATGTAGTTATCATTATCTTTGTAATGATCATTTTTGGTGTGAAAGGGCTGTCCACACCACAACAGAACGACGCAGAGGAACAATATAATTGGAGAATGATTTTTCTTCCAGTGAACCAACAATAAAACCACCTGACATCCAAATCAAAATCCTTCCGACTTTCAAGAGCTCTAACCTTTAAAGTGACTTGAATTGGGACAAAAAAATCTGGCATGAACTGTCCCATAAATTTTGTTTATATCGTTTAAAATGTGTGTATTTTACATTGGTAAACCCAGTGTGCATGTGCAGTCGCAAGGGCACGTCTCAGGGCACTGACTTTACCTATTTGTGATTGGCTCTTTATGATGTTTTATTAACAAAGTTCGGGAGGAGCACGTTCAGATAATTAAACCTAATTAAACACATGTGGAGCACATTCAGACAATCAAAACTAATTAGACACAAGTGGACCACACTCTGTTAATCAACCCAATCAACAAGGTAAGAGGTGTATATATATACTGCAAACTTACCTCCGTTCGTTGACAGTTTAACAGCATCCCTCCACCACCCCATCTCCTCACTTCTAGTCTTAAATACTCTTACAACAATGGGGGAGTACTCTGGGTTCAGACAAAATTTCTGAGCTCGGAGCCCTCCCCCGGACAGCACGCCAAATACGCATAATCTTTACTCTGTTCAATTGATGTAAGGGTGAACTCGTGAATATTTAGAAGGCAGGACTCATTCTGCCATATTGTGCCTTACACTTTTTCCCATTCACATTAAATTGAGTATATAAACAGTCTTTGGGAACAGTACCAGTAGCATTTCCAGTAGAACATGTTTCTGTGCGGTATGATTATTGTACGATTTCTCAGCACAACACAGTCCTAAAAGCAGTCCTACAAAATGAAAGTTTGTGGTCATGTTTGTCAGTGAACATGCCATCGCAGCATAACTATGCTAACAGTTCGTTCTGATAATGCAAAAGTGCAAGTGAGCAGAGAATCAGAGATTTTTTTGATGGGTGCTTTTGTCTTGAAAGCCCTGACGACCACAAAGCAAAGCACTAAAATCCAACTGCATAGCAATGCCCTGGCTACTAACAACAACACCATCTTAGCATTGTTGCAATGAGTTTTGCATGGGCAAGCACCACTCACATATGTGTAAATGTAGTAGTTTAATGTGCTGTCAAGTTGTCTTTAGAAAAACTCCCTTTAACACTGTACTTCCATTTCACAGTATTCTTTGTTTGCTTAGCTTTCTTCTGCATTTTGTTTGCTCACCTACTGCTGTCACATGCCTGTCCTGTCTTGTGCTGCACATGGGTGTTTTGTTGTTTTGTGCCATGTGCTCTCCTGTCTATTGTCTATCCCCTCCCATCTTGTTATCTGATTATTGGTTAATTTGTCCCACCTGTCTTTCTCGTTACCCTCCTTTGTTTGTTCTCCTATTTAGCCTCCCTGTGTTTGTAGTCCTGTGCTGTGCAGTGTCAGGTAGAACTAGATATGAAGAAGTGGTGTTGTCCAGGCTGAGGATTGGGCACACCAGACTTAACAGTACATTATTTTTAATGAAAAAGCATGCTGATGGTATCTGTGAGTATTGTCTCGGAAATAACCCAGAAACTGTAGAGCATGTATTGTTTTATTGTCAGAAATATAAGAATGAGAGGGAAAGGTTTATTGAACAAGTAGAAGCCAATGAAATTATATTTAATTATAGAAATATTTTACATAGAAGTTCTGATAAGATGTGTCAAATATTGTTTTCTTTTTTAAAGAATACAGGGCTTTTAAAAAGAATTTAAAAGTATAGAGAAAATATAAGTTGTGGGTATACTCCAGTCCAGAGGTGGCGGTAATACAACAACAAGTTGTCAACCGCCAGATAAAAATAAAAGAAGTCCTGTGCTGGTTCCATAGACAGTATATAAACTGGACACAGCGACCCCATTGGATTCAACGGAGGCAAGTGAAGTCAATTAGAAGCACAAACTTCCTGATGGTCGAGCGTACTGCGCAGACTCACACTGAGCTTGACGACGTAGATGTGACGTGAGCAACCCGTCTGTCTTCTAGTAGCTGTGCCAAGCGAAATCTGAATCATTCCCTTCCGAAACTTGCAGAGACGGAGAGTGTGAGTAGGAGGTGTCCATGAGCTGGAGCAGGAGAAACTTTTGCTAAGTATTCTGATTAATTACTTTGCCATTTTGTCTCCACGTCCCCCCGATTGCGAGCGAGCTTCTCCTCCTGTCCATACGGTAATCTCTCTACTGTGCGACAGAGAGTCGCGTTGGTATGACGCAATCGTTAGCCTATTTTTACAAAAACTGCTTCTACGGGGCCATAACGTAAGATACAAGGTAATGGAGCCTTTTATACATTTTCGTGTTTCTTTAGAAATAAATAATGGACAAATGGAGTCTTTAAACGCCTCAGATGTAAAGTTATTCGCTGTCAAAGTGACGCCAAAATGAATGGGAGTCAATGGGATGCTAACAGCAGGTGATGGTCTGATAGCCAATGGCGGCGCCCGGGGAAGCTTCAACATAATATGAAACGCTGCCCCCCTGGCTGGTTCATTGTCCAAGTTACCTGTTCCTGGTGTTTCCTTCCTGCTTGCTACCAGAGTTTTTGTATCTTGTCTGCCAGTGTCTAATAAATTTCCTCTGCATTTGAATCCTCGTCTCATGTTCAACTATTCCGTGACAACTGCAGCATCTGCATGCACTACTTGAGTGGGTTGCTACTCTCAGCAGGAGTGTGTAGACTGACCTTTCCTCAGTAACCTTTTTCAATGTAATCTTTCAAACTGGATTCCAACTGCTAATACTCAATTTTCATATTCATCAACAGTTTACTACAGTAATTGTAACTTTTAAAGCCTTTATTTAATCAAAAAAGTTAAAAAAAAAAATCAATCTACTGTTCTTTTCCTTTTAAGTTAGTTTGCTAGTATGTATGAGTGCTTTTCTAATTCTCTATCCAGAAAAAAAGAAAAAGAAAACTTATTTTGACCTTTTGACCAGTCTCTGAGTGGGTAGATTTCTTCATCCCGGCTATTTGAAACTCCATTTCTGATACGTTTCTGCCAGTCGAATCCTTAAACCCAAAAATAAAAGCTAAATCTTGGCAGCGTAAACATTTTAACACCTAAAGCCTTTGCTTATGACTCTGTACCACAATATGATGAGGGAATAAAATCCCCTCAGAAGCTCTCCAGAAATAAACCGCTGGAAGACTGCAGTAACCAGCGGGTGTGTGTACTTTATGCTGATTTCATGAGGCTAATGTTGTGTGGAACTAAGACTCATTATCTTTTTGTGGGTTTTCTGGCTCCTCATTAAACTGAAGAAGATGCCGTGGTGGTATCAGATGGTTGTGTGGAATCAGGCTTGTTGTCAGGAGGACTTTCCCCAGTGGCTGAAGTCACCCATCCGTTGTCTTTTTCCACCTTCAGCGATCACAGCCCACGCCATTACAAATAAACACTGATGATCCATAAATTTGAACAAAAACTTTAATACTAATACCAAGGTCGGTTTTATTTTGTTGCCAGTCTGTTGCCAGTCAGTCTGATTATTTCAGTCAGGACCACTTCGCCAAGTATATAAATTTATTACAATTATAGCATACAGTTAGTGTTGGCGGTATGGTTCTGTTCTGGGCAAAACTCCCACGCCTGTCAGGCCTGCCTGGACAGAGTGGGGAGAGCAGCAAGTCAAACCCCCCTGGGGTACAGAACAGAACCAGTATATGCATACATAATTACAATTCTCTAATCTACAATTCAATTGCATAAGTTGTGAAAATACAAATACATGATAGAAAAGCTTGCAATGTATGGAACTGTACGGGAAAAACCAAATAGTCAGAATGATTAAAGGTTCGGTTGGGTGGAGTTGGGGTTGGAGGAGGGAGTTTAAATGCAAGCAGCGATGCTATGGAGGAAATGCTGAAGGAATGGGAGTTTATATGTGCCGGTGTGATAGATGTCGACACTGGATTGGAACACGTCAGGAACAGCTGGCTATCAGCTGATGCGAGCTTGGCTGACGTGGCCTGCCTGAACTAACGCGATGCTTGATATTAACTCTCTATGTACAGTGTTCAGCTTGAGTTCTAATACTATCTGTAATGGATAATATCTAAACATCCTTAAGTTAGGAATAATTGACAAAGGACCATTGAATTATTAGAAAATAATCGGGTGTGCATTATTTTCTAATAATTCAACAGACCGGAGTCGATTATTCCACTTCTACTACGGTTACACACCTTAATAGTCAGGTCCCAAAATAGATACATAGCCCTGGATAAGATGCAGTAGGCATTTTTGAGGAAAAGTACTTCAAGTGTTGTTTCTATATGATTTTTAGGTGCTGAATCCATTTCTGCCATATAACAAGTTGTAAACGTCACTGTTTTGGCATAAACAATAAAAACAAAATGGCTGCCAAAAAAAAAAAGTTTTAATGCATTTATTGCAGTTTAAACATTAAACATTAGAACTAAAACTATGCATTCTCAGAATATTTAAACATGTAAACAATGAAAAAACAACATTAACATGAAAGGGATAGTTTTTAATGGCTGCTGGAATTATGCCAAGGTACACTGGGAAGCATATATCAGTGGAAATATGCAATTATGCCCAGCCCGAAGGGGGGGACTTGGAATACACATGACCCCAGGGGGCTGCATATTGAGAATCACTGGGGTGTCCAGCCGCAAGTGGAATATTTCAAACCCAGGGGTGGCAAGGTAGCTTGCCGAGGGAAAGACACATGCTCAGAGAGGCTTACAGTGGACTAAACACGTGGGGGTTGCCCAGAGGCCGTGTTAGGTGTCGCCCAGCCTGCAGATCTACATATGTCTGTTAGCGAGGCGCCATGCGCTAGAGCCCAAGAGGATGCCACACTCCGGGTGGAGTGGGCCGTCACATCAAGGGGGCATGGTCGACCTTGCTGCTGGTAAGCCAAAGCAATGGCGTCCACTATCCAGTGAGACAACCTTTACTTGGAGAGAGCCTTTCCCTTCAGCTTCCCACCATGACAGACAAAGAGCTGGTCTGAAGTCCTGAAACAATGCATCCTGTCTACGTAAGTATGGAGGGTGCGTACTGGACAGAGCAGTGCCAAGGCTGGGTCTGCGTCCTCCAAGGGCAGCGCTTGCAGGTTCACTACCTGGTCTCGAAAGGGTGTGGTGGGAACCTTGGGCACATATCCAGGCCGGGGTCTCAGGATCACGTAAGAGTTAGCCGGTCCAAATTCCAGGCACGCTTTGTCACCCGAAAATGCCTGCAGGTCCCCTACCCTCTTGATGGAGGCCAATGCAACCAGGAGCACTGTCTTCATTGACAGGAACTTAAGCTCCACTGATTGCAAAGGCTCAAAGGGAGCACTCTGCAGAGCAGTTAAAACCACAGAGAGGTCCCAAGAGGGAACGAGAGGAGGGCGAGGAGGATTCAGTCTCCTCGCTTCTCTCAGGAAACTGATGATCAGGTCGTGCTTTCCAATGCACTTACCATCAACTGCATCATGATGTGTGGCAATGGCGGCACCATACACTTTCAGGGTGGAGGGAGACAACCTTCGCTCCAACCCTTCTTGCAAGAAGGAAAGCACGACACTGATCGGGCCTTTCGTGGGTTCTTTAAGTTTAGAAGAACACCAGTTGACAAATAGGTTCCACTTCAACGCATAGGCATGTCTCGTGGACGATGCTCTAGTCTAGCGGAAGTGATGGTAGCCACCACCGCTGGTGGTAGGGTACTCAAACCTGCCTCGTCCCGTCCAGGAGCCACACATGGGGGTTTCAAAGATCGGGACGAGGGTGTCATAAGGTGCCCCGTCCCTGAGAAAGCAGGTTCTTTCTCAGAGGAATTGGCCAGGGAGGTGCTGTCGCGAAGAGTACTAGTTCTTGGAACCAGGTGCGGTTGAGCCAATACGGGGCAACCAAAATTACCTGCTCCTCGTCCTCCCTGATATTGCGCAAAGTCTACGTAAGAAGGCTCACTGGGGGAAAACGCATACTTGCAGAGGCCCCGCGGCCAGCTGTGCGCCAGTGCATCCGTGCCGAGCGTGCCCTCGGTCAGAGAATAAAACAGGTCGCAGTAGCAAGAGTCGTGGGAGGCAAACAGATCGACCTGTGCGTCCTCGAACTGATCCCAAATCAGATGAACCGACTGGGGATGGAGTCCCCATTCTCCAGCGAGAGGCCGAAACCGAGACATATCAGCTGCACGGTTCAGGTCTCCCGGGATATAAATGGCTCGAAGCGACCTCAGATGCTTCTGACTCAATATGAGGAGGTGGCGAGCGAGTTGCGACATACGGCGGGAGCGCAGACCACCTTGTCGGTTGATGTACACTACTGTGGCGGTATTGTCTGATAGGACTAATACGTGCTGACCCCTGAGCAACGCACAGAAGCGGTGCAGGGTGAGACGTACAGCCAGCAACTCGAGGCAATTGACATGCCAAAGGCGCTGGGGTCCTGTCCAGGAGCCTGCGGCAGCATGTCCATTGCACATGGCGCCCTAGCCCATTATGGAGGCATCTGTTGATACAACAAGATGTCAGGAAACTCGTTCTATGGGCACTCCAGCCCATAGAAAACTGAGGTTCGTCCACGGGGTGAAGGTCTGACGGCAGTTACTGGGACTCGGAGCGTGCCGTGTTGCCATGCCCACCTCGGGACTTGATTGCGAAGCCAAAGCTGAAGCGGTCTCATATGAAGCAAGCCGAGCGACGTTACTGCGGCTGCGGATGCCATATGCCCCAGGAGCCTCTGAAATAGTTTCAGTGGAACCGCACTCTTGCCCTCGAACTGACGAAGGCAAATTAGCAGTGACTGCGCGCGCACACTCATAAGCTGCACGCACATGGCGACCAAGTTGATTTCCATACCGAGAAAAGAGATCCTCTGCACGGAGCAGAGTTTGCTCTTCTCCCAGTTGACCCGAAGGCCCAGACAAGCTAGGTGCCGCAGCACTAGGTTCCTGTGTTCGCAAACCTTGTCTCGAGAGTGAGCTAGGATCAGCCAGTCGTCGAGAGGAACAAGGGCTACCTCGACAACCTTTGTGAAGACGCGAAGAGACAGGGCTAGCCCGAAAGGGAGAACCGCGCACTGGTATGCCTGCCCCTTGAATTTTATATATATATACTGTATATATATATATATATATATATATATATATATATATATATACTGGTATGCCTCATTTGCATATGTAAACATGACATTTCAGAAAACTTGTAATACAAAAAATGTCTGTCTCTATGTAAGTGAAAAACTGGAAAGGTTTTATGGTGATATCTATAACTTAAAATTTTTACCCTATCCACCTGTAGTGTTTTGGCTGTGAATAATGCACCTATTGTTTCAATGACAATTACAAGAAAATGGGACCCTTATTTCAATGTTATACGGTGGATCCTTATTCAGGAGACATTGAACTTTCTAAAAATGTGGTATAACAACTTTTCCTCAAAAATGCCTACAGGGTTACACAATCTTGAAGATTCGGACCTGACTATAAGACATTATTCAGATGTTTGTATTTCAAGACATTTGTCAGGTTTTTGTCCTTAAAACACTCTTGTGTGTAGGACTAATTTCTTACACAGAAAGAGAGAGAGATTAAGCGTAAGTGAATTACCTGCGTCTGAGTGTCTCTCAACAGTGTTCGGCAACAGCGTCTCTACTAATAGCGAAACCTTAAGTTTATCTGCTTCAAGAACAGTGTCATTATTATCTCACTAGTGAGAAATGTCACGTAGCTTTTAAGTTTCTAAGCTATTTTACTGATAAAATCGTCAGAGCAGCGCTGACAATATGTTTCTGTATGACTTAGGGATGTCAATTTTCACAAATTCCTATGATCGATCGTCATTTAAATTAACGATCAATTAATCGATTAATCGTTAGCCGTAATACTGCGATATGCGTCTACTGCAGTGGCTATGGCCAACAGCATGACAGGGTGTGCAAATGCTGCTCAGAACGCTATAATCCTCACCAAATCAATGAGAATGGTTTTAAATATAAATAAAGGGCTAATAGGATTGTAAAATGTTTCGATGTGATTGATAATTAAATTAATTATTTAATAATCAAATATACCTACTAATACAACGTGTCACCAACGCCGCCTCATATGCGCTTAGAATGTGTGACGCGCTCTTCCTGGAACAACTGCACGCGCTGAATGAATCTGCTACCGTTTCAACTGGAGCACTTTGCTAGCACGTTATTTATCTAAAAGAAACGCATCCTATATGAGATTAATCAGATATATTAAAAATAAACATAATATTACAAATTATATCTGCACAAAATGACGCAAATTCATGCACAAGTGAACTTGAACTAAGTTAACGTTACGTGCTATTCATTCAGAACTACTCATGTTGTGGACGCGCGCTTCCTGGAGCAACGCGACACGGCAACTAAACCCAAATAATTCACAATGTTTTATTACAATATTGTTCTCTTTATAATGTTATGTAATATTACAGTCCCAATAGTCATTATTAGTCGTGCACTGCCGTTTGAGCTGCGCGCGCTGAAGCTGACGCTTTACTACAGAGTTAATTCTTAACCAAATGCATCCAATATGAGATAAATCAGATATAGATAGGCCTACACAAAATAAAAAGTATTACAACTTACATTTGCACAAAACAAAAGGCTGCGAATGCACACGCAAACTTATAGTCATGATGAAGGTGTAAAATGGTCCCAAACATAACTCCGGCGCGCTCGCTTTACATGTTTCGCGGTTGAGCAGCGCACACGCGCATGAAGACCTGCTTAATCGATGATCGATAAGTTTTATCGATTAAATGTATTATCGACAATTAATCGATCGTCGATTAATCGTTGACATCCCTAGTATGACTTTGTGTGTTTGTACTGAATGTTTATGCATTTTAGTGGGAGAGAAAGAGAGTATGTGCTTTCCGTGCATAATAAAATGTAATTTTGTGGCATAAAACATGGAAATAATTTGTTGTTTTTTTTCCCTATTGTTTACTATATTTATTTGCTTGGTTAGTGTCATTGTGGGTTTTGGTTCTTTTGCTGTTGTCGGCTGTAAATACCTTTGAAATAACTGAAATCATTTGGCGAAGTGATATGGAACTGTAATGTGGTTAAGACCTGCCTGGATCTATTTATTTAGCCGTGTGTTTCCCTGAAAGTGAACCCCTTAGAATGTTTGTCAACCAGTCAGATTCAAGCATTCAGCAGCCCCGTAGTACTGTATACATAAATTTACTTGCAAAGCAAAATTACAGAGATATTAAAGAGATAGTCCACCCAAAACAGACTCAAGAATTTCTCTTTTTTAGTGTTATTTTATTGAACATTTTGCAATTTACCAGTTAACATCATCGTGTTACTATCATGTAAAGGATTAGCAGTTCTTTTACATCTGTGGAAACGTCACAGTCTTCCTTCTTAGAAAGAAACGCAAAAAGTGATGAAATCTTAAGCATGGCTGTTTCTCTCCATGGGTTTAATTTAGAAGAGAAAACAAACTTTCCAAGCGCAACCGTTGGTGCTCGGTGCCTGGTCTCTGCAGGATGCCTATGAAATGATTAATAAAGTAATCAATAAAAATAAAAAAAAGCTAGTGTGAAGAAGAAAATCAAGACGAATGCAAATGAACGCCTGCCTCCGACTGGCTGTGAGATTCAAGCTGAATTTGGAATCACAATCTTTTTGAACATGGAGGAGGCAGCAGTAGGAATATGAGAAGATCTGAAAATGGGCCAAGGGGGCCTACTGGGAAGGGCAGTCCCAAAGATAAAATCATTAACAGACCCAAACCACAATGAACGCCTGGTAGCGTTCGTGTAATACTCCGTTTGATTTTCATCTGCTTTTCATAAATTGGAAAGTGTTGCAGCATTCAGATTTGATCATTTATGGCAGTTCCTAAAAAAATACTCAATGAAGTAACCTAGAAATCACTTCACTTTCCATATAGAGCTGTAGCTATGTGCTAATTCTAGCTTTGTTTATGCAGCACTTGTGTGAAAATTGTGAAACAGCCCTTATTTTGAGTATTTGCTGTTCTCTGTCTTCATAGAGAGCTGCCACACTCACCTCGAAACCTGCAGGCTACCTTGAACGCCAATGACAGCCGCAGCGTGGACCTGTCCTGGATGAGACCCTTTGATGGAAACAGCCCCCTAGTGCATTATGTGGTTGAGCTCTCAGAGAACAGTAAGACACATGCAGACACACTCACAAACACTGGTTTACCCCCTTCATCCATCACTGTACCTAGTCTGGGTCAAATAAAGTTTCATTAGAAATGTACTGTATATCAAACCAATTGCCATTTATTGCAAAGAAAGATTTGTTTGTTTGTTTTTTTTACAAAAGAAGTTTGTTGGATTTGACATTTTTTACCCATTTTTCTGATTGTCAGATGTTAGTGGTTCACATTTGATGAACTACATTCTGCTAGAGTACCTATGTCAACTTGAGGGGAACTGAGGCTGAATTGGGAATGGCATCTTAGCAGTGTGTCCGCCCACTTTTTTTAAAGTGTTTTTCCCATAGGGATTTAAAAAAAAAACTATTCATTAAATAGTTTTAAGTTTCGAACCAAACCAAGCAGCTCTGATGTGAATTTTTTTTTACAAAAAAGACTAAGGGACAAGATGGTCTTCAAACAAAACCTGTATACATCATTTGCAGTGCTTCATGCTAGTTTTTATTAAGTTGAAATAATGCAGGCTGATGTCTTCACCAAAAGCATATACCATCGATTACCAACCTCATAGCTCACAGTAGGTCTGCCTTCAGAGGTTTATAATTTATCATTCAAATCAATTCCACTGTCGAGAAACTGAAAGGGATTTTTACTTTCAGACCCTATACTTTTATGAACTCAGCCTGACTTCTTACATCCAGTAAAAATCCCTTTGAAATCACTTGATCAAAGGTTATTTGAGCCAAAGTGTCTCAGTAGAGAGAAATAGAAATCATATACTTTTAAGTGTGAATAAGGTGCCCTAATACTTATTGGGGCCTCTGTATAACGATTTGCTGCGTGGCAAAATTTAAAAGTGAATCCCACCCAGTGATTGAGTCGAGCAGGCGGAGTTAAAAGATCTACTGAGCTCAGTGCCTCATTCACATCCACCCATAATGCATCTGAATAGTCAGCATGTCCAGAGCGTGCGTGCGGCTGCTCTCTGTCTCCACAGCATGTGTTACATGTACGTGTTGATGTCAGTTAGTGTCACCCAGTGGTGTAAAAGATTGCGGTATAACAGAACCTGGAAAAAAACTCACCCAAGTAGATTGATCTTCCAGGGCTGGAAGAGGACAGTGAGGAATGTTCCCGGAGTGGAGGTGAAGATTACTGGTGCTGGGTGTAATAGGGCTGGGAAGTCCCATTAGAAACACCTTTCAGAAAAAAAGGAAGAAAAACCTTCTCTCTTGTCGACTACATTTTTTTTTTCCTTCAGAGACCATGAAATGAAAAACAATTGGTAATTATCTTCCTCATGAAGAAGGTCTGACACATAAAGAAATGAGTAGTACTTTTGCTTAGAATCATGAGATGTTTATTCATAAAAAGGTTTAAAATCTTTTGATCTAAACCTCATCTCATTGCACATTTGGTTTGGAGTCGGTTGTATAATTTCTGAAGCTGCATGACTGGTCATTAAGTGTAATTAAGTATTAATGGCCTGTCCAGACTTAAGCATATTATGTAATTATGAGTGGATGACTAATTTGTGTAAAAATATCTTGACAAGTATCATGTGATTATGCTTTATTATGCACACATGCAAATTGTGCAATTTTATATATGCCACTATGCGTCTTTAGAAGACAGAAAACAATGTTTGGTAACACTGTATAATTACTTTCATTAATAACATTTACAGAAATTATTACGCTTAACAGATATTTAGTTAAAGGGGTTATTATCATGGAAACTGCATATGCAGACATAACTAATGTCTGAAAAACATATACATTAAAACCTTTTGAACAATAGTGCATATTAATACAACAATTTTATAACAAATATAAATATATAAATGCTGTCCCTTGTAAAGTTTGTTTAAATAGTTAGAAATGTTCTGGTCCTCGTTGTATACCAGATTCTCCCTGGAGAGTGTATTTGCCTGATGTGGACCCCACCGTGACACGGGCCATGGTGAAGGGACTCACTCCGGCCCGCTCGTACCAGTTCAGGGTCTGCGCGGTCAATCAGGTGGGCAAAGGACAGTACAGCACCGAAACCAACAGGTAGGAGGCCATGGTTGTCAAAAGTTGCATGTTTTCCGCCCATCATTGTTTTGTTTTTTACACTCATGCTTGGTCAATAACAGGCTTATTATGTCTGCTGCCGACCATCAGGACTGTCATTGTTTAAGTGTGTTTTCTGCCACTGATCCTCCACCCACAGTTCTCAGTAAGTCCTGCTGTAGCTGAAAGCACAACACCGTAGGTTTTCTCTCTCAGGTTGTGAGTGGCAGGCCTCTTCTCTCACCTCTCGCTATAATCAGCTGGCTTTCTCTGGCCTGCAGCTGTGGGCGGCAGACGCCTCATTCCCAACGGCTCCTCTTGAGTTTTATCTGCTCCAAACGTGGCAAACATGCAGTTTCTGTTCCAGGTGAAAAGAAGGTTGTGTGATCTCTCACCCTCAGCAACAACGTTTCACTTTTATTAAGCTGAGTGTTGGGGAAGTTTTTTAGAGATAGGTATATAGCAGCTTAAACCTCTTCCTTCATGTTGAATTAGCTGAAAGCTACAGTAAACAGGTGGCTGAGAGCAACAACAGTTGAAAAGACTTTTCAGTTTCAGTGGAACTATCAAGGTAACTATGCATCTGCCTTTGCAGCGGAAAAAGACGTTCCTTTTATGCCTGTGTGAATAATGAAAGCGTTCTAGTAAATGCAAAGAGCTGTTAATGAGCAACCGATTTAAAGGAAACCGTGCAATCAGTGTGAGGCAGTCAAGTACGTACAGTAGAGCGGTAATATCATCTCTCTGCAGACTTCACATCTATTCTCTCCCACCAATGATTTCTGGCTTTTCTCAGCACCTGCTCTTCCAAAAAAAAGTGTCTTCCCAGGCAAAGTGAATATTGAAATCGAACTTTCTGACTTTTGAGCCCACTCTATAAATGTAATATTTGTTAGTTTGTCTTTAAAAAATATTCATGTCATCTAGGTTAATGTGAAGCACAATCTGACGAGGGGAATGCATTAAACTTTAAAGACCTACCGTTGGTTCTTAACTCTTGTTTAACCTCAATTAATGCTTAACTGTATCAGACATGCTCACATTACACATTTAAGGGCTTTATTTGGGAAATGATATTCAAGTACAGGCAGCTAAAAGCAATTCATACCTGCCATTTTGCTATCATATCATCATGAGTAGGTTAAATCACGACTTCTCGTTGTGGGTTTTGTTTATTTTTTTTTTAGCTTTTGAATGAATGCCTGCAAAAAATACTGTTGAATTTACAGCAAAAAAAAAAAATACTGGCAGCTGTTTTAATTACAAAAAAGTATAATAATATTGAACTTGTTCAAATCTGTTTAAAATGTATTAGTGCTGGGCAATGATTAATCACGATTAATCGCATCCAAAATAAAAGTTTGTGTTTACATAATGTATGTGTGTGTACTGTGTATAATTATTTTGTATATATAAATACACACACATGCATGTATATATTTAAAAAAAAAATAAGTGTTATTTATTTATAAAATATATGCACACACACACACATATACATACAGTACATACATGCAAATATTTCTTAAATTATATGTGTATTTATAAATACAAAATAATTATACACTGTAAACACATATATATATTATGTAAACACCAACTTTTATTTTGTATGTGATCAATAGTTGCCCAGCAAAGAACACTGCATAGTCTTCACTGTATAAATTAAACATCCTTATTAATTAATTCTTATTAAAGTTACAAGAGTCATTCACTCAAGAGAAGTGAGTGATTTTATCTTTATCCTTAGTTGTTTGATTAACAGTAAAAACACAGCAGCAGGAATATTAGGCTGCTGTCACTTTAAGAGCGAATACACGGATCTGATATACTGATCCTGTACATATGCGTTTACTTTCTCAACTGTTTACGTTCCCTTAAGACATAACTGACTATGGGCCCTGGCGGGATATTTTGACTCTTGACTTATTTTTAAATGACTCTTGCGCCAGGCGCAAATCTAAAATGGGTTGGTCTGAAGTAGCTTCATTATTCATAGGTGTGGTTTGGGCGTAACGTGAAATAAACCAATCAGATCGTCATCTCACATTCCCTTTAAGAGCAGACGCGCTTTTTCTAAAGCGGATTCCTATTATAATGGCGGATTTGCCAGGGGCCGGTTTCACAAAGATAGACTTTGACTATGGCTTAGATATAGTACATAGTCAGACTTCAGATAGACATCTAAATCAGAACGTTGCACAAAGCACTTAAGACTCTGACAATCTTAAGTAGGACTACACTGCAATGCATTCTGGGTAAAATAAGACACTTTTCAAAACAAAAAACATGGCGGATCGAGTAAGTGCATTCAACCACTCAGTGCAGTTTACCCCAGTGGGAAATGTGTGTTTGTTTGAGGAGTATAAATGACGGAGTATGTTTTTATGTTTCCACTGTTCGATCGCGCCCGTGCCTCTCTCTCTCTCTGACACACACACACACACACATTCAAGCATTACAATCTTGACATCGCAGACTGTTATTATGCAGCATTCACACCAAACGCGAGCGTCAAATTCTTGTCTATCGCGTCTAGCTCGACGCTTGAACATTTTGAATCCATTCGCGCGTCCAAGGCGAATAGGACGCGCGTAGAAAGCGAGCGTTTGAAGCGAAATAGACGGGCGTTCGGAGCTATGACTCCACTGTGACTCTACTACCCCCTGTTGCGTCCACTGTTTAGACTATGAAAGGGAGCGCGTCGATCGTTGCTCGCGTTGACTATGTAACGGCCCTAAGAGTTACAAGGACATTTTACTTGGGAATGTAGAGGAAGAAAAAAGAAGAAATGTTTAAATTATGAGCCATTTTCCCTTTTCTTTTGGCAGTTTGTAATGTAACTGATTGTTACTGCTGGTTGCCAAGGTAACATAGAGTCTTAGACCTAAGTTAGCCTGGGGGTAAGGTGTCTAATTTTTTTGGTCTAAATTAAGTCAGTCTTTATTTTTGTGAAACAGTCTAACTTGCAATAGACTAGTCTATGAGCTAATTTTAGACTTGTCTAACACTATAGACCGTCTAAAATAGCTTTGTGAAACCGGCCCCAGGCGCGCGCCAGGAGCGGTTCACAGCCGAGGAGAGCAACGCTCTCGTCAGGGACGTTGGGGATGGAGAAACCCACCCAAATTAACTTCGGTTAAAAAGGCGTATGATAATTTGGGTAAATGTGTAAGCTAGATGTATGCTTTTATAATAAATTGTCTATCTATCTATCTATCTACTGTATCTATCTATCGTAATAATGTATGATTTGCAAAAATGAAAACTGCTGCTTCTGTGTAGATGAGAGAATCTGAGAGAATCAAAGTGTATGCGCGTTGTGCACACGCTACATTGATTATGGCCAAGCATGCGCCCTTAAAATAGCATATGAATAACATGCGCAACGCGCCACTGACTTTAAACTATTTTTTCCTGGTTAGTGGCGCAATTGTTTTCTAAACCTGCAAAATAGCATGAAGGAACGTTTGCGCTGGAACACGCCTCCTTTTTTGCGCTGAACCGCCCAGGGAGCGCAAGTTCATTCCCTAGTTTAGCGACGGGCTTCTGTGGAGGGAAAAGCGCGCTTTGCACGGGTGCAAAATAGGAATGATACATGCGTCGGTGTACAAAGTCAATTGCGCTGGGTGCAAGATAGGGCCCTATGTTTACTATGATGCTTGCTATTTTTTGACATAATTTTAAAGGGAATTTTTCTTCTAAAGTGCAAGAAGACGTGAACGAGTGCTCAGTTTAGAATTTCCACGCTGTCGCTGTGCAGCGAGTAACGAAATTAGCTTCCTTTTGCATTTTCTTGCACTTGAATATTTAAAGGGTTAGTCCACCCAAAAATAAAAATTCTGTCAGTAATTACTCATGCGTCCTGGCGCATGCGTCCTGGCGCTCCCGTGAACTCTCGTCAGAGGCCCACATTGAGGAACACTAATAGTTGGATAAAGTCGTTATTTTTGTTGTTTTTCCGCACAAAAAGTATTGTCGTCGCATGATAAACTTAATGTAGTGCCACTGTAGTTACTTGGACTATTTTAACGATGTTTTAATAACTATTCTGGGCCGGTGAGTTTCGGTCACACTGGAAGCCTATGGAGGAGTCAAAATTCTGTCAGATTTCATCAAAAATATCTTAATTTGTGTTCCGAAGATGAACGAAAGACTTACATGGTTGGAACAACATGAGGGTGAGTAATTACTGACAGAATTTTCATTTTTGGGTGAACTAACCCTTTAAATTGTCAATGCTTAAACTTTCGTGATGATGCAGCACTGACCTGTCAACTGTCCCGAGCGTTGTTCACTTTTGTTCACATTCATTTATTGTAAGAATTCATAAACATTTTACTGGCCAGTGACAACAATTCATATACTTGCCAATGCTGATTTTTTTTTTTTTTTTTTTTTTAATCTTTCATTTTTAACATTTTAGAATTATATTTTTCGAGGAGAGAATGTGATTTTGTCTGCATACTATTGCTTCCAATTATACTTTCAAATTTAAACTCGCTGCAAACGTGATGTTTCAAATGGAATGCTCATTGCTCACAGATGTTTCAATTATGTACCTGTATTAACTCAGCTTTGGTTGTTTGTGCTTCACATCTCATTTGCATGTCTTTTCCTCATGAAGTCATAAACCAAAAAAAAAAAAAACATTTTCAGATGCGATATAAGGTAAGATAGAAAACAAAATTGTAGGAATTGTGACTTATATGCAGGGCTATTGACTAAGACGGTTCAAAAATACACTCTTTAGAGCTATGCTGCTTCCACAGGGACTGTTAAAACAGAAAGTGGTTCTTGAAGGGCCCCATCAGTCTTCTCTTGCATGCATGTCTCCTTGCTGTGACAGACATCTGTCCATTTGGGCTTATTAAGCAGAGAGAGTAGAGCTGACAAGCTCATAGAAGCACACAAGTGCAGCTCTCACATAATGAGCCATCACCTTCCCACACCAACGCTTATTTATCTGCCGCTGTTTTATTGTCAAAAGGAGAGCTTGGCAAAATGCATGATTATTCCGTTGATGCTGGGTTCATTTTATGTTAGTTAATGACTCGTCTAGTTTATATATTCAGAACACACACACACACACACAAAACAATGCCTCTAATGTTTTAAAAAGGTCATAGGACACCAAAGTGAACTGTAGAAAGTGCCAGGCACTTTCCTTTTGTTGTTTATGTTCAGAGGCAGATGTTTAATAGCTGGTGGCACAGTGCAAGTGTGTTAAACAAATGTGTAAATACTGCATGGCTATACCAAAAAAAGCTCTGTTTCAGCGAGGAGTGAGAAGTCTTTCCTTACGGCCATCATTAGGCAGATTTACAGAGCAACGTCTGAGAAAAGTTCCATGATATTGGTTATAGAGGGCATTAATTATGAAATAGACTTCTGGGAAGAAATAACAAAGTGTGGTCAGAGGTTTAAGAAGACTCTAACAATAAATCTGAAAGGACCCAATGATCCTATTAAACTTTAATGCAGATTTAACTGTCCATTAGCATGAAACGCAAAGGGCAGATGAATATATGGGTATTATTAAGTATTCAACACTGATTCATTTTTAAACTTCGTTAATTAAGAAAATGCACATTCTGTAGGTGGAATGAATCGAGCATTGCTCACAAAATATAATTTATGTGTGATAGCAAACTAGACTGTAGAGACCAGCCATTATGACATATTTGACATTACCCAGGGATCACAGAGCCCACAAAATCATTAGCATTTCCCTCAGTGCAAGTGTTTACTATTTCATTGTGAATCTGAACCAATTGGGTCTTTTTAAACAAATATTGTGATGCATTTTTCCATTTTGCAAATGGCAGCCACTAGCATAAATACTAGGACTCTACTGAGTAAATACATAATGTTGTGTGTTGCATGTTTTATTTCAGTACATCGACATCAACAGGACATTCAGCGTATTTCTTCTCCTTTTTTTGCGAAGAGTAATGTGTTGAGGTCCATTTGCTCTTTGATGTTCGCCCAGATCTCACAAAGTCTCAGCCAGCAAATGTGAATTGAGACTCTTTAATAAACTAAAATATAAGCTCCAAAAATGTTCTCTCCTCTTAGGATTGAACAAAAATAGTTCTGTTTTGTGTGTTCCTTGCTTGAAAGGAGTACAGGTATTTACCACTGAGTTAAAAAGCACTCACACTGGGGACAAATCCTCCACGCACAGCACTACTGTGGCCTACTGCACAACAAAACATGAGATGCTCTTATCTTTAAAAATGTTTGGTCTATTTGTAATTCGAAAGCTTGAAATTTCAAGCTTGAAGGTGCTGAGCCAACGAACACAATCTTGTACGGCTGTAAATGCATCCAAGCCAGTTTCCACGTAAGCAGCGACCTCCAAATTTAAAGCATCTGGGAGCTTAGAGCACAGAGAGACTTCTCCTCAAAAACGCATAAGAGCTTTTTATGGAGTGGGCGGATGTGATACAGTGCATCAGGTTGGGAAATGGACTTCTGACCAGGGGATTACACTTGCATGGCTCACACTGTTGCGCCCTAGAGCGAGTCGACCAATCCGATTCGCACGAGAGAAAATAGAGCAATGAATCAGTCATGCATGAACACTTTGGTGCGCAGTTAAGTGTGTACCTGTAGAGCATGCCAGTTTGTGGTGCTAGCAACACTCTTGCGCTTTCTCCCCAGATTGATACTGAGAGAGGAACCGCCCAGCGCTCCGCCCAAAAACATCGTAGCCAGCGGCAGAACCAACCAGTCCATTATGGTGCAGTGGCAGCCGCCCCCAGAGCCTCAGCTCAATGGAGTCTTGAGAGGATACGTCCTCAGGTGAGACATGCAAAAACTATTTCACAAACAGAACTTGCCTGATGAAATGTGCTGAAATATGACTCCTTTATTAATATGACATATTTATTCATATGGCATACACTTTTTATTAAAAAGTCAAGCTTATTTTGGGACCAACAATGTCAGTTTTTGATTGCATTTGTCACCCCATCTAGATAATGGAGTTGACCTTAGTGCTGTCACTTTGACTACTGTTTTAGTACAGCTGTAGCCCAGCACATTTATAAGCAAACTGATTTAAAAGGAGTGTTTTACATGTCTGTGTGAAAGTAAATCTAGGCAGGCTGTAGTAAAGGTTTTGGCAAACATGACACTAGTGGTCAGAACAATAGGTAACACTTTAGTTTGGTGACCAATTCTCACTATTAACTAGTTGCTTATTAGCTTGCTTATAACTTATAAAGCACATATTAGTGCCTTATTCTGCATGACCATATTATACATCCCTTAATCACATCCAACACCTAAAGTTAACCACCTTACTAACTATTAATAAGCAGTAAATTAGCAGTTTATTGAGGCAAAAGTCATAATAGTGTGTTCCTCAAACTAAAATGTGACTGAACAATACTATTTTTGTGCAATTTGAAAGATTGTACATTTAAAAAAAAAGTTGTTATGGTGTGGCAATAATCGGACTACCTTTGACGACTTTTTGGATGATTGCGCATGTTGAATCACCTTCTGGGCACATCAGTAAAAGAGATCCCTCTGATTGGCTGCTCCCTTTTTTAATGAAGAATACTGACTATTGCCCATACGTGCTAGTATGGAGAGTTATTTGCTCTCACACAGGTGCAGAACGTATGTGTTAGTTGGTCGTTGACTGTGGTCTTTGCCGTGTGTTCAAGCGCAGCAACTTTTTGTCCCAGATGAAGGCTGCATGAGGCGACACCATAGTCAGCATTCGTCGCAGCTAGTTTGGTGTGTCTAGGCCTTAACACTTTCCCGTCATTTACGGAAATTGTTTTTGACCAAATTAATAAAAGTTGACTCATATTAGATTGTGAGTCAGACTACAGGTTTCATTATATGTTTGTGTTTAGCATTGCAAGACACACAAGAAAGACATAATGTGTTTGCAATACTCAGGGTATCCAGTCTAAAATGTTAAAATCTTGTTTTTATTTAATATGCACCCAACAGAGAAGATCAACCAAATGAATGACACTAATTTCTCTTATGTTGCAAGAACTTGGATGCATTTCATTAGCAGTGTTTGACCAGTATTATCCTCCTCAACGGATGTGTTGTGAATATCTATGCTGTTTTAATAGCATTCCCCCACCGCTGGTGTATTTAACACAACGTCTTCCTTGGAAGAGAGCTAGTGTGTGCCTAATAATTATACAGCCTGTGTGGAGGACTTCTAACAGAGCAGTGACCTGGAAGAAAATCATTGTTGCTCACTGTTTGGCCATCGATTGCCCTGATGCAGGTACCGGCTCGCGGGGCTCCCTGGAGAGTACCAGCTGAAGAACATCACCAGCCCTGAGATCAACTACTGCCTGATCACAGAGCTCATCATCTGGACCCAGTATGAGATTCAGGTGGCCGCGTACACTGGGGCAGGCCTGGGCGTCTTCAGTCAGCCTGTCACTGAGTACACACTGCAGGGAGGTGAGACCTTGTTCCTCTCTCACACTCTCAGTTTTTTTCATTGCCTAACAGTTGCTGCTTCTATCAGCCTCCATGTTTTCATCTATGCCTTTTCATCAGCGGAGGCAGGAAGCATACTGGTTTGAACCGGTTGATGCGATATTTGTTTACATGCCACGCTGAGGCCAACTTAGCCTCCACGTAGACGCCACATTTATTTTAGAGCCCTCTTCTCAGACAGCTAACTTCCATGCGAATCCTCTTCAAAACAATTATGTCAATTATCTACGAGGGCGCTTTTCTCTTCAGATGAGAAGAATCCATCTCAGGAAATTCAGTTTTTATTTGGACATTTGGATGATTATCCGAGGAGCGGCAAATGTATCGACTCTGCTTTGAGAAGCTTCATCCGTCTAATTATTTTAAATAGATGTTTTATAAACAGAGTCTGTCAAGCAGTTGAATGGTATTGACGCAGCTCCGCTAAAACCACTCACAATTAGCAACCTTGACGACATCACTGATCCTAAGTAAGAGACTGTGCAACAGGTATATGAACTCTCTGCAGTTGTTTGGATGAATACTAAAATAAGGCTGTCAATTTAAACATGGTCATTTTGGACAGTTAATTATTAGCATAAGTAGATCACATTTGATCATGTCTCCTATCCTGTGCGCTATTACAGGTAACGCATGACATTAACAAGATATCACAGATGTGTATGAACACCCTCTGAATCTACCTTAGATTAACTCGACTATAAAATGCATTGCTGTAGGCCAATAATAGGCTTATATTTAAAGGTACACTTTTGTAAGCCCGTCCAGTGGTGGTTTCTGATGAGCGGTTGAAGGTTACTGCGTGTTACTGTCTTTTCTTTCGCTCAACACAACAAGATTAAATTAAATACATTTTCTCGTATGTATTACCTCGTTATTTCATCTGAATCTGGTTTTAATGATAACTGAGCATCATTAAATGTGAGCGAATGTTTGATTATTCTTTTCAACTCTTTACTTTTATTTTACCCGTTCATATTAGGAAGCTATGTTGCTCTGAGGTCCTCAAGCCTTCTGTTTAACGCGGGTCTCACGATCACAAACTCGTCAGTTTTTGGTCATTAAACAGAGGTAATTGGCTATATATCTGAGATGGTCGTATTCACGGTTAGACTATCAAAGATACTTTGGTATAGCCCCCGTGGTTTCGCATACACTTGAATTTAAAGTAACGTTTACTTCAGTAGAGGTATGGCCACTACTACAGATATAAGTCAACCAACATTACTTCTCTTATAATAGCTTTGGATTGGCCATGCCGTGGTTTCCCACGTACACTTATCTAAAGTAACATTAAATTAAAACAGAGGTAAGACCACTGATCTATATAGAATGACTGGATAGCTCATGACGTCATAAACAGTGAAGCCACCGCGCCGCCATATTGGTATTCCCTAGTGAGCTCAGGCGTTCTATTGAATCAATAGGAAATTTTATGATTTGACTGAGAAAACATTGCCTAACGAGCCACCATTTTTAAATCGAAAGTCTCCCTGTACATTTTTACAACGCAAACATCCTAAGCATTTAAATGGGTATTTGTTTAAAGTCGGAAATATTTCTAGATTATAAAAAAACGGCAATTTCTTTGCAAAAGGAATAAAAAACTGTACGAGAACACTATTCGGCCTTTACTGAAAAGCTATCTTCACAGGTAAGAAAAACAGTTTGGTACTATTAATTAATAATATTATATAATTAATAATTAAAAATTAATAATAAATACTATTAAATAATAGTGAATGCTAAAGACCTATATTTTTGTGAATTGGTGAATATTCAGGTGAATATTGTTTTGTGGCCACGAATTAATAATACGTGCATTATTAGCACGTTTTACTAATTTGTTCCATAGTTTTTTAGTATATTGTCGCCACGTTGTAATTCGTTAAATCAAAGTGAGGGAGGGAATTAGTTCAACGAGTCCACGATTTATTAAAACTAGGGAGCAAATAAGTCGTCGTAACAACGAATTATTTAGATCTGTGGACAGGTGTGATCGTGTCTCGAATGGGGATGGTAATATAGCAAGTGAGAGTTCAAATGTTAATTTCCTTTGTTTTCTCAGAGAGTAGCCCTCTCTTCCAGTTCTTCCAGTTTCTCCAGTGGTACACTTTTTTTTTTTTTTTTTTTTTTAAATATACAAAATTGAAATAATGTGTACATCATGAATCCATTTTACAAACCATTTTTTCACCCTATAATAAGTGTTTACATTCTGACTATTTTAGACAGAGCAGGACACCAACCACAGTCCATTACCTGCATGACTCAAACATTTATATACATAAAGGGAGAGAAGTAGCTCTTGCTGCAATGTACAATGTAAGATGCATGCAGTTTTGTTTATTAACCAATAGCGCCAAAAATAACATAGTGTACCTTTAATGAAGTGGAAATAAAGAAAAGAAAATATGTACTTCTAAAACCACTTTTTATAATGGACATTACTGCTTAAGTTTGTGGATGATAAGATTTGTTAAAAATAAATGAATACTTTTATTAAGCAAGAACACTGTTAAATTGACCGAAAGAGACCGTAAAGACATTTATATTGTTACAAAAGATTTCAATCAAATAAATTCTGTTCTTTTCAACTCTCTATTCATCAAACATTTGCAATTGCTATTTGCACAAAAATATGAAGACATTTTGAAAAAAATGAAAAAAAAAACATTTTGATCAGTTTCATGTGTGTTGTACAAGTACATGCTTTTCAGTTGTTTTATATACACCAACAAAGGTGTGCGTACAGAAAAACAAAAACAAAAAAGAATGGCAAACCATCAGTAATCTGGACTCTGCTGTGATATTGTTTTGTTGTGTTTTGTCTTATATAAGACCTTGCCTTTCATTCGACTGCCGGCTCTCTCGATTCAGCCTTTTAGAAGGATACTGGATGTATAATAGAATGCGAATGTATTTTTTCTTTCATGTATTGTGTCCATGTTACAGCGTCGTCCTTCATTAAAGGTCAGAAATGTCTCAGGCACATCTCAGGTGCACCATGAAGATTGTAAACTGAGCCACTTAATTTTACTGAGGAATTTTAATAATGTTGTGATTCTAACATGAGTCATTTAATGGTCACTGTGTCAGTTGATGCTCAGATGTTGTTGCTGTGTTTTGCATAATAAAAATAAGAGCAAACTCTATAACCTCTGACAATTTTTGTTACTGTCACAAGACATTTCCAGTTTTCTGATTAAATCATTACATAAACAGATTTTTTTGGACTTCAGTCTTACATTTATGCATTAGCCTTAACATTTCAACATTTGTTGTCACTCTCACTATTGTTTCTGTTTAAAGCAAGTGTCATTTGAGACCTACTGTACATCAGTGCATATTTGATGTGCACATAACCAATGCACAATATGCAATGTGTTTTCTGCAGTTAATAAGGATCTTCACATATAAAAAGTTTCCCCTATTGGAATTGACACTTCAATTCACACTGTCATTCAGAAATAAATGTGCATGTATCACATTTGGAGGGAAAATCAGATTTGGGTGCATTCAAATGCAGTGTGAACAAGGCTTGTCAGATGTGTTTAGGTGGTGTCCGCGGCTGTCAGTCTTGCGTATTCAGCAGGGCAAACTTTGACTCTGATATGATCGATCAGTATGTAGGTGGACACCACGTACAGTACATTCAGGCCAACATTGTGGTAAATAACTGTGTCCCACAACCTGTCACCTTTAAAGTAGACCTATTATGCCCCTTTTTACAAGATGTAAAATAAGCCTTAGGTTTCCCCAGAATGTGTCTGTGAAGTTTCACCTCAAAATACTCCACAGATCATTTATTATACCATGCCCAAAATGCCCCTTTTTGGGTGGAAGCAAAAACAAGCTGTTTTCATGTGTGTATCTTTAAATGCAAATGAGCTGCTGCTCCTGCCCCCCTTTCCAGAAGAGGGCTGTGCCTTTACATCTCCAGCTTCAGATATTCCGCCAACAATAAAACAGGAGAAACAGTATGGCAATATGTCCACAGAAGGCGTTTTTGCATTTCACTGTGCTGCTTTTACATCATTTTCGATGGAAACATGTCTAGACGGACCTTGCACCATTCACATGCAACGCAGTTTTTAGATACAAAGACACGGGCACTGGAAAACGCAAGGAGACACGTTTTTTAAAAGTTAAACTTCTTTTAACTTGAGCTCTGCGTTTTTAGAACGCCGTTTCCTGCACGAGACACTGTTAAGATGTGAGACACGAGCACAGCAGTCAAACACGTCTGTTTAGCATGTTTACATGGACAAGTAGATCAGTGGAATGGAAATACACGTTCCGTATTCATAGATACAGCCAACAATAGATCATTTAGATTCTTTATCATGTAGCTGAGACATTATTGTGTTTCCACTAGCTGGTCTAGTGAGAAGATAAACATGGCTGTCTGTGTACAGCTCACTCAGGGGAAGTTAGAGCTAAGTTAGCAGAGCAGATTCAGTCACCAGTCGTAGGCGAGGCCTGTCACATTGTGACGTCACAATGTATAAAAAAAAACACAAACGACTCATTTTGAGACACTGTTTATGATTTATGGGGAATATAAAAAAGAAGTGGGTGGATTTTTACCATTATAAGGTGGTTGTGTACACACACTGCCAACACATTTATGCTCAAACACCAGGTAAATGTAAATTTTGCACAATAGGTCCCCTTTAAGGCGTATTGAAAGATTTCGCTGCAAATGCCTTCTCAGTGAGGTACTTCACCGGATCTTCCATTATAGATGTAAGAGGACACAAATAATAAAGTAAAATTACTTGCGAATCTAAGAGGTCTGCCAAGCTTGGAAAATAGCACTTTTAAAGTTCTGGCATGAAACTCTAGATGGTGAAGGCTAATAGGTCCTTTTACTCACCTGTTCATAATCACATCGTTATCTATAGGGTGCAGCTGATTGGTTCCTGCCGTATCAGTATCCAATGAGCTCGCTGCTCAACCTTCAAATACTTGGGTAGCGTTTGCTTTAGCAGTGCAGCGCGCTTCAGAAACCCTCCACCTTCTCCAGCTCCACTTGTATAGATCTGCTAATTCATGTATGCTATATTGTAGAGCAGCAGCATGTCTTACTTGCTCACAGCAGCCTGTCGTGTATGTATTGGCAGTAGCAAGTCCCGTACTTACTCTGCTGCAGGAACAGCAATAAACTACAGCAGAAGCGTAGCAGATCTATTCCACCAAGACCAAACACACAACATTGTCATACCCATTACCATGCCAATCACTCAAAGAGTTGTCATGACAGAACATTTTTTATTCAACTAAATGCTTCAAACGAAACAATTAAATGTCTTTTTTAAAAATAAGGCATTATCGTCACAGAACTTTTTGAATCCAGCGTTTAGTTGCCCAACTCAAGCGTTCGTTGCTGAAGTCCTGGAACTTGTAAACACTGCTTTCATTTCCTGACGAATAGTTAATGATCACTGCACACTAAGCTCTCATAAAACGTGTAGAAGTCAGCCAATAAGATTTAGACTTTTGTCTTCTCAAAAGTGTTTTCACTTTAGTGTACCATATGCATTCGATATTTATTGACTGGAGTGTGGGAGGTCCATGGGCATGACTTCTGGGGCTGAGACTAAAAAATAAGGTCTAACCATAGACTGTAAAAAAGAGTCTAACATGCAGTATGTTCTTGCCTGTAGTCCCCACAGCGCCCCCTCAGGGAGTGGAGGCCAAAGCGGTGAACTCAACCACCATTGAATTTACTTGGAATCCACCACCTCAGCAGTTCATCAATGGCATTAATCAAGGCTACAAGGTACACTCATTTTTCCTGTACTGGTCCCACTGAAATATAGAAAATATATGTTTTGTGTCCATGAGTGACACACACTGTGTTCTATTTAAATGACATTGGTGTCTGTCCCTCAGCTGATGGCATGGCCCGAACGGTCTCCAGTGGATGTTATCGTCGTAACCATCACCCCTGATTATCACGGGACACGTCACCTCGGTTTCATCAGCGGTCTAAAAAAGTTCACCTGGTACCTGACGTCAGTGCTGTGCTTCACCACACCAGGGAACGGACCGCGCAGTGTCCCCAAACTGGTGCAAACTCATGAGGACAGTAAGTAATAGTCTGTTTCTTTGTCAGTCCATTCTCCAGGTCATAAGGTTGTGTTTCTGTCTCTCACTGAATCATATTACTTCATAAATTGGTGCTCAGAAACGAATTGATTGGATTCACATAAAATAAGACATTTTCTGTGTTGTTTGACACAAAATGCACTGAAAAAAACATACATAAAATGTTGTAGATTTATATAGCAAATGAGAATCGATAAAATAAACATCTATATTTTGAGACAAAGGTCTTGATAATGATTTTCAGGTTTGTTTAAGGTAAATAAAGCAACAGTTTGTTAATAACGGAAGATAATGTAAAAGTATGGTATTTGGGGTAAAAGGCACAATAATTAACATGATAATAAATAGCTGGCTGACATTTCCATTTGTTGACATGATTCAGATGGTAAATATCATATATATATCAAATTGGGTGTCCACTTTAGAGATAATCACCATATTTATTATGAAACCTAATGCTATAATGCTATTACCAAAAAAAAAAAAACAAGGTACCTATTGCAGGAATCTCTTTAATCCTCATTTTCATGGAGGCGTCAAGATAATTCAGTTAAACAAAATAGTTCTGAACAAAATGTTTATTTTAATTACTGAGAAAGCCAAACCACAGAAAAATGCTCTTCATTTGGCAGGAAATATTTTATTAAATGAAGCTTTTGGCCTTTACATCAGCGTTGTGACAGTGTTTGAAACTCTGCTGGGGTAGTTTGGGGGTGAAAAATAACAAATTACAACATGTCTTATAAAAGTCACATTAATTAAAGTGCTGCTTAAACTTAAGCACACATACTGCTCTATGGGTCAAGCCGATATAATTATATCAGTGTGTTTAGGCATCTGTGGGACACTACAAGTGAGAAACTTGTTTTGGTTACTTTCAAGAGAAATGTTACTGGGAAAAGAAAGAACAAGGAAAAAGAAAAAATGTTTGTGTGCATGTCAGGTTTTGATCTTTGTTGTGGTTCATTATGAAGGGTCTGATCTATGATCAGCTCAATTAGCCTACAATAGAAAGAGCTTGTTTAGAAACAAAAGGAGGTCTACAACTGGGAAATGTCTTTGTGTTTAGTTCCAGGCCCTGTCGGTCGCTTGAGCTTTACAGAGATATTGGATATGTCTCTGAGAGTGAGCTGGGAGGAACCTGTGAATAAGAACGGAATCATTACCGGTGAGTGTTATAGACCTTCCCGTTGCTTTTATTGATATGATACTCAAAAAAAAAAAAAAAGACAATCAAGGAAAACACTTACATTTTGCAGCAATAAATCTGAATGAATTTGTTTACCCCAGCATCAGCTAAACTCAGTTTTGGGGAATGATGAGTTGTTCATTAGATTTGTCTTTCCTGTTAAATTAAATCTAATCTGCCCCCCTCTGTTTAAATGTAGCTGAACGTTGCATTAGATAGAGCAGGTGAGCCCGTAAAGGAGCTCAATTTTCATTTGGCAACTCTTCGATGTTCGTATAGCTTTATTAATGGATACACTTCTATTTAACACTTCATTGAGTTTTTGCACAAAAGCAATTATGGCATTGTTCTTTGCGTTCAGTTGGCAGAAACAATTTTCGCTCCCTGTTGCACAGCTGTAAAGGATGCTTTTGTGTGTGTGTGTGTGTGTGTGTGTGTGTGTGTGTGTGTGTGTGTGTGTGTGTGTGTGTGTGTGTGTGTGTGTGTGTGTGTGTGTGTGTGTGTGTGTGTGTGTGTGTGTGTGTGTGTGTGTGTGTGTGTGTGTGTGTGTGTGTGTGTGTGTGTGTGTGTGTGTGTGTGTTGTCTCTGCATGACTCTCTGCGTGTGGGCGCTAATGCATGTGTTTTAGCATTCCAGGAGTGCTATTTATCCATATTGTGCTTTAGTCATTACCACCGGAAACGTAAAGCACAAACAGATCAAATGAAAATAAAATGTTAACTGTGATCAGAAGACCTGTAAGCATGAGTTGACCTTCAAGCATTTGACAAGAACATGAGCGTGAATCTCACAAAACATGTTCAGAACGATTGGAGAGCATTTTAACGCAAAATCAAGAAAGAATTTATTACACTATTGGTGTATACTAAACATTTTGTACAAATTAATGAGAGAAGAATAATAAAATACTTCGCGCTTTCCAGAGTTTCCCACCAGAGGAAGTGACATCTCTTGGTGCAAGTCACATGCTTTTTCTACAAATGCTTTGGAGGTTGTTTTTTTTTTGTTTTAGGTAACAGAGTTGACCAGAATGTAGGGACAGAAACAAAATCTATGTATTTATTAATTAAATTACAAATAATACAGAAAATAATATTCTATGCAATTGTTTATATAACTTAAAAGAGTAAACCATTTTTTTTTTTTATTATTAGACTTAATTTTTCATGACAATTCAAGTTGAATGTATGAACCTGGAGGCGGAGACAGTCAATAATAGGTGCAGTGGGAGTCATTTAGTTAATATTTCCCCATTAAATTGTATTCCTAAATATACATAAAGCATTATTTTTAGTGATAGTGTAATATAATTTGTGTTATTATTCAAAATTGATTCAAAAAAGTTTTTTATTATTTAAATAAAAGAAGGTTTATCTGGGAGACTCGAAATGTATCCCCAATTCTAGAATGACTCATATGTCAACAACTCTTTTTGTCAAAAAGGAGGCTTTTTTGTATAATATGTTTATTTGTATTTTACAGAGTAGTTTACAAGTTCTAGTTCTATTATTATTGTTATTGTTTTACTAATAATTTGTTTAATTAATTTTTCTTTTTTGACCAAGACAACACATTTTCTGAGAGTCACTGGAGAAGTTTCAATAATGCAGAGAAAGAATTAGATCTGGACTAATGAGGCAGCGGTAGATTGACACTGGACATAGATTAAGCCGATTGAGTTGCAGAACGGCTCTGAATGTTGATTGAAAGAATGGAGACGAATGAGATCAGACATACATTAGACTAAATAGCTCCTGTCTATATCAATATACACAGCATTGTTGCTCTTTGAATGTTGCCTATGCCTGTTCACCAGTGGTCTCTCCCAGCGCAAAGCTTGATTTATGAGCACCTCAATGAAAAAGGACATTCAGCGATTGGAAACAGTGCTGACTCTGGGAGAAAATACTCCCAATAAACAGCAAATTACATAGGATCTCTGCTGGCTATTAGTCTCAGTTAGATGCAGGTTAGGGGGCAGGGCCCAGGGTCTAGACAACTCACTACAGCAGTTCCCCAATTCACCCACCTTATTTGTTAAAGAGAGACTGTTTATTTCAAGTTCAAGACCTCAGATACATTTCTCCTGCTCTTGTGAGTTGTCATCCCAGATTGGACTTGGGCAAGGCGCCCCACATTGACCCGTTCCCACAGGTTTTGAGCCATAAAGTGTGTAAAACTCTAAACTCTAAACTTCTTGAGTTTCAATGAATTTGATGGTGTTTTGCAGGTTACCTGGTGTCCTGGGAGGTGCAGGGGAAGAACCAATCACGGGTGGCGCGCACCTTGGCCAATACCACACTGGACTACAAGGTCACGGGCCTGACATCCCTCACCACGTACACTCTGGAAGTGGCAGCTATGACGGAGGCGGGAGTTGGAACTGTAACTTCCTCCACCATATCTTCGGGAGTGCCACCAGGTCTTTCGTAGCTCTTTAACATAGACAATTAAAAATAACATGTATTAAAGGAGCTACTCTTCCTTACTTATGGATGCACATTGTACACAAGCAATATAAGAATGAATGATGATCTTTTGAGTTGGCCTTTTCTGCTCAGAAACTGCGAAGTTGTTGCCCATGCACTGCCATTAATCAAATGTGGCACTGAAGGAGAAATATTCATTTGTACCAGCTTTAAGGCAGACTTTCTCTCGCTCACTGAAAGAAGGCAAATGCTGAACTGGCTGAACGCCAAGCCAAAACCATAATGCCTGCTGATAAATTGCATATTGTGAGACATTAGGGAAACAGACGTCTACACATCACAGTGGGGATTTCGGGCAGATGCGAGACTATCGTCTGTTATTTGATTTAATTCCAGTGTAATTTCATCAAAGGTTTCTCGACCCAAATGAGACTTTTTATCTCTGCACTTCAAAAGAATCGCAAATCTCTTTTTTGACTCAGTCCCTTGTCTACACAGTCTTATTAAAAATATTCTGGTCATGATTTAGAAATGTTTGGTGTTATTGACTTTAGAAGGCAGGCTTGTGGATGTTCTGTGTTTATTGATTGTTGTGATGTGCGGATGTTGTTTAGAAGGGACTTTTAACTTTATTTATTTGTCTATATTTTGTCTTTATTTTTTTATTATTTTTTTTTTGCCTTTAACGCAGAACTTCCCGGGCCTCCATCAAATCTGGTTATTTCCAAGATCAGTTCACGATCTGCTACGCTGAAGTTCCGTGCAGGGGACGATGGGAAGACGACCATCTCCAAGTGGATTGTTGAGGGGCAGGTGAGTAATATTTCAGTTCTTCTTTATCTGATCATTATCCGCCTACCATCACGCTGGCCTGAAGCTGTACATCCTCACAGTGCTCCCTGATGAGTCTTCACCAGCAAAGAAAAACATTTTACATGATAATGAAACATCCCTGCAGTTTTGAGTAAAGCACTTATGATGATTTGTGTAGGCTTCGTCTCCTAGTCTTAGCTATGTACATTTCAGTTATTTTGATAGCTTGATGGATTAATCAGCTGGATTCAAGGTGTCATTTGTATCATTCTCACAAAAATGATAAGGAATCAATCAATCGATTAGCCAAGTTCTTGAGGATTCAGTGTGGAATAGTGGAGCAAAAATATCTGTGCTATTTTTATTTGTCAGTCAGTATACACTGAACAACATTATGCATCAATTCTCACAAAAAATAGATACAATTAAATAAAAGATAAAGTTCAGGATTCAAGGTGGTACAGTGATGCAAAAAAAATCTGTGCTGTTTTTAATTTGTCGGACAGTGTACACCAAAAAATATTTTTGCTGTTGTATCGTTTCTCACAAAAATGAAAAGGAATCAATCAGTTAATCAATTAATTAATTAATCAATCAATCAATCAATCAATCAATTAATCAGCAACAATTTTTTTATCAAATTAATTTCAAAATGTAAAATGAAAAAATTAAAAAATATTTTTTAAGAAGATATAGAAAAAATTAAAAAGGTCACATCAGAATCAAATTTTCTAATCAGCTCATTGTTTTGTATGCATAAGGTTACGCCGTGCATATTCAGTAGAGTTTAAGGGTTCAAACCAGCATCCAGCTGTCATCACAGGGTTTTAAAAACAGCCAGTATGCACTTATCACACATACTCGATTCACTTCCACTCAGCACTTCCATTTCAACCTGAATAACAGCAAGTTCCAGTTGTGATTGCCCTCTATGGCTCAGAGATGTATTGAGAGCGCATCCTCGCCCTTTCCACATCGCCTGCGACTTTAGCAAAAGTGATGACAGATTGAATCACATGACTGACTCCTAATTTGTAATCGACGTCCACTCTCTAAACTTGACGGCGCCGGGCCGGAGCTTGCAAAAGGAAGCCTCGGCTTTTCATGTGGTGGCACTTGAATTCCAGAGTTGATTGAGGCCGGGCTATCTGCCGCTGCAGAAATCTGTCACCGAGCGAGAGAGAGCTGCTGCATACGCACCAGCTATGAAATACAACAGCGGTCTCCAGCATAAGGTGCCACGCGTCTAACATCTATCACGTTGGCATAAATGCTTACCGCATACAGTACACTCCACTGGTCATAGTAAATCTTCTTGAGTGCTGTGAGCTTTGATTGGTTTAGACTTGGCTTGCACAATGTGTTTGAAATGGGGCAGTGGCTGGCACTGTTCTGGACTCAATTGAAAAAGCTTTAACCTGCTCCGCTCTGCATTCCTGCTGAAGGCCCGTTCCCCACAAAACAGTCTATGAGCCTTTGGCCTGTGATGCACCGGGTATAATGAAGTGCAGTGTGTGGAATTTTCTCCTCCTTCTTTCATTAACTTCACTACTTGGTTCTCAAAAGGGTTTGAAAAATGGCTCTATTTAGATGTTTCAAATGCCATGGCAGATTAATGTCCAGGTAGTCTCATATAACCAGACTATTACCATAAAGGCTAGTCCACTTTTTATTCTGGACAAGACCTACCCTTCTGACTGATACATAAAATAGCTTAATTTTGTAGTACTTTTTGTAGCAGCCCTGTAAATTGTAAACATGACTTTGTGTCCTGGTGATAAATGAGTGAATGCTCATTTGATTGGAGCTTTCAGTTTTGAGAAAACTCTTGCCATTTATATTTGCAAAATTCATCTGAATGCACATAGGATAAAAAAAAACATTTATAGGGCTGTCAAAGTTAATGTACTAACTTTTATTAATATTTATTGAATATGTTTATTGCAGTAATTTTGGAAAACACTTCTCTGATGATATTTATTGTGGAAAAGAAAATCTTGAAAATCTTACTCCTCTTTCATTGCTCTGTTAGTGAGTAGGAAAAAATTACATTTAATAATTTACTTTGAGTTTAGTACAATGACAATATAAACCCAATTATTTAATTTTGAAAAAAACGTGTTAACACGTGATTAATAACGCGGTGGCCGCATTGACTTCTCTTTCGCACTTGAACGGACAAAAACACAAAAATATGTAACGAGTTAGCTCAAAGGGGACTTGTTATGATTAATTATTAATATTTGGGTCAGTTAATTGGATTAACTTGATGTAGCTACAGTAAATTAATATTACAATCAATTAGTCAGTTCGTCCAACAAACTCTTTTGATTATTCATTTATTCTAAGAAAAGCGCATCCTTCATGGCCCCTGAAAAATAATTATTTCTTAGCATGTACAGCACTTAGAGCCTATAACAAGATCAAGATCGTAAAGTAGACTTTGTTTCAAGCAGAGAATCAATACCAAATACATATTGTGCACAAGTTTTATTAACTAAATCACAAACATAACTAAAATAAACAAACAAACATACATACATACATACATGCATAGGTAAAATGCTAAATGATAGAATAGAACTGGAAGCAGGAAATGGAACTATGGAAAAGATCCATTTAACTATGAAAAGAACCATCAACTTATCATTTTCAGAGCACCTCATTAAATTGATACTTACATGGTCTGTGCAGTGGACACAATTCTTGAAGTGGTTGAAAATTTAAGTTGTTGAAGTTGCAATCGTTTTCTTCTCTGCTGGATGAAGAAGATATGATGAACTTGCATGGTTATTTCGACGCTGTTCTCATGGCTGGAGTGCAGATCGTGGCCTGCCGGCCCTGGGCCGGAGAGGACACGCAGAGCAAATGATTGGAGTTGCGATGGACTTCTTCTGCATTGAATGAAGACATTGAACTCTAGCTGGTTGTGAGTCGAGGCCTGCTGCCCTGGGGCCTGCTGAGGCCACGCTGGACAGTACGGCACCCTGAACGTACCGAGAAGGCCAAGAGTTGATCGTTGCCCTTCAGTGATGGTAAGGTTGCAGTTTTCTTCTGAGTTGGATTGAAGAAAATACAGTCTGACTCCTTTGGGAGAGTGAAAGCAAAGCAGACGGTGGTCACAGCCTGCCGGGGCCTTTGTCCCCCACAGATATCAACCCAGAAGAAGCAGCAATAGAGAGCCAGAAGAAGAGGGAGGAGGGTCACTGTGAATTTGTCTCTAATAAAGCCTGAGAAAGGCCCCACCTCTCCGGGTTTGCTTGACCAATGAGAAAGGTGGAATTTCCAAGCGGGAAAATTCCTCTGTGGTTGATTTATGAATCTTTGTTTTTAGCGTGCTCATTTGCATGTGCAGCTGGATTGGTTTCTGATGAAGAAACTAAGAAAGATTCTTGTAATACTAATATGTTGCGCAGCTATCGGCATATCATGTACACAATCATTTCAATCTTCAAAGTACCAATTTATAGAGACCAAACATGGTATAGGTGAGGTTACATTGACCGTTGGTTCTATCATAAAATACACAGTATCAAAATAATAGAATTAAAAACACTACACAAGACAGTAAATCATTCACACAATCTTCTGGGATGCATGTTCATTTATAGATCAGATTAATGCAGCAAAGTCTGTTTTAAAGTCTGTCTTTCCCATTGTCTCTGTCTTGACCAGTGAGCACATTTTTAACAGCCATAAAATCAACTTATCTGATCGTGGTCATGGTAACTAAGACCTTCTTGCCTTTGTTGGGGGGGATGGGACCACAGATCCCAGAGTGAGTTTTAAATATTATTTGTTAAACTATAACAAATACTTGTGTCTGATTTGTCTCAGTCGTTACAATATGTCAAAATGCTTGCTTTGTCGAGTGTCCTCGTACGCACAGTCTTAAATGAGTTAGATAAAATCTTAAATGACCATAAAGAGTTTTTAAGGACATATGTGTCAGATCTGCGTCATGTGCTTCAGATCTAAAAGTGACAGCAGCCTAATAAACCTGCTGCTGTGATGTCTGTAATTAATGTTAATCAAAGAACAAAAGACAAAGAGAAAATCACTCACTTCTCTTGACTGACTTGAATAACTTTGTACCTTTAATAAGGATTCCTCTATTTTCAAATTATAATTTAAAAAAGGGGGTCATCATATTTAGGGGTAATTGGTATTGTTGCCACAGACCGTTACGGCAGTGCTCTCTGTATTCAGGTGGGCAGTGTCGGTGATGAGGAAGAGTGGAAGGTGTTGTACGAGAAAGAGAACGACCCTGAAGCTCAGTTGCTGGAGGTGCCCAATCTCACACCGTTCACACACTACAGGTCAGTGTTGTTTCTGTACAAACACACATTAGATGCATTAAGACAGCAATTGCCATGAAAACAGCATTTTCATTTGCTTTAACCTGAATTAATACACATTTTAAGTGAGCTTAATTAAATTAAGACATCTAGATTACTCCAATTACAGTTGAATTACTGAAGACAAGTATACACCGTAATCAGATTATGATTATTCTTTGCCTGCATGAATAAATCGAATGGTACACAGTTCAAGTCAGCAAACTATGGCAATGTTTTCCGTTCTGTATTTATGCCTGTGATCTTGTTGTTTTCTGCTTCTTTCCCTGAGGATGCAGTTAATTCATTCCTTTCTTCTTTCCTGTTCTTTCTGATCTTGACATCTTTGTAATATTTGTCTTATGCTGAAAAAAGACAATTGAACTGAGATTTGCTACAGAATTGCTGAGACATAGTATGTGCATGAAATCTATTTACACACAGAAACCAGTTATTTTATGCATGGACTTCAGAATTCACTATACACCGCAAGTTCTGTGAGTGACAGTCGCATTTGAATGATCATTCTGTGAGTTTACAGAATACATCACAGCGGAAAATCACTCCAAACCTTGCAATGGTTGACATTGTGACCATATCTACAATATTGCATCTTGTGGATTTAACAAACACACAGGCCAACTGTTCAACCTGTTTTGTGTTGTTGTTGCTGAAAGAAGTAATAGCAACCAATGACTTAATATTTATCAACTGTTCTTAGTAAACTGTAGAGCTAAAATAGTCTCTTTTCACATTCACAAAACAAGTTTAAATATTTGCAAACAGGATGTCACATTATCCTAATTCACATTTACAAAATATGATATGCAAAATTCATTAAAAAAAGATTCACAAATGCAAAGCACAATTCCTAAATATACAAGTATGTTTGCAAATGTTTGCAATGTACAAATTGTTTGTTGATTCTGCATTTGCAAATGGTCGTGTGTGTGAGAATCGTTATGGATTTGTGTGGGCCAATCTTGAGAACGGACATTCTCTTTAGCCAATCAGACGCGAGTTTCCAATCCAGCCATTCATAGTAAATGTAAAAAATTTAAAAATATTCTTGTTATAAAAAAATTAAATAAAAAAGGTTTCCTGTTACCTTAACACATAAATTACAATTAATTCTAAAACATTAAAAAGTCACAGCACTTATGGGGCCCTATTTTAACGATCTGAAACGCAAACATCAAGCGCGAAACGCAAGTAACTTTGTGGGCGGGTCTTGGGCGCTGTTGCTATTATACCGGCGGGATAAATGACTCTTGCACCCGACGCAAATCTAAAATGGGTTGGTCTGAAGTAGCTTCATTATTCATAGGTGTGGTTTGGGCGTAACATGATATAAACCAATCAGAGCGTCATCTCACATTCCCTTTAAGAGCAGGCACGGTTGTTCTATGGCGGATTGCTATTATGACGGCGGATTTGCCAGGTGCGCGCCAGGAGCGGTTCACAGCCGTGGAGACCGACGTTCTCTTCAGGGCCGTAAAACACAGAGAAGTGACATTGGGGATGGGAGAAACCCACCCAAATTAACTGGTTAAACAGGCATATGATAATTTGGGTAAATATGTAAGCTTTTATAATAAACTGTCTATCTATCTATCTATCTATCTATCTATCTATCTATCTATCTATCTATCTATCTATCTATCTATTGTAATAATGTATGATTTCCAAAAATTAAAACTGCTGCTTCTGTGTAGATGAGAGAATCAAAGTGTATGCGCGTTGTGCACACACTACATTGATTATGGCCAAGTATGCGCCCTTAAAATAGCATATGAATAACATGCGCAACGCGCCACTGACTTTAGACTAGGTTTTTCCTGGTCAGTGGCAGAATTGTTTTCTAAACCTGCAAAATAGCACCAGGGAACGTTTGCGCTGGAACACGCTTCTTCTTTGCGCTGAACCGCTCCCGGGAGCGCAAGTGTATTTCCTAGTTTACCGACGTGCGTCTGTGGAGGGAAAAGTCCTGTGTGCGCAGGTGCAAAATAGGAATGATACATGCGTCAGTGTACAAAGTCAATTGCGCTGGGTGCAAGATAGGGCCCATGGTGTTAAAAACTTGCGTACATAGACCAACTATGTAAAAAGAAAAATAAGAGCTATTCAGTCTTTGTGTAATATGATTATTTCATTCCAATAATATAAAGCTACTGCTGTTATCTAAACACTAAACAGGTTTAATATCTGACTTCAACCATTTGTTTCAGACAGCTTGAATCATCTCTGAGCTTCATGATGAACTGCTTGCCTCAGTGTTTTTCTCTACCCCGCAATTTATGTCAGATCTTATGGATGTTGCCGCAGCCTCTCCATTTTTTCTGCCTGCTGATAAACTTTGATTTCATGGTAATTGGTGCAATTATAAAGTGAATTGGAGCGAGCACAAGGTTCTTTGCCATCTATTTTCCCACTGGGAAGTCTTACCAGTGTTGAGTTAAGTTTTAACAATGTGACTGATTAACTTGATGGTTACAGGTTCCGAATGCAGCAGGTGAATATCGTGGGCCAGAGTCCAGTAAGCGTGCCGTCCCGTGTAATTCAAACCCTGCAGGCTCCTCCAGACATGGCGCCCAGCAGCGTGACTGTACGCACGGCCAGTGAGACCAGCTTGTGGCTACGCTGGGTGGTAAGTGGCATTGTGGTTGAAGATCTGGGCCTGTAACTAAAAGATTGTAGGTTTAAAAGTGAAAGTTTTTGAAAATGGTACATTTATCTTCTCCCTGTAAACTACAAAAACGCAAATTTGTGAAATCAGGGACGTATGTCTATTACGTGTTCAGTCTATAGGTGCGTTGTGTTCCTTTACAAAATGACATTGCCAACTACTGGCCTGGCACGAATAATACAGCGTTTTAGTCGTTTTCGCGGATCCGTGTGCACGGGGATCATTTGAACAACATTGCCATCTGTACCCGAAAAAACGTTTCCATTTTTAGTACATCGTTGTCATGTAAATGTACCCTAATACGTATAACTCAGCAGTTCATATCTGCACTGAGAAATATAAAGCAAGCCATGTGCATTATATTCAGTTGACTTCATTCAATAATTCAGGGCCTTAAGAAAACAGGTTCAAGGAAGCTATTACATTGTAACTTTCAGTCCTAGAGTTCTGACAGGCTGTCATTATCTTGGACCACACATGAATTCAGGCTAGGATGTTGAAAGCAGGGTGTTTTTAGACATCTATCGATTTTCACCTGATATAAAGACTGCTGACATGTGAGAGCTAGTGGCTAAATTGAGTTTCTCAAATTGAAGCTCTTTACCTGTCAAATTAAAAGCACATGAGAGCTGATGTTTTGCCAGTTTGTGACATCTCACTTACCTTTTGGCACCCAGTCAAAATCGTTCAGTTGATTTTTTGGGGCACGTAAATGATGAATCATTATTAAATATGCGTATTAAATATAAATATGAGATTTATAGGAGCATGTATATTTAATTGGGTTAGGCTGAGCTCAGTGTGCTTGCATTAGCAATGTTCAGGACTGAGACTGCGTGTTATAGAGGTCACACTGTTTATTTATCATTTTGTTCATTTTGGTTGGAAGTGTTTTTCAATTTAGTCTATATTTCATTGTATTCTTTATTTTTAGCCCATTTTACCCTGACTGAAAAGGCACATAATTTTAGTCAAGGAATATAATATTTTAACTGAAGATATTGCTCCAAATGACAAAAAAAAAAAAAAAAAAGGTGTCAAATGGTAAAAGACCAAATGTTCAAACATTTTGAAAAATTTAGGGTGTGTAGGATTTGTATTTATTTTTTCTCTTATGCTCAACAGGGCTGCATTTATTTGATCAAAAATACAGTAAAACAATATAATTGTGAAGTATTACAATAAAAAAACAGGTTTCTATTAAAACAGTTTAAAATGTAATTTATTCCTGCGATGCAAAGCAAAATTTTCAGCATCATTACTCTTGTCTTCAGTGTCACATGATCCTTCAGAAATCATTCTAATATGACGATTCGCTGCTCAAGAAGCATTTCTTATTATCTTATTTTATATTGTTGAAAACAGTTGTACTGCTTAATTTTTTTGTAAACCATGATATGTTTTGTTTCAGGATTGTTTGATGAATAGAAAGTTCAAAAGAACAGAATTTATTTAAAATATAAATGTAATTATAAATGTCTTTACTGTTACCTTTAATTAATTTCATGGACCTTTGCTGAATAAATGTATTAATTTTAATATAAAATAAAATAATAAAATGTATAAAAAAAATCTTACTGACCCCAAACTTTTGAATTGTAGTGGAAAATACCATTAACATAACAACATAAACATTTATTCATTAAAATATGCGTGAATATATAAAATATTTGTTGTCATAACCAAACTATATAATGTGAAAACTGTGCATTTGCTTCAGTGAGTGTCAAATGTTATTTAATCTTATATACGGCGGTTCAGTCCTAAGATTGAATTATTTAAATAAATTCATTCTAGTTTTTTTCTTCTGTAAAAGACATTGTTAGTTCATTATTAATATCTGACAGTGTTAGTTTTTTCTCGTCATTTATTTTTTTGCTGTATGCATTCATTAAAATCATGATGCATCTTTTTTCTCATCTTCATTACTGATCGTGAAATCAAAACAACCTTTGTCAAGGAACATCCCCGTCAGTAATTCTGTTGACTGATTCTGAGAGTCTGATGTTTCCCCGGCAGCCACTGCCAGAGACCGAGTACAACGGAAACCCGGAGAGCGTGGGCTACAGGGTCAGAGTGTTGCGAGCAGACCTGCGGGGCGAGGCCAGCACACGATTGGTGAACGACAGGCTGGAGAGGGAGATCACCCTGGAGGGCCTGGAGGAGTGGACCGAGTACCAGCTGCAGATCCAGGCCTTTAATTCCATAGGCTCCGGACCCTGGAGTGAGACCGTGAAGGGTCGAACGCGGGAGTCAGGTGAGGACATGATGTGACTGATACCCATGGGATACAGAGACATATTTGCCACTGTGATGCAGAGAGCATCTTGAAATTTCCATTATTCTCAGGACAATCATATTCTCAAATGTAAACAGGTGGTTGGCAAATTGAATTTTATTTCCTTTATGTGATCACATAACAAATGTCTGGCTCGAGAGTTTCTCTGAATGCATGCCCACACAGCAGATAAGAAGCAAGGTGATTGGCTGCCTGGTGTCGCTATTATCTTTTCTGTTGCTTTCTGCAAGATGCACGCAAGATAGATTTATGGCCCCAAATGGCTGCAGCGGAAACTCCTAAAATCTGATATTTAAAGGTGAAGTGTGTCATTTCTGTGTCATTGGTGATATCAAACTCAATTGCAAATATGTTTATATTTTATGAAGACTATGAGAAAGTCAGAGGACGCTTTCCTGTCACATATCACACATGCACACTTCAATAAGCTGACAGAACGCAGGTTAAGGTGTTTACATGCCAGGCGATATCAGGGAAATGGGCAAAAATCTAGCTTTGTCAATCGGTTAACACTTAAGCCGTTTATGACCTCACGGTGATAAAGGAAAAAGTGAACACGTTTTCTTGGCTAAACACATTGTCGGCTTATTAAACATTATCAGGTTAAGAACATGCATGAAAACGCACTGTGTGTCAGTACTGTTATGCCCAACCTAGTTGGGCCACTCAATCATATTGCAATTCAATTTGGTGCCACTAGTGGTTCACAAATTGCACACTTCAACATTTGGATGACCATATGCAGAAATTAAGTTTGTGTGTAGAGGGAGTCATTATGTAGTTGTGTGGCTACATGTAGGGACGTTCCGGGCTGACCGGGCTGCCTGATATACGGCCTGGTGCTAAAGGTTTGTCAGTCTTTTAGTGGTCTGTTTACGCTCACACTCTTGCTTGCTGCTCACATGTTAATACTGTTTGCTTTCTTTCCATCCTTCCCATGACATTGGACAGGTGACTAATCCACGTGAGTTTACTCAGTACTCGTGGGCCGTGTGTTAAGGCACTGTGCGATAAGGGAGTGTGATTTGTCTTTGTCTGTTTGTGTAGTGCCATCTGGGGCTCCGGAAAATGTGACGGCAGAGGCCATGAGCTCCAGTCGCATCCTGGTAACCTGGGGCCCTGTTCCTGAGCACGAGCAGAACGGCAACATCCTTGGATACAAGGTGGTTACTTGTGAGAAAAGCTCTCTGTTGTTGTTTTGTTTTTACATTCTTTGTGATTTCACACAAATAAAAATGACCTCCGACTGATGTCAAGTAGTGCTCTGAGGTACTCTGAAACAATGTCTGCTGAAAGAGCCCTTGGCTCAGTATAATTATAGCATCTCAGAAGTGAATAAAGGTTTTTTTTTTTCTTATGTATGATTGACCCCTTAAATCATGTTCTATATGATGAAATGACATGCAAGATTTGATGTTTTGGTTCTTGAGAATAGGATGCATTGTTTTTATTCGTCATTGAAAGCCAGCATTTCGTATAATAACTGCTCATTGCAGCTATACTACTTAATCTTAAAATGAAACCCTCGAAATATATATATATACATATATATGTATATATATATATATATACAGTGTATATATATATATATATATATATATATATATATATATATATATATATATATATATATATACAGTGAGGAAAATAAGTATTTGAACACCCTGCTATTTTGCAAGTTCTCCCACTTAGAAATCATGGAGGGGTCTGAAATTGTCATCATAGGTGCATGTCCACTGTGAGAGACATAATCTAAAAAAAAGTATCACAATGTATGATTTTTTAACTATTTATTTGTATGATACAGCTGCAAATAAGTATTTGAACACCTGAGAAAATCAATGTTAATATTTGGTACAGTAGCCTTTGTTTGCAATTACAGAGGTCAAATGTTTTCTGTAGTTTTTCACCAGGTTTGCACACACTGCAGGAGGGATTTTGGCCCACTCCTCCACACAGATCTTCTCTAGATCAGTCAGGTTTCTGGGCTGTCGCTGAGAAACACAGAGTTTGAGCTCCCTCCAAAGATTCTCTATTGGGTTTAGATCTGGAGACTGGCTAGGCCACGCCAGAACCTTGATATGCTTCTTACAGAGCCACTCCTTGGTTATCCTGGCTGTGTGCTTCGGGTCATTATCATGTTGGAAGACCCAGCCTCGACCCATCTTCAATGCTCTAACTGAGGGAAGGAGGTTGTTCCCCAAAATCTCGCAATACATGGCCCCGGTCATCCTCTCCTTAATACAGTGCAGTCACCCTGTCCCATGTACAGAAAAACACCCCCAAAGCATGATGCTACCACCCCCATGCTTCACAGTAGGGATGGTGTTCTTGGGATGGTACTCATCATTCTTCTTCCTCCAAACACGTTTAGTGGAATTATGACCAAAAAGTTCTATTTTGGTCTCATCTGACCACATGACTTTCTCCCATGACTCCTCTGGATCATCCAAATGGTCATTGGCAAACTTAAGACGGGCCTTGACATGTGCTGGTTTAAGCAGGGGAACCTTCCGTGCCATGCATGATTTCAAACCATGACGTCTTAGTGTATTACCAACAGTAACCTTGGAAACGGTGGTCCCAGCTCTTTTCAGGTCATTGACCAGCTCCTCCCGTGTAGTTCTGGGCTGATTTCTCACCTTTCTTAGGATCATTGAGACCCCACGAGGTGAGATCTTGCATGGAGCCCCAGTCCGAGGGAGATTGACAGTCGTGTTTAGCTTCTTCCATTTTCTAATGATTGCTCCAACAGTGGACCTTTTTTCACCAAGCTGCTTGGCAATTTCCCCGTAGCCCTTTCCAGCCTTGTGGAGGTGTACAATTTTGTCTCTAGTGTCTTTGGACAGCTCTTTGGTCTTGGCCATGTTAGTAGTTGGATTCTTACTGATTGTATGGGGTGGACAGGTGTCTTTATGCAGCTAACGACCTCAAACAGGTGCATCTAATTTAGGATAATAAATGGAGTGGAGGTGGACATTTTAAAGGCAGACTAACAGGTCTTTGAGGGTCAGAATTCTAGCTGATAGACAAGTGTTCAAATACTTATTTGCAGCTGTATCATACAAATAAATAGTTAAAAAAATCATATATTGTTATTTCTGGATTTTTTTTTTTTTTTTTAGATTATGTCTCTCACAGTGGACATTTTTAGACCCCTCCATGATTTCCAAGTGGGAGAACTTGCAAAATAGCAGGGTGTTCAAATACTTATTTTCCTCACTGTATATATGAAAATAAGTAAAAGTAAATCTATTTAAGAAAACAAGACAAAAATACTAATGAAAATGTATATATATATATATATATATATATATATATATATATATATATATATATATATATATATGTGTGTGTAGATATATATGTTTGATATAACCCCTTTAACTTTATATGCATTGTATGTCATATAATCATTAAATGTGTTTCTCTTTTAAGCCCTATAAAGCATGTTCCAGTACCATTTTCATTTCATTTTAAGTAATCAACTGGATCATTCATGCATTCATGGAAAGTCTGACCCTTGCAGAAAGATAAATATTTTCAGTTAGATGAGTTAATGTGTACCCATATGTTCAGAGAAGCTTCTCTGGTTTAAAGTCAACAGTAATTAAGACAGGAGGCTTTATGGGAAAAAAAGAAAACAAAAGAAGCCTGCTGAACAGAAGACCCAGAGTAACCAACTTCATGCCATTCTGCCTTACTAACAGCTATCCCTGTGTGTTTCCATTTAATGTGATCTTAAATTAAAGTCAGTCACAATCATAAAATCACACAACAGTGGTGTGAGCCGTGATCATGCTTAATATACTTATTCTTCTAGGTTCTATACAAAGAGAAAGACTCGGATTTGGAGGCACAGGTGAACGTGGTTAAAGGGAATCTGACACAGTCTGTCTTGCTGAGGAACCTGCGTAAATACGTCCAGTACGAAATCCAAGTTTTGGCTTTTACTCGAATCGGAGATGGGCAACTCAGCAGCCCTGCAGTCTTGGAGAGGACCAAGGATGATGGTGGGCAAATCTTTCTGTTTCATGAGATTCAATTTAATGACCACATAGGGCATTTAAAGTAATACTTCTCCAAAAAAATCTGCCATTATTTACTCCCTTTCATTTCATTCCAAACCCATATTTAGTTTTTTTTTTTTTTTTTCTGTAGAACACAAAGTATGTGTAATGCAGCTCATACAACAACAGTTCATAGTCACAGCTTCTGTTAAGCTGCAAAATAAAAAAATTACAAAAATAAAAAAACAGAAAAGCGTCTTATAAGTATTGTCAACAAACTTTGTAATATTCCAAATATTTTGATGCCACATGAAGCTTTGTGTGAGAAATTGAAATATAAATAATTATTCAGTGATAATCTTTTCCACAGCACAGTTTGTAATTTGAGTAGCTAAAACGTAACTTTTGTCGTTAAAAGAATTAATTAAGATTATTTTAAATATCTCCATTCTCGTTTCAGGGCAAAGTCATGAGTTTGAAACGGCATGAGATGAATAATGACTGAATTTTCATTTTTGGATGAACCACCCCTTTAATGCTGTAACTCTGTTTTATGTGCACCCTCCTTGACCAAGCTGTGTAAGTTTATGAGCTGTCTTGAATATTGGGCATTTGCTCTGCACACGAGAAGTGCACAGATTGATGTGGCCTTGGATTGTATTGAATAAAAAGATAAAATGCCATTTAGTCTTGAGCTCTTTCAGACACTTTTTTGAAGGTCTTCTGTAGTTTTTGATGCTTCATTTGTTTTTGGTGTACATTCTTTGCCTTTGCATTGACTTCATTGATTCGCACACTGTCATTTACCTCTTTCCACAGCTATACAGGCCTTTACAGAATTTTTATTTTTTTTAAGATTAGAAAACTTAAACATTTAGAGTACGACACCACAAGGACTCTGTCTGTGAAGATGGCCTCCAAATGTTTACTTTATGGACTTCAACTTAAATAGACTTTGAAGGGTTGGCTGAATTTGAGGAATGAAAGCTTTCAGAAGAGAGGTATGATAGTTTGCTATCTATTATAACAGTGATTCACTCCGGTCAGGATTATAGGCAGAAAACAGATGGAACTAATACACTCTTATATGATTGCTATACAGCCAAAAGGGCCATAAGGGACAGACTAGAGCAGAAATGTGTTTTTGGGAAACGGCACAAATAAGGCCCCCTCAAGGTTGTTCTGGGGAAACAATTGATATGCGCAGTGTACCTAGATATTTGTCAGATAAAGCAACACAGTGTGCACAAGTGAAGTGCTGAATTGTAATTTCTCTCATATCTATTTATCTCATATTATATTTATTTCATTCAATGATGTTACACTTGGAAACTTAATTTTAAATATAAACCATCTGCCATCAGTTCTTTACTCAGAAATTTGTTTTGTTATCTATGTATCTCAATGGAAAAGAAAGCATTGTATATGTTACTTAACTAGACTGTAACCACACATTCAAGACTATGACTAAGGGGAATCAAATGTAATGGTCTACAAATCATCCAATGAAAAAAACCACATGGGCATATAACTAATCTGAATATTGTGAGGGAGAACTATATTTTGAATGAAATGCAAAAGATATTAAATATATCGGGTAAAAGAAGCACTTAGAAGGTTGTGGTTTAAAAATAAACATTCTGGGCCCTATCTTGCACCCAGCGCAATTGACTTTGTTCACCGACGCATGTATCATTCCTATTTTGCACCCGCGCAAAGCGCGCTTTTCCCTCCACAGAAGCACGTCGCTAAACTAGGGAACGAACTTGCGCTCCCTGGGCGGTTCAGCGCAAAAAAGGAGGCGTGTTCCAGCGCAAACGTTCCTTCATGCTATTTTGCAGGTTTAGAAAACAATTGCGCCACTAACCAGGAAAAAATTGTTTAAAGTCAGTGGCATGTTATTCATATGCTATTTTAAGGGCGCATGCTTGGCCATAATCAATGTAGCGTGTGCACAACGCGCATACACTTTGATTCTCATCTACACACAGACGCAGCAGTTTTCATTTTTGCAAATCATACATTATTACGATAGATAGATAGATAGATAGATAGATAGATAGATAGATAGATAGATAGATAGATAGATAGATAGATAGATAGATAGATAGATAGATAGATAGATAGATAGATAGATAGATAGATAGATAAACAATTTATTATAAAAGCATACATCTAGCTTACACATTTACCCAAATTATCATACGCCTTTTTAACCGAAGTTAATTTGGGTGGGTTTCTCCATCCCCGACGTCCCTGACGAGAGCGTTGCTCTCCTCGGCTGTGAACCGCTCCTGGCGCGCGCCTGGCAAATCCGCCGTTACAATAGGAATCCGCTTTAGAACAAGCGCGCCTGCTCTTAAAGGGAATGTGAGATGACGCTCTGATTGGTTTATTTCACGTTACGCCCAAACCACACCTATAAATAATGAAGCTACTTCAGACCAACCCATTTTAGATTTGCGTCGGGTGCAAGAGTCATTTATCCCGCCGGGAAAATAGCAACAGCGCCAAGACCCGCCCACAAAGTTACTTGCGCTTTGCGCTTTGACACTTGCGTTTCAGATCGTTAAAATAGGGCCCACTGACATAAACACTCTGTCAGCTACACTGTTTACTTCTGAATATTATATTTTATTCACGGCCATCATTTGTAGTAACCTATTCACTAACTGTTTGCTCAAGCGTAGCAAGTTCACTGTGTAGCCTGCTCCCTGAATCATTGAGTTCACTGTGTAGCCTGCTCCCTGAATCATTGAGTTCACTGTGTAGCCTGCTCCCTGAATCGTCGAGTTCACTGTGTATCCTGCTCCCTGAATCGTCGAGTTCACTGTGTATCCTGCTCCCTGAATCGTCGAGTTCACTGTGTAGCCTGCTCTCTGAATCGTCGAGTTCACTGTGTAGCCTGCTCCCTGAATCATTGAGTTCACTGTGTAGCCTGCTCCCTGAATCGTCGAGTTCACTGTGTATCCTGCTCCCTGAATCGTCGAGTTCACTGTGTAGCCTGCTCCCTGAATCGTCGAGTTCACTGTGTATCCTGCTCCCTGAATCGTCGAGTTCACTGTGTAGCCTGCTCCCTGAATCGTCGAGTTCACTGTGTAGCCTGCTCCCTGAATCGTCGAGTTCACTGTGTAGCCTGCTCCCTGAATCATTGAGTTCACTGTGTAGCCTGCTCCCTGAATCGTCGAGTTCACTGTGTATCCTGCTCCCTGAATCATTGAGTTCACTGTGTAGCCTGCTCCCTGAATCGTCGAGTTCACTGTGTATCCTGCTCCCTGAATCGTCGAGTTCACTGTGTAGCCTGCTCCCTGAATCGTCGAGTTCACTGTGTAGCCTGCTCCCTGAATCGTCGAGTTCACTGTGTATCCTGCTCCCTGAATCGTCGAGTTCACTGTGTATCCTGCTCCCTGAATCGTCGAGTTCACTGTGTAGCCTGCTCCCTGAATCGTCGAGTTCACTGTGTATCCTGCTCCCTGAATCGTCGAGTTCACTGTGTATCCTGCTCCCTGAATCGTCGAGTTCACTGTGTAGCCTGCTCTCTGAATCGTCGAGTTCACTGTGTAGCCTGCTCCCTGAATCATTGAGTTCACTGTGTAGCCTGCTCCCTGAATCGTCGAGTTCACTGTGTATCCTGCTCCCTGAATCATTGAGTTCACTGTGTAGCCTGCTCCCTGAATCGTCGAGTTCACTGTGTATCCTGCTCCCTGAATCGTCGAGTTCACTGTGTAGCCTGCTCCCTGAATCGTCGAGTTCACTGTGTAGCCTGCTCCCTGAATCGTCAAGTTCACTGTGTAGCCTGCTCCCTGAATCATTGAGTTCACTGTGTAGCCTGCTCCCTGAATCATTGAGTTCACTGTGTAGCCTGCTCCCTGAATCGTCGAGTTCACTGTGTAGCCTGCTCCCTGAATCGTCGAGTTCACTGTGTATCCTGCTCCCTGAATCATTGAGTTCACTGTGTAGCCTGCTCCCTGAATCGTCGAGTTCACTGTGTATCCTGCTCCCTGAATCGTCGAGTTCACTGTGTATCCTGCTCCCTGAATCATTGTGAGTTCACTGTGTAGCCTGCTCCCTGAATCGTCGAGTTCACTGTGTAGCCTGCTCTCTGAATCGTCGAGTTCACTGTGTAGCCTGCTCCCTGAATCATTGAGTTCACTGTGTAGCCTGCTCCCTGAATCATTGAGTTCACTGTGTAGCCTGCTCCCTGAATCGTCGAGTTCACTGTGTAGCCTGCTCCCTGAATCGTCGAGTTCACTGTGTAGCCTGCTCCCTGAATCATTGAGTTCACTGTGTAGCCTGCTCCCTGAATCGTCGAGTTCACTGTGTATCCTGCTCCCTGAATCGTCGAGTTCACTGTGTATCCTGCTCCCTGAATCGTCGAGTTCACTGTGTATCCTGCTCCCTGAATCGTCGAGTTCACTGTGTAGCCTGCTCCCTGAATCGTCGAGTTCACTGTGTAGCCTGCTCCCTGAATCATCGAGTTCACTGTGTAGCCTGCTCCCTGAATCGTCGAGTTCACTGTGTATCCTGCTCTCTGAATCGTCGAGTTCACTGTGTATCCTGCTCCCTGAATCGTCGAGTTCACTGTGTAGCCTGCTCTCTGAATCGTCGAGTTCACTGTGTAGCCTGCTCCCTGAATCGTCGAGTTCACTGTGTAGCCTGCTCCCTGAATCGTCGAGTTCACTGTGTATCCTGCTCCCTGAATCGTCGAGTTCACTGTGTAGCCTGCTCCCTGAATCGTCGAGTTCACTGTGTATCCTGCTCCCTGAATCGTCGAGTTCACTGTGTATCCTGCTCTCTGAATCGTCGAGTTCACTGTGCATCCTGCTCCCTGAATCGTCGAGTTCACTGTGTAGCCTGCTCCCTGAATCGTCGAGTTCACTGTGTATCCTGCTCCCTGAATCGTCGAGTTCACTGTGTAGCCTGCTCCCTGAATCGTCGAGTTCACTGTGTAGCCTGCTCCCTGAATCGTCGAGTTCACTGTGTAGCCTGCTCCCTGAATCGTCGAGTTCACTGTGTATCCTGCTCCCTGAATCGTCGAGTTCACTGTGTATCCTGCTCTCTGAATCGTCGAGTTCACTGTGTATCCTGCTCCCTGAATCGTCGAGTTCACTGTGTAGCCTGCTCTCTGAATCGTCGAGTTCACTGTGTAGCCTGCTCCCTGAATCGTCGAGTTCACTGTGTATCCTGCTCCCTGAATCGTCGAGTTCACTGTGTATCCTGCTCCCTGAATCGTCGAGTTCACTGTGTAGCCTGCTCCCTGCTGTGTATCCTGCTCCCTGAATCGTCGAGTTCACTGTGTAGCCTGCTCCCTGAATCGTCGAGTTCACTGTGTATCCTGCTCCCTGAATCGTCGAGTTCACTGTGTAGCCTGCTCTCTGAATCGTCGAGTTCACTGTGTAGCCTGCTCCCTGAATCGTCGAGTTCACTGTGTATCCTGCTCCCTGAATCGTCGAGTTCACTGTGTAGCCTGCTCCCTGAATCGTCGAGTTCACTGTGTATCCTGCTCCCTGAATCGTCGAGTTCACTGTGTATCCTGCTCCCTGAATCGTCGAGTTCACTGTGTAGCCTGCTCCCTGAATCGTCGAGTTCACTGTGTAGCCTGCTCTCTGAATCGTCGAGTTCACTGTGTAGCCTGCTCTCTGAATCGTCGAGTTCACTGTGTAGCCTGCTCCCTGAATCGTCGAGTTCACTGTGTATCCTGCTCTCTGAATCGTCGAGTTCACTGTGTAGCCTGCTCTCTGAATCGTCGAGTTCACTGTGTAGCCTGCTCCCTGAATCGTCGAGTTCACTGTGTAGCCTGCTCCCTGAATCGTCGAGTTCACTGTGTAGCCTGCTCCCTGAATCGTCGAGTTCACTGTGTAGCCTGCTCCCTGAATCGTCGAGTTCACTGTGTAGCCTGCTCCCTGAATCGTCGAGTTCACTGTGTATCCTGCTCCCTGAATCGTCGAGTTCACTGTGTAGCCTGCTCCCTGAATCGTCGAGTTCACTGTGTAGCCTGCTCCCTGAATCGTCGAGTTCACTGTGTATCCTGCTCCCTGAATCGTCGAGTTCACTGTGTAGCCTGCTCCCTGAATCGTCGAGTTCACTGTGTAGCCTGCTCTCTGAATCGTCGAGTTCACTGTGTAGCCTGCTCCCTGAATCGTCGAGTTCACTGTGTAGCCTGCTCCCTGCTGTGTATCCTGCTCCCTGAATCGTCGAGTTCACTGTGTAGCCTGCTCCCTGAATCGTCGAGTTCACTGTGTAGCCTGCTCCCTGAATCGTCGAGTTCACTGTGTAGCCTGCTCCCTGAATCGTCGAGTTCACTGTGTAGCCTGCTCCCTGAATCGTCGAGTTCACTGTGTAGCCTGCTCCCTGAGTCGCCGCGCTTATTCATTTGTGGATGTTAACTGAATTTGTAAGTCACCTACGCTGTTTACTTCTGTATCTTATATCTATCTATAAATTTATAAATCTATAAAACAAGTTTGACGTTGTTTGGATTAGAAATGTAAAAGATATCATTAAATATATATCGTAAAAGAAGCACACACTGGCTTTTGCTGCTCTAGCCGCTGGCCCCTCTCACACTGCACACTGAGTAAGCACAGCCCAGGACCAGAGACAGAGAGGGTCGAAGAAAGCAGCAGAGCTTAAGTAGCGTTTTCTCAGAGTTCACTGTGTAGCTTGCTCCCTGAATCGTGTAGTTCAATTTTCCACATTTATTGTATGCCATTATGTCAGTATCAGTATTTGCTTTCTACCATGCACAAATAAAAATGTCACTGAACTTTTGCTGTGTAATTGTAACAATGAGCACTCAAATACACCAAACCAACAATTACTAAAAACACACACACAAAAACTGATTTTGCACAGGCACTTTGCACTGCTTCCTGAATCGATGCGCTTATTCATTTGTGTATGTTAACTGAATCTGTAAGTCAGCTATGGTGTATACTTCTGAATATTATATTTCATTCTGGTGCGCTTAACGTTATCACTACTGTGTAATAGTAGCCTACAGTATGCTATTCACCAACTAAACATATCCTATTCAATGCGTTCACAGTCTCTTTCACGGGCATCATTTGTAGTAGCCTATTCACAAACTGTTTGCTCAAGCATAGCGTTTTCTCGGAGTTCACTGTGTGCTTTCCAGAGATGGGGGACTCGAGTCACATGACTTGACTCGAGTCAGACTCGAGTCGCAAATTTAAGGACTTGAGACTTGCTTGACTAAATTAAGAAAATGACTCGACTTGACTTTGACTTGAGATCCAGTGACTCGAGACTTGACTTGACTTGAACTGTATGACTCGAGAATGACTTGATATAGGCCTACATTTTTATATAAATCATTGCAACATCAATTGATGAACAAAATGAAAGCAACGGAACCATTGACGCCAGTCATCAGATTCTGCGCGATTGCGTGACGCTGCACAAGCCCAGAAAAAAACACATCGCGGTGAGCGCGGCAGCGCGCTAAATACAAAAACATCTCCCAGCATCGTTTCTTTTTGGATATAAAGACTAAAATTGACCATATTCATACAAGAAGATTTGCTATAGGCCTACGCATAATAACAGGCAAGGGATATCGGACGACCATCACAACCTCGAACAGTCGAACTTCATTCACCACGTCTAAAAGTAAGCTATGGCTTGTTTAACCTGTTTGTTAATTTGACTTTCTTTAAAACTAAATCTTTAAATCTAGAGAGAATATTGGTCAAAACAGCATGCCTGTTTATACACAATTATTTTTTCAAATCAAATGTAGCTTAAAGTTGTCAATATTCAAATGATAATTAATGATGGCATATATTTTGTATAACATTTGCCACATTTATTTCCAATCATGCTTTAAAGCCAAATATGTCGTCCTTTCCAATGACAAAAAACAACATCGGGGTTAGATGTTATCAGGGGGTCGGGAGCAAAATGCCAGCAGAATTAATATGCACCCAAAATTCAAAATGTGGTGGAAAAATTGCCCTAGTATGAGTTATTTTTATAATTAGCCTAGGCGGATTTAACTTCATATTTAAAAATATATAAATTATATAAAGGGGATGCCAGTTTGAAGAATACCATTTGGTGGCAGGAACCATTATACTTTTTGTGAATTGTTTTAATAACTTTTAATGGTCTTCTGCAATGTTTGAGGCATATTTATTTTTTCATGATTTAATGTTAGCCTAATTTCAGTTACATTTACATTTTAGGCTATGTAGTTTGAAATTTTATTTATATTTTATTTTTTAGATTTTTATTGTAGTAACCATTCAGCTGTATGTGGAAATGCATATTTAAAAAAAAATGTTGCAAATAAAACCATCGTCCACAACTTCTGTAGTTTTAACTTATTTTAATATATAAATTCAGTGAAATCATCAAACGTTTGTATGACTTGCGACCCAAGCTACGACTTGACTTGACTTGCTTGACATAAAGCAGTGACTTGACTTGACTTGACTTGCTTTTCTCAAAATTGACTTGGACTTGCTTGGGACTTGAAGGTTAAAGACTTGAGACTTGCTTGTGACTTGCACATGTGTGACTTACTCCCACCTCTGGTGCTTTCTACCATGTACAAATAAAAATGTCACTGAACTTTTGCTGTGTAATTGTAACAATGAGCACTCAAACACACCAAACCAACAATTACTAAAAACACGCACAAAAACTGATTTTGCACGGGCATTTTGCACTAGTAAATCTTAATTTGTAAAGCAGCTACAACAACATGTCCCCCTCAACGTGATCGTTACAGCCTTGTAACTAACCCATGTTTGTCACATTGTGCCGTTTTGAGCAGTTTAACTTGCCTCTCAAACCAAAAATGTTATCACGAGTGTGGACGTCATGGGGATAGCGATAGAAGCCTTTTCCCCTGGCTGGTGAGAGCCATTTAAAGAAGCCCACTATGTGATATAGAGGGGTCAGCCTTAATCCAGCCAGATACAGAGTCACGTTAATGGAGTCTGCATGCCTGCGGTCAGCTCTGTGCTGCTCTCTGAATAAGAGATAACAGGTCTCTTTTAAACGTGGCTGTAAATGGAGCTCCCCCTCGACAGACGCGGAGAGCTCGGGCCATTTCACCGCCGCACTTTTATGATGGAAGCGCAGAGCCCGGGCAGCATGTTCCCCCGTCTGTGATCACTCGACCTTGGCAGCAATTATCTGTGTGTTTGCCTTTTAAATTCCCCTCCAGAACAGACCTCATTAAGGACTAATGGTACAGCACCGTTTTAGCCAGGCCCGAATGCCGTACGCAGGGGTTTGGAGATGCTACAGGCCGTCCATCCTGTTTGGGGTGGATTTGAGTGATTGTCCTGGCTTTTGTTTGCATAAAAAACCTAAACATCCTGTAATTGGATTTAATCAGAGACGTATCAGCAAAACAGGCAGCAAATTGGACGGTTCTTTTTTGTACTGCGATTAGATTAGCTTGCCTTACAGTCTTTAATGTCCGCATGTCTCTGAAAAGATTGGCATGAAAGTGTTTATTAGTGACCCGCTAAAAGAAGTAATTACTAAACGGATTTTCTAATTGTAGATGCAGAGTAAATGCACGCAAGTCACGAGTCGTGCATCATAAGTGGCTACCCCTCTTGTGTGTGTAATCTCCATATAAGCCTCATGGCACACGAAGGGCTGATAGCAGGATGATGAATGTTAGCAATACATTGGAAAGAGAAAGAGGTATCTTGGGAAAAGCACTCTCTACTGTAAGAGCTTCTTCTTGTGGACATGTGTCCCTGTGGACCCACACACTATGACTGCAAAAAGCAATACAAATCAAATCGCTGTCAGATGTGTTAGATTTATAAGTTCCTTAATGTCCAGGAAATGAAACATAGAATCGGCCTAACCGACCGCATCGACTGGGGGAATCCAGAGAGAAATAAAGAAGTGGTCGAGAGACGGCACAAACGTTGATTGTGTTTGTTCCACATTTGTACAGCATGGCTATTCTCGTACAACACAGCAACAGTGTGTTTGCAATGCTGTTTTCTGAGTGTGTGTGTGTGTGTGTGTGCCTCAGGCCCACCACTGTTATTGGATTCCCTCCATGTTATCTGTCGCTCTACAGGTGTCCTGTTAGTGGTTGTATAGGTCTGTCACAGATGCCTTGGAGAGAGAGGAAAGTGTGTATGTTTAGAGGTGAGATGCACCAGCAGGGGAAGGAAACATCCCCCTTAATCAAGGTCCTCTAAAGCGGAGCCCTCTTTTAGCACCGGTGGCGCACTGTGTCCTTCAGAGTCGGGCGCAACAGTCATTACATCCTCCAGTCATCATTGATCTCCTCCTGTAGGCAGCAGATCGCCCATCAGCAATTAGCTTCAGTCTTAACGTACAATGGTAGAGCCTTGGCCGTCTAGCAGAACATGTGGCTCAGCAATAGCCCGCTTCAGAAGGGGTAGAGTGAGTGGGTGTGCCATGTGGCAGCACTCATGGAGCAGCATGGCTCTAAATACTCTTGTCAAGGGCAAGACGACAAAGTCTAAGGGGAGAACGACCAGATTTTGCCGCTCGCTGGCCAACAACTAATCATTAGTAAAATCCCTGCAAAATCCCTGGCAAACAACTACAGTATCCTTGAAACTAGATAGCAGCGTGCTAAAAAACACTCAAACTTCTTAGCAGCCACATAGCAACGCCTTGACAACCCCCACAACATTCTAGCAACTAACTACCCTGAATAAAATAGCAACCACATAGCAAATCCCTGGCAAGCACCTACTGTATCGTGCAGCTATATAGCAGCATGCTAGAAAACACTCAGAACTTCTTAGCAGCCACATAGCAACACCTTGACAACCACCTACAACCTTTGTAACTACTCAGAATACTAAAGAAACATTCTAGCAAACACTCAGAACTTCTTAGCAGCCGCATAACAACTCCCTGGTAACCACCAAAAACACCCTAGTAACCACTCAGAATACTATAGCAACATGCTAGCAACCACTCAGAACTTCTTAGTAGCCACATAGAAACACCATGGCAACTGCCTAAAACACCATAGTAACCCCTCAAAATTCCACAGCAACATGCTAACAACCACTCAGAACTCGAATTATTTTTCTGACTTCACATTATTTGTCTTAATAGCAAAGCGGATCAGAGAAAAGTATTTCTGCACAGATGGATGGAACACAAGCATTCAATTCACTCTTACAGATGGACTTTGTTAACCACTGAAGAGATTTAATCCTGAATATGTTCATTAAACTGCCACAGTTTGAGTGCTGTCATAACTGTCTCTTTCTTCTCATCTCCTGTGTATTTGTCTTTTTACGAATGTTACTTTTTTTTTTTTGTCCTTTTCAAAGCAGATTTTTTTTTCTTAATGACCTTATCCTGACGTAAATACCATTTCAGAGGCTGTCTCAGAGGGCCGCTGCTGCCTTGAAAGCTAAATAACCTCTATTAAAGCTCTTTGATTTGGGCTTGTGGTTCGGCTAGAATTCAAGAGAAAGATTTCGATTTCTATAAGGTTTATAGGTGTTTTAATTACTGTAAGAGTCATGTGATGATATAGTAGTCTCATCTTTGCACCCCCATTTCCCCTATCAACAGTTCCTGGGCCACCCATGAGACTTGTGTTCCCGGAGGTGCGTCTGACAGAGGTGAGGGTGGTCTGGCAGCCCCCTGTGGACCCCAACGGCATTATAATGGGTAAGAGAAAAAGGTCATTTCCTTCTCTTAGACACCAATGAAATTAAATGAAAAACAGATTTTTCCAAAATATTCTTATCATATTATTACACTACTGTTCAAAAGACTACCCCCCAAAAAATGATAACATTGATAATAATAAGAAATGTTTCTTGAGTAGCAAATCATCATATTAGAATGATTTCTGAACGATCAAATGACACCGAAGGCTGGAGTAATGCCCTCACAGGGAATACATTTTAACACATATTAAAACGGTTATTTTAAACTGTAATAATCTTTCATAATATTACTGTATTTTTGATCAAATAAATATAACTTTGGTGAGCATAAGAGATACCGACCCTGTTTGTCAAATGAACAGTAATTTTAAGTTTAGATTTACATTTCATCAAATTACAAATTTGCGTTTTTAACATGGCTTCCATAATAACCTAAATTTTTCAGAGTGACTTAGGAAGTGAAATGTCTGATTGATTCAGTCCATGATTCAGACTGATGAATTCTTTGTATTGACCAGTCAGTTTGACTAATTCTATTGAATGATTCATTGTGCTGTTTATTTTTTCTCTTCAGTAAGGGAAAGAAAAATGTGATTTATTGTGAATACATTTTTCTCAATATATTTTCATTCTTCTTGTGAGAATGGTCTCGGCTGACCCATGTAGCCTGGATTCAAGTGCAAAGCTGCTTTCATGTACTTCACCTCACATTAGCAGTCTCCTCAGTACTTGATCCGGCCTACATGAGAGCGTGAAATGAATTGGGCTGGCAGTATCTAGCTCAGAGCAGAGCCTGTTTCTTCCCTCCGCTCTGTGAATGAAGCCATGTCACCGTGCACCTGAGACTAATTCCTCATACGGGAAGAGGGAGCCGGAGAGGAGAAAATCCCTGCGTTTTAATGAGATTAGTCTGACTAACACCTCAAGTGAATGAAGCTCGGAATAGCCGCCTGCCAAATCATGCTGCCTGTGCAAATCACACCGGAGAAGAATACACGCAATCTCAGCGATGCAAAGATGAGATCCAAACACGCCGTTTGACTTGGGTTGATAGAATCCTATTCATGAAGCATTCATTTTGAATAAAAATGAGGCCAATTGAAGCTATTTTATGATGTTTTGGGAAAATTGGGACTTTATGGTGTGTGTATACTGTAGAAAAATGAGATTGAAAGCGTATGCACGGTTCATTTTAGTCTTGAATGTGCCACAGCATGACTGTTTAACCAGCAGTCTTGTAAATCCCTGTTGGAAAATAGAGCTTAAAGGGTTAATTCACCCAAAAATGAAAATTCTGTCAGTAATTACTCACCCTTATGTTGTTCCAACCCCGTAAGACTTTCGTTCATCTTCGGAACACAAATTAAGAAATTTTGATGAAATCTGAGCGCTGGCTCACTCCTTCATAGGCTTCTAGGTAAGCAAGCTCAGAAAAGTTAATAAAGACATCGTTAAAATAGTCCAAGTGACTACAGTGGCTCTTATCAAGTGGCGAGAATACTTTTTGTGCGCAAAAACAAACAAAAATAACGACTTTATTCAGTTACCTGTATTCATTTTCCTCTGTGTGGGCCTCAGAGTGAGTTCACGTAGTGTAACAGCACTTCTGGGTTGTACGTCAGAACATAGGCTCACTTTTGGCTAGCATCACATGCATCACACACGACCAGCGTCGGCCAATAGTGAGCCTACGTTCTGACGTACAACCCAGAAGCGCTGCTCTGTTACACTACTTCAACAGCTTAGGAGAATGACATGGAAGAGAGGAGATGGTTGAATAAAGTCGTTATTTTTGGGGGGGGGTTTGCGCACAAAAAGTATTCTCGTCTCTTGATAAACTTAGGGTTGAGCCACTGTAGTCACTTGGACTATTTTAACGATGTCTTTACTAACTTTTCTGGGCTGGCAGAATACGATTACCTTGCAGCCTATGAAGGAGTGAGCCAGCTCTCAGATTTCATCAAAAATATCTTAATTTGTGTTCCGAAGATGAACGAAAGTCTTACGGGGTTACAACATTAGGATAAGTAATTACTGACAGAATTTTCATTTTTGGGTGAACTAACCCTTTAAGATGCTATAGCTGTGTATTGGAACATAGTAGCTAGTTTCTAGCTGTTCTAAACCTCTCATTAGCTGGTTATCAGCTGTTGTCCCCCAAAACACGTAAACAGTGTCTTTGGAATGCTATCAAAACATTGCTCTGTTTGTTGAAAAATATCAACCATCATATCCGGCCAACAAAAGATCATTATTTGTTCAATTTCCTTTGGTGATGTTAATGGCACAAAAATTGCACACTTTAGCGGGTCATGGTAAAGTTAGCATAGGAGCTGTTAAAAAAAAAACTATATCTTCAAAATAAACGAGTAAACAAAAAGAGAGGCTGCTTTGTAGGAGCAAAATGAACGGATTAGTTCTCCCAAAATAAAAAAATCCTTTAATTTACTCCCTCTTTCTATTCGTTAAACACAATAATGGCAATGATTGTAACTGTCAAGCTCAAAAAAGCATGTAAAAGTAGTCTTTTACATGATTTGTGTGCAGTATTTCAAGTCTCCTGAATTCATTTGATTGCTTTGTGAGTGAAACAGACTGAAATTTAGTCGTATTCACTCAAAATAATGCAAACCTCTTTGGTTCTCACGTCTGTTTTCAGTGTGGTATATTTAAATGTGTTTGTAAGTGAAGTAAGGAATGTGAAGTCTCCGCTTTCACTATGAGGACTACTTTTCCACCATCTTTCACCAGCTAGTTTAGACCGTTTAGAAACGTCCAGCCTTCATGCTCTAAAAAACAGCTACCAGCTTAGGCTGGATTTTCCAGCAGAGGCTTTTGTTTACACCAAAACCTAAATGTAATCCTGTTTTTAAAGCTGCTGAAAAATGTATTGTGTTCCCAGAAGCATCAGCAAACCTGACCGTTAAAGTCCATGGCTGGGAATGGGAGTTTGCTTTGGATTTTGCAGCAGATCTAGTAGTTGTTCTTAATCTGATTCCAGCTGCCTCGCTCAAGCACAAAAGACGAAGCGTTAGACAGAGGAAGTGTACAGAAAATGCCATGCTAAATCAAACCGGAGCTCAGACGTGTGTTGTGAACATAAGTTAATAGATGTAAAGAAGCCCCTGCCAGCAGAACCTGGTTAATTACATCAACACTGCAGCGCTCCCAGACGAACACGCCGCACGCACTGTTATTTTCCACTCTGTTTCCATGTCATACTTCAGCAGATCAAGAGATACTGGTTATGTAGTTTGAAGTCACAGAGAGAGCTCTTTGAAAGAAGAAGAACGAGATTTCCCGGCATGCCTCTAATTTGCTGCATCTCGAAGAAAGGAAATGCTTTGAAAGCAGGTGTTGATGAGAACGTTGCTTACTGAGATTCAGTGGTGGAGCGCTGAGCTTTCCTGCCCTTTCTGCCGAGGCACTGCCCTTGTGAGTGTTTCTGCTGGCCGCTGCAGGACCGGTAATCACTGGGCAATGAATGAGGAAAATACAGCTGCAGGAGTTTGTGGGGTGGTGACCTAGCCAATCACATGGGCTGATGCCCTCACAGTGGAAACCCTTTCCCAAAAGCAAAGCCCTGCTAAATTATGCACGGGTCAGAGCCTGTCGGAGCCACGCAAATGTTGAGCGAAAGGGGCTGCTTTCTGCCCACGGTACTCTCCGTATCTCTAGAAATATAGACTCTGACATGGAAGTAACCGAGAAGAGAGGGTGTGTGTGTGTGTTCAGGGATGAATGTATGTGATTTCCTATGCCCCTCATGGCTGAAGTGGACATTAGGATGAAATGGCAGCCCTCAAGTGCTGCAGTCTCACAATGTGGGATGGCCTAATTTAGTTTTGCACAGCCAAGGGGGCCGACATGCAGTGCAAGCATCCCGAAAGATAAATAGATGGTTGAATAATGTTCCGTCTCTCCCACGGCCAAGCTCTGCCCACACATTCCATTTCAACATGTTTCCCGCTAATGTTATCATTTGTTTTGCTTGGTTTGCAACACGTGTCATTCCCACAGACATGATGCAGATGGACACTCGGCAGACCTAGCTTGCTATGCCTTATACACCACAACACAACACAACACACCATGCTTGTTCAGTCTCTAAATTGGGAACTACAACATGCCTAAAATATTTGATATTTTATGACAATATACATTATATATTTATTCATTTATTTATATTTTTTGCATTGAGTAATGTTAAACAATGATTCACATTACACTTATATATTAATATAGATATTCTATATTTTGTTATGAAATATAATATACGTGGCACTGTTTATTTATTTTTGTTTCTAGCTACAACTTTTAGTATTTGAATAATGTTTATTATTCAATGATTTCCAACCAGGGGTAACTGAGTAGGCTCCGGGGGGATTTTGCTTTGTTAAACAAAAATATTAGGTGTGTAAAAAGAGTCATTAAAATTAATTGTGAATGTCGTCTTGTGGTCCCATCACAAAGAGGCACAAAATCTCTTTCTCTGCCCTTTATCTGGACTGTTCCCTGCCGGTGGAATGACCTGCCAAACTCAACCAGAGCTGCTGAGTCCGTGACTATTTTCAAGAAACGGCTGAAGACGCATCTTTTTCGCCAGCACTTGATCCATTAATACTAACACTTTCTCTTCTATTCTATATCTATTTATAAAAAAATAAAAAATAAAAATACACGTACTGTGTTAGATTAAACTGGGAAGGGTCATAGCACTTGCATATTGTTGTCCTATTGTTAGTTTAACTGCTTCTATTGTTCTCATTTGTAGGTCGCTTTGGATAAAAGCGTCTGCTAAATGAATAAATGTAAAATGTAAATAAAACACTTTTTTTGTAATTATTGGCTTAACACACATTCAGTCCCTATTTAAGGAAAGAAATTGTAAGTGTAAGTGTTGCTTTTAGCAAATTCTTAACTGTAATGAAATATACTGACCTTCTATTTTTGTCCCATCAAATGCTTCAACCAATATAAAAATAAAATACAATTATAAAAGAACAGATTTTGTTCTTTTTGAACTGCTTCAGTTTGAGCAGAAGCTATCGGTGAATCTGTTCTTCACCCACAGATTTGGTTGTTTTTAGTTTTGAAGTGAATAACTTTAACAATGTGCATTATAATGTGCATATCAATTAGTGGTAATTCTGAATAATATCCAGTATAAAATGAGTTAAAAGAACATAATTCTTGTTTGGAGTTGATAAAGAAGTGCCTGAGCCATACCGATGGTACAGTGTAAAACAAACTAATATAATTTCATGCAGGTTTGTTGTGCATCAACATTTTCTTTGTGGTTCTTTTCGCTGTGTATTGAATTTGACATTTGGAATACATTTGATACAGGGAATGAAGGCAAGGCAGAAGACCTCGCCAATGAAAGACAGATTTAAATAAAGTCTTTTTGCGGTAAAGGGAAGCAATGACTGCAGATGTTAACCAGAGCTGAATTTAAAATAGATGCTGATAGACCAAATTTTCCAGTGCACTGAAGCCTTTTTGAAAGCCATTCGTCTTATAAACCTGCTGTTGTTTTTCTAAAGATGATTTTCCTACAACAAATGGCTTTTTGAGGAGATATTTTCCTCCTCCTGCCCTTTTGTACTTTGATTTCTCAAAACTGAAAACTACTCTCAAAGTTTGCAGAAATGTTATTTATACTTTTGATGTTGGTAAAGGCTTAAGCTGTCTCACTGTAGACATGAGAAGGACGGAGGATCAAGACTCACCTCAGATGATCTAATGCCTGTTTTATAGGATTCCAGGTAGCTTACCGTCTGGATTCTGGGGATCCCAACCAGTTCATCACAATAGAGGTTGGTCCTGATACTCGTCAGTTCACCGCATCCAGCCTGACCCCAGAGGCGGCCTACATCTTTCGGATCTCCGCCAAGACGGAGCAGGGCTGGGGAACACCTGCACAGGCTGTGGTCATAACTACTGAGATTAGAGGTGACGCAAACATAAATACACAACGCTCGTATATCTTTGAAGCTGGCATGAAATATAAATTCACACTATCTATTTACTAAATGTTATTGATCTTATTGCAAATGATTAATCTATGCATTTTTCTTTTGGTTTTTTCTTTATCTTTGGCTGTACTTCAAAATATCCAATCATAGCCCATATCCTAACCCCACCCCTAAAATGATAGGATAGAGATTGGTAAATAACAATAGTCTAAAAACGAGTCCTGATTCTAAAAAAAAAAAAATCATGTTAGACAAAAATGGATGCTATTTACTTTCTTAATCAAAACCATTTTTATTTTAGTATTGTATTAAAATATGTAATATTTTCCTCCTTTGAAACGGCTTTTCTTTTCAACACACCACCTAGATTTGAAAATAATGTTAGAAATTGTTTCAACAATTTGTGCAATAGTTAACACAGTAATTAAGTGTTGGTTAATGTTAACATAATATACTTTAATATAATATAATAATATAATATGTTTGTTTTGCAATTATAGCAAATAACAATAAAATTGAAACCGAAGCATTACTACACTGAATTGCTGAAATTATGAAATTGACTTGAGAAATGGCTGCTGGTGGTGTTTCAGGAGGAAAGTAGTAGACTGAAACCTCACAATCAAGTCTGGCTGCATTCTGAAACGGCTTCTTTTCACGATCCCAACAATTCCCAGTGGATCATTTTATTGTATTGAATATTCTATTTTTCTCAGAAATCATGTCACATTACAGAAGTAAAATTGATTGTGAATGCAGTTTCCTTATGATTTTAAGCATTATTGTTGTTTAAATTCTCAGAGGTGCATGCATGATCCATATCGGTCTTTAGACACTTATGAGCCATGATATGCATCCCAAATGCTACAATGTTAATATACTGTTCAATTTCAAGAAAGACAGATAGTTTGGGTTAAAAATGGAGAGCGATTGCATATCATCCTTTGACCTCGTGAAACTGCTCGATTGGTCATTTTAAAAGCTGCACGGACAAGGCTATTGCAATCATGGCTTTCGATAGCTTTGGTTGCGCATGATCTGCATCTTTAATGGCGGTCGATACGGTGCACCTTTAAATAAACAAATTATGCCTCTCTGTATTGAATTCTCCCATTAAAATCGATGAGGCTATGCAGTTGCGTGTCACACAGGTGGGGAGGGGTGGAGAGGCCAGGGCAATACCCACTGACTGATGCACACATGAGTAGAAGAGTCGTGTCGCGCGATTAAGAACAGTCAGCAATACCAGCCTGACCCCTGAACTCACACTTCACATCTATCTCTCCTCCATCAGAGCGACCGCAGCCTCCACGGCAGCTGCGAGTGCCACAGGACCACGTGCAGTCCCGAAAACTGCAGCTCAACTGGGTGCCTGGAGGGGACGGCTCGTCTCCCGTCCGTTACTTTACCCTACAGACACGGGAGCTGCCCAACGGCGACTGGCTCACACATTCCTCCGTTATAAGCCACAATTATACCTCCTGGGAGGTGGACAGGTGAGCTCATTTCTCAACCCCACAATCCCGCAAACAGCACCTAAAGACTGCCCTCAGATGACCCTCACAGAGTTGATTCCTGTCGATTTCCACTGCTTCACATCCACATGTGTTCCCCTGCAGGGAGTGATATTAAATGCGTAGGAGCCTTTTTCCAGTGCAGCAATTTATGATACTCAGTCCAATTTGAGAGAGTGAGAAACAATCAGTACCTTGGGCTACGGGCACTCCAGCTTTTTGCATATGAGTTATGTTGGATCCGCAGCCATGATTATATGGCCAGTCGAATAGTATTTTATATGCATTCAGAGGGCCATCTCATCTTGATTATGATGAGTCCCCTTTCTCAGTTGAAAACTCTCTCAGCCATCAGCTTTTGAGTGCTTTTTTTAACAGCCAGATTGTTGCTAAATGGATTATTCAGGACTGATTTGTGTCTTTACCAGCTGGAGGCTTTTAGGAGTGGGGCATCATGGGAAAAATATTCCCTTTAACCAAGTAATACGAATAGCGGAAAACCCCCTCGCTTGGAAAGCGCCATGCAACTCATCTCAATCTTCAGAGATCGGTTATGAGACCTAAACGATATGTTTAGATTGTTAACGAGTTGGCTTGTGCAGTGTGTTTTGGGTAAATGGGAAATGAACAAATTAGAAATGTAAGCAAAGATTTTTCCACATATTCCCTTTACTGTCAATTCCAGATGATTTTCAACACACAGTGATTGAAGAAGGCTAGGCAGTAGGGCTGTGCAATTATGACCAAAGCAGTCATTTTTGATTATTACTTTTGATATTGAATTCTGATTATTTATATGTTATTATAATCATATAAATGATTCATACAATTGTGCAGCCCTACTAGGCTGCATTCTCTGACATATTTTACCTGCATCCCAGTTCTTCATATCATATTTCTGGGTTCATGAATTGGCACATAAGCTGCACTCATGTCTTTATATGAGCTCTCCAATAAGAAGTGTTTTGTATCTTATTTCCGTCCTCACCTCTCTGCCTCAAGTGCTTTAAGATAAAACTCTGTAATTGCCAGCGTGTGCCCTTGGGCTTCAATGGATTGTGTCCCTGACATTTATAGATACTAGCTCATACATGCACTGCTGAGCCACATCATTTGTGATGGGAAAGGTCTTTGTCCAATATGAGAGAGCTCACGAGCTGTGCAATCCCTCAGGCTGAAACCCTACACTTCATACAAGCTGAGAATGATGGCGACTAATGACGTCGGAGACAGCAAGTACAGCCAAGAGACGGATGCAATTACCACTTTACAAGATGGTGAGTAATAATGAGCGTGTTGTATCCACTGGCTTTGGTTGATGCGCTATTGATTCAAATAAAAGTCATAGAAGAGCTACAGTCTTACTATCTGCGCCATTTACTTGGAAGCAGAAGTCTTGGAACTGATTTAATTCTGTCATTATTTACTCACCCTCATGTTATTCTAAACTTGCGTGACTTTCTTTCTTCAGTGGAACAAAAAAGGGAGATTTTTTATTATTATTTTTTGTATGTGCAGGTCCCTTATTTTCAGGCACTTACAATGAATGGGAACTGGAGTGTTTAGGCTTCAAAAAGGAGCCTATTTTTTTATCAAAATAAATCTAGCGAATTTTACAGTATTAATGTTTCTTCTTTCTAAAGACTCATCAGAAGTCATGAGAATCATTTTATTCAACGGTCAACGTTTCTCTTCAGGTTTATACATCTAAAAGTAGAAAAAGCTAAGCATGTTCTCCATATGGATGCCTTTAACGGGGTCCCTCGCAAGGGGACCATCATATTCAGGGGTCCAGGGCATCAGAAAGATTGAAAACCCCTCATCCATATGACTCAAAATTTGCTAACAGAGAAGATATTGGTGAATACCGTTTTTTCCGGTTTCTCACAGAAAGCCATCATACGACATCTGAGGACTAAAGTGGACAAGTGATATCATGAACCACTTTTATGGTGCTTTTTTTAGCTTGACACCACCAGTCCTCATTTACTTCCATTACAGTGAAAAGAACATTCTTCAAAAATCCTCCTATTATGTTCCAGAGAAGAAATAGCTAAACAGATTGTGGAAGGAGATTCTCTTATCTAAGAACGCATCTAACCGGATCTCTTCTTGTATTTTAATTTTTCATGCAGTTCCTGATGAAGCGCCCTTGATTCAAGCCGTGAAACCCTCCACAACGACATCTGTGCTGGTGCAGTGGCAGGTACGCTAATGCCAGCCCACCCCGGTCGAGTGAACTCCTGACCTCCATTAAGTTTATCTGATGGCCAGATAACAAACCGGCTCCAGCATGAGAAGAATACCAGCATGTTGCAAGCTATCGCCAGTGAAATTACAGCCCTGTTCTGTTTTAATGATCTGACTTTTGTCAACAGGTAGCCTCGCTTCGCTCTGAGCTGCCTGTCGTGCATCGCTTAGTATTCCTCGTGCAGGTTTGAATAAATTAATGACATGCGGTATTGATACCCGCACATTTACAGAGCTCGCAGAGGGCTTTGGCAAGCCCAGGATAATTAATACCCATGCGTGACAGCGATCCTGCAATCTGAAGGGATATTAATTAGTAGCTGAAACCTTTCTTCACTGACCTATGAGTCCCGGATCTTCTCACTACTGTCTGTTTTATCAGCAGAACCGTGGGCCGAGTTGATTACACTTAGCTCGGAGCTTTGTTAATTACCCACTGACTGAATGGCTCAGAAATTAAATCCTCATCTTTTATTTATCTTATTCGTTTCGCGGGAAGCGTTGCACACGGATGCGCGATGAGAGATCAGTCAGTGCTGTCTGTCAGTTACAGCCAGGAAGGCTTTTTTATCGGGTGTCCTTTAATAAGGACCATGAGAACAGCTAGTGGAATGTGACCTTTAATTTAATCTATGCCTTTGCAGAAGCCCAAGGAGGAGAGTTTGAATGGGGTTCTGGTGGGCTATCGGCTCTACTACCGTGAGCTGCAGTATGACAGCGCTCCAGAGGAGTCAAAGAGGGCCGTCAACAGCTCCTTGCTGCGCAACGAACTGACAGGTAACTAGCGGGAGGAGGCTCTCCTCTTGAACCAGAAACGTCTGCATGCAGGCGTGATTTATAGCTCGAGTGCTTCTTTGAACACTTTAACCCATGCAGTTATTGAAAAAAATATATTTGTTTCTCAAGGAATTCCTCAATGTTTTAAAAACTCACTTGTTTTGACGTGTTTACTTCTGTGCAAATATATTGTAATTTTCCCATTTACTCTCTCAGAAAGAAAGATGAGTTTTAAATTGAAACTGGGACACATTCAGTGATGGCAAATCCTCATTAATACAATGAATATGAACTTTTTCAAAGCATTAGGGTGAGCGTCCTCCTTACAGTTAGAACAATCATTTTAAATCAATTTACAGTGGATTTTGAGATGGCTATTCAATTCTAACATGGAAAAAGTTGCAATTTATTAAGAAATATTCCAGGTTTATCTTCATCAAATGCAAAGTTTGTTTGAATATTATTTTTATTGATAATCAATTATTATCATAAATATAGCTGCAAGCAGCAATTATCGGTGCCAAGCACAAATACATGTCAGACCAACTGCAACAATGAGCAATAAAGACATTTAAAGATGATTTTAGGCAAAATGGCAGAATAATCATATATACAGTAACTAAAAATATGATTGAATGGACACATACAGAGTTTTATAACGTACACCAATGCAACTGTATAGTGTTGCATTTAATATCATGATAATATATTGTAATTAATGGCAATGTCCTTGTTTTGTTCTATTATAGCGCCACAGTGGCACAGTTCCACCGCTTTTTTTATATGTTCTCAGAGTGAGCCCATACATGTGTGTGTCAAATTTGGTGAAAATATTTCATTTTGTTTTGGAGTTATAGACATTTATATGAAAATGAAATAAAAAATGACCCATGGGCGCCTTTGATTGGATTTTTTTTCCATGTTTTCAAACTTTCTACGGTGGTTTCGTCTCGATCAGTCTAACGGTTTCGAAGATATTGGCAAAGGTTTTTTAAGCGCTAATTTACAACATTGCACTAACCACAAGGCGAAACCTAGAATGTTTGGTATTGTTAGACTCAGCAAGGATTCAGGAATGTAAGGAAAAATAAGTCAACCAAATCCAAAGTTATAAGCCTGTAAATAATTTTTTTCACCTGTAGGTGGCACTGGTCAGAAACTTCTCAGACTCTTTCAGAGCATCGTGCCAATAACCCATACCAAGTTTTGTAACGATACGTTCATGCATTCATAAAATACAACATTTTAGTACAAAATTCAAAATAGCCGATATGGAAAAATTGGATATCAGTCGACTCAGCATGACGCCCTGAATCTAACAAGACCAGAGATTTTTCGTATCTCCCGACCAGTAGGTGGTGCTGTGCCGAAACGCAGTATGTAGCCTCAAGTCATGCTTGTGATGACATTTACCAAGTTTGGTCTGAATACGTTAAACCGTTGCGGAGATACAGCCTTACATCTATTTTTGGAAGCGCTACATAAAATTAGTTTGCGTGGTATTCAAGAACGGTTTGTCGGCATGGTCTGAAGATGATCTGGTTCAATTTCGTGAAAATCGGAGCAACCGTCTAGGACAAGTTAGAAAAAGTAGGTTTTAAAAAAAAAAAATCAAAATGGCGGATGGATTTTAATGACGGAAAATGACGTCATACGATGCAATCGAATCGTCTTTAGCCAAGGAATCAGTGGGAAAAGTGGGAATTTTGTTTCTAGCCCTTATGGTTCAAAAGTTATTAGCATAAACAAGAGTGAAACTTTGGACAGTTTGTGGCGCTAGAGGGATTGAGTTAGAGACTCCAAATTTGATATAGTGACTGCTCAGACTGCCCTCTATCAGTGTGACAAATTTATAATTTTATAATTCATAACTTTCCCGCAAGCGGTTTTAAGGGTTGCCATAGGCTTCCATCCAGAAGAAGAAGAAGAAACGGAAGAAGAAGAAGAATAAGAACACCAACGATTTCAGTAGGTGCCTACGCACTTTCAGTGCTTGGCCCCTAATAATAATAATAGCAATATAATATCCCTGTTAACTAAGAAAAGCTGGATCCAAAATGACATCATTTTTGGTGGGAAACCCAATGGCACAAACATAAGCAAATATTAGTTATATTAGTTGTTTTGTCTTACTTTACAATATTCCATGTTTGATGAGCTGAAAAATATGGTTAATATAAGTCAAACTTAACTTGGCTAAATGTAATGTAAAGTTTACAGTATCTAAGCTAGTTTTCAATCCCTCACTGAGCTTTTTTTCTGTCCATTTTGGCAAGTGTTTGACATGTGCTTTTGTGCAAAAATATATATTGTATTTCCCAGCTACACTCTTGGAAATGAAGTCGAGTTTTGAAATGAAACTGGGACTCAACCTGTGATGGCAAATTTCGAAATCCACATTAAAGGCACACTATGCAGTTTCCATTTTTCCCCTAGAGTCGCTGTGGAGTACTTGTATTTAACGTTACTGTCGTAAATACCACTCACGCAGAGCCGTCTCTGCACTCTTACGACTGTGCTTTCTTCGTTTTCTTCGTCTCCCCCCCCCCCCCTGCTATCGGGATGATTCGCCCTACTACGAGTTTGTTTACCATCGAAATGATTTCGAAGCTGTTATATTAAGGTACAAATCTTGCATATTGCGCAAATTTGAACGTTATCAAAGCGTTAGGGCACTTTTTCTCCCTGCAGTTAGAGAATATATTTCCGCCGGATGGCTGAGCGTAGGTGAACTCATTACGCGCTCAGGCTGCGTGAGGTGCGGAATCATGAGTTTGAGCTCAAGTGTTCGACACCATGCGCACCATCGGGCTCTTTTTCCACAGCCCGGATCCGGCTGCTAAATCTCCTTTGACAAATTGGACTCAGCAGTGTTGACAGCATTTAAATGCGCAAGCCCGGAGCAGCCAAGCACGAAAGCATATTTAATTCCTTTCCCTATTTTCTGCACTGGTCAGGGCAGGAATGCAATATCTCTCTTCTGCTCTCCACTCATCTTACATGTTAAAATCTGAGGTCTGTTAAGTGTTGAATGCACCTCCCTGCTGAAATCACCCTAAATGCCAAGAGGAAATTACCGGAGCTATGCTCTGTTTGTTCAGGCTTAACAGCTTACATTGAAAAGTTAGCAGGTACTCCAGAAGCTAACAAGGTCTTTGTCACTTTCTGAGGCAGTCTGTTACTTACAGTATATATGCCTGTGATTGTTGTTCATAGTGTGTTGTTGGACAGATAAAAAGATGTAGTCATACCTCTTGTGCATTTCCCCTTCATGTCTTAATATATTGAATAAAATATTCAAATGACATTTTTACAGATTAATATAATAGTCTTTTTTTATTTTAGTATCAAATATTAAGGTGACATTTAAATTAATTTAAACAATATTAAATCCATTTACACTGGATGTTTTTATGCAATTCTAACATAAAAAAGTGGTCATTTGTTAAAAACAATTCAAATTTCATTAAAAACAAAACATGTTTAAATATTTTGATTGATAATCGTAATCATAATTATATCCCCTTTTAACTAAGACAAGCTGGATCCATAATGACTTAATTCTTTGTGGAAAAACCACTAAATATTAGCAATGGTTTTTGATGATTATTATTATGTGACGTTCAGATGTTTTTGTCTTACATTACAATATTCCATTTTTGATAAAATGATAGAAATCTGTATGATAATTTCAAAATATGATTAAAATTTATCAAACTTAACTGGGTTCAATTTAATTTAGTTTACTTTTAATCCCTCACTGAGCTCTTTATTTCTGTCCATTTAGATATTTTGTAAGTAAAGTTGAAGTGTCTGAGCTTGTCCATAAGATACTTCTGAAAGTCTGATATGCCCTCTTGTAGAAACCCTTTTTTAAACTACACAGACATATTCATTTCAGTTACAGAGCTCAAAAGGAACAGTATAAAAGGATTGACTAGTGGTGCGGACATTCCGATTTTTCTTTAATTTTCCTCAAGTGATGCTGGTTCAGTATATGTTTTAGAAATCTTATTAGGTCCCTAATGCACCCCAGCTTGTGATATAGAACTGTATATTGACTGTTGAATCATTAATCACTGACTCGCTTCGGTTTCTCGCGGGGTTTGATCTGAGCGCGTACAAAAGTGAGATGAGCATTGTGGAATTTCATCAATCTCTTGGAGAATTGTGTGATGAGGAACTTTGAAAAGCAAAGATTTACTGCCATGATGAAATATCCCTTTAATTTGTGCTTTTCCATCTCCAGTAATGTATTCCTCATCAGTTGCTCTTTCTCCCTCCACAGCCAAAAGCACTGTGAAGACTGTCAGCAATCCTTCATTAACCGAATTCGAGCTAACGCGTAAGTTTCATTTAGCCATCTTTCTCATTTATGTCAGTCTGCCTTTGAAGTCCGAAATAATCAAACTCCCTTTGGCAAAGTGTGTAATCCCAAATACTCTTCCTGTTCATAGAACATGTTTTTTTCCGCTAATCCATCTACTCTGACCAGGAACATTCTGGCCCTGAGATATTCTCAAAAGTGAATCTCATTGCACATTGCCTGAGACCCGAGAAATGCATGTGCTCTCAGTTCTCCTGTGTAAGAGTTTGATGCCATTGCTTTCCATGATCACATCCAAACTATTCCGCATCCACACTGTATGGAACATCTGAGAGATGCTTTTGTTTCTACTCAGAAGAATTCTCATTCTTCTTTTCTGCTGCCTCAAAGCCAAGATATACCTTTCAAGTACCCTTATACCCTTCTGTTTTTAATTTTATATTTTCATCAGAGCTGCAGAAATACAGGCGCTATGAAATTGTGATGACTGCCTACAACGTCATTGGCGAAAGCCCTCCAAGTGCTCCAGTAGAGGTGTTTGTTGGAGAAGCAGGTAAGTGATTGTGTGAAAATTAGGGCACTTTCCACATGTTTTTGCAATATTATCTAAAAAACTACACAGCAATATAATTCCACATTAGCTATAAATTCATAAAGACACTTTTGATTAAAAGTGATAACATCCAGTTCCAACCTGTCCCAAACTTCATCCAGGCCCCCCTTATTGTTGAGTCCTGATGTTAAGAAGTATTGTAACACCAGACGCTACAGTTGTCGTGTCGCGCCGTGCCACAACATCTTGAGGCTGACTTCACTGGACGTGATAAATCGAACGTCCTAAATCCTTTTGTCCTATGTGTCAGAAGTAGCGTGAGCGCTTTAAGTACATCCGAAATAGAATGGCCATCAGTTTACTGTCAGGGTTTTGTCGTGCATAGTGTAGACAGCATCACTGATTATAATGGGTTTTATTGTCTTTTGTCTAGTTGTGTCGCGTCACTCACGCCCAGTGTAGACACAGTGTAAGGTATCTTGTATTTTCTAAACTTGCACCGTTTGAGAACATAACTCAGTGGTTATGTAGAAGACTATGGGTTGTTGTTTTTTCGAATACTGAGGAGACTTTTGTCAAACCCAGACCAGTATGCTTTGCTGGCATCATCCCACCAGAGGACCATTTTAATGAGAGAGCAAATTCACAGAAAACATCTTTGCCGCTCCACCCTGACAGATGTGGTGATGACCACTGTCGATGGATGTTCCTTTTGAGATGGCTGTGCCATACGGCTCTCTAGGAGCAGGACAGCATGTGCTCTATCTCGAGTCCTTCAGGGAATAAGGCGTGACATGAGCTGACAGATATGAATTGTGTTCCCTTAGTCGAGTGGCATGAAGAGGGAACATAACGACAGAGGCTAGAGCTATGGTGAGGTTCTGTTTAATGTGACAGAAACACAAACCCACTTAAAGGCCTGGGCTTGGATCAATTTATGTGTTTAGATCAATTAGCTTTTTCAGAAGCAATCATGATTACTACTGAAATTTCATTTCAGGGACCTAAGAGAGGTTTGGAAGAAAATTGGCTTATACTCCAAGCAAACCAAACTTTTAAGTTCACAGTTTAGTTTGCTTATAAGTTGAATTGTGAACACAAAGGACTTTGTTTACCTTATTTTCACTTTTGCATGAATCTTGAGGTTCTACAAACAAAAAATATGTCTATTACAGATAACCGTACAAAGTGCTGCTTATTCTGTTTCTATGCAGATGACAGAGTGAGATATTATTATACACAATAGTGGGCTGCCTTTCTGTCATATTGTTATGCTGTCATATGCTGGGATATAAAGAAACACAAACTCTCAAAGGTCTTCCTTCAGTTTTGATCCTGAAACCAATATCTGAAATCCTTATCCTTGTTGGAACATTTTTTGGAACAGCTTATAAGTAATACTAAGTGATGTGTTTAAAAAACAAAAAAAAAAGTTTTCTGTGATGGGTAGGTTTAGGGCAGGGTTTCTCAAACTCGGTCCTGGAGGGCCACTGTCCTGCACAGTTTAGCTCCAACCCTGATCAAACACACCTAACTGTGAGTTTCTAGTGATCCTGAAGACATTGATTAGCTTGCTCAGGTGTGTTTGATCAGGGTTGGAGCTAAACTGTGCAGAACAGTGGCCCTCCAGGACCGAGTTTGAGAAACCCTGGTTTAGTGTGTGTGCGTGTGCGTGCGTGCGTGCGTGCTTGTTTTTCTATCCTAGTGGGGACTTCAACCTGAATGGGGACTTGTGTCACCATGAGGAAACAAGCTTATAAATCATACAGAATGAGTTTTTTTTTAAAATGTAAAAATGCAGAAAGTTTTGTGTGATGGGTAGGTTTAGGGGTAGGGTTAGTGCAATGGGATAAAATATACAGTTTATACAGTATAAAAACCATTACGTCTAAGGAGAGTCCTCACAAAGATAGTAAACCAGGGGTGCGTTTCCCAAAAGCATCGTTAGCCAACTATGGTCACATGTTCCATCGTTATCAACATAGTTCAACGAGTCGTGTTTCCCCGAAAACATTGTTCTAACGAACATTCGCAAACAACATCGCAACGACAGCTCTCGACCTGTGGTTAGAAGCATGGTTTCTTGTTTGCAAAAAATCCTTATCTTGAGCCAAATAAGCAAGCTGACATTCAGTACAATCTATAGTTGCAATTTATAGCAAAACATCTAGCATTAATTCAATCTCAAACAGATTCATTAAACAAAGTTATTACTCCACCACATGCGTGACATCATAAACCAATGTGGTTGAATGACCAATTTGCGACAATAGGTACATTTCATATTATAATTTGTGAATACAAAATTAAATGAAACTCAGTCACAACTCAGACTCAGTCCAAAATGAGATCTGAGAAAGCAGTAGTATGTTTGTTCACGTTTCTTTCCTGATTGTGGTTCTTTTAAGGACTTGAGGATAACACACTAAGAGGACCGTGTTCTGTGCTGGAATAACTGGGACTAGTCACAGCACTTGCATATTGTTGCCTTATTGTTGGTTTGATTGCTTCTATTTCTCTCCTCATTTGTAAGTCACTTTGGATGAAAGCATCTGCTAAATGATTAAATGTAAATGTACATGAGTTTGGAGTGCTTAGAGATATGAAAAGATGGCTGAGTAAATGTGCTCAAAGATGAGTTTGTTGTTTTGAGCTGTACTGAAGGCTGGTTTAGCTCTTTGTTCTCCCCTACCTCACAATCAGGCTCCTGCAAGCTAGATTGTTCTGCTGAATTGTAAAGTGCTTTTCAAGTTGAGCTCAAGTTGTTCTGTTACTAAAACATAATTTTTTTTCCATGTACATTTATTGACTTGAATAATATCCAGCTGCCTGGCTGAAGAGCCGAGCGCTCCGTCTAATGAGCTGCCAAAAGAGGAAGCCCGGATATGACATTCCAACTATTCCTCTGGACACTAATAATTGTTGTGCTGTTTTATTGGGTACAATACAAAAGAAAGGATGTTTATCACCTACACAGCCTGAAACAAATTTATATTCATGTGGGGCATCTTATATGATCAATGAAAGGGCCTTTAGTGGAAAAACAATCCTCCCACCACTAGCAAATAGATGCATTACATCCACATTTCTACCATACGCTTAAAGTATTGAACGCAGGCAAATTGCTACAAATGCAAACTGTCGTTTGTGCTGTTTAATTCCACTCCAAACGTGCTAACAGGCTGACACTGCACAGACAGGATGTTGTCAAGGCTCTCGCTCGCCACACAGTTTTGCATTTCACCTAATCATCGCCAAGATTATTTATGAAATTCTAAACAGCATTGCTCTAGTAGTGCCACAGTATTAATAAAAGCAGTCATGGTGAGAATTTTGGCAGGACAGAGGTGTGTGTGTGTGTGTGTGTGTGTGTGTGTGTGTGTGTGTGTGTGTGTGTGTGTGTGTGTGTGTGTGTGTGTGTGTGTGTGTGTGTGTGTGTGTGTGTGTGTGTGTGTGTGTGTGTGTGTGTGTGTGTGTGTGTGTGTGTGTGTGTGTGTGTGTGTGTGTGGGTGGGTGTGTGTGTGTGTGTGTGTGTGTGTGTGTGTGTGTGTGTGTGTGTGTGTGTGTGTGTGTGTGTGTGTGTGTGTGTGTGTGTGTGTGTGTGTGTGCGTATGTGTGTGTGTGTTGTTGTTTTTTTTTGTTTTTTTTTACCTCTTTCACCTCTTTGCAGCATTTTTGGCCTCCTCTCATAAGGGATTTAATGAAGCAGTAAATATGAATCTGTCATAAAGAATTCAAGCAGCTGGTGGAGCAGGCAGGGTTATCAACATCAGGTTATTAACAGCATCATTAGAAGGGGCCAGGCATGGAGATTACTTCCAGCAGCAGGAGTGGGGACAGCCAAACAAACAAATGAATTTTCCTCTGATTAACGTCAGGTTGACTACATACCCCGAGAGGGATCAGAGAGCGGAGAGCTTTGCCTTTAAGAGCCTTCTGACATTCGATGGACATGCTGGTGTTAAAATGCAGAAACAGCAGACAGGTCTTAAACCCTAGAGAGATGCCCACATAGAGAGCATTTAAAGGCATCATAGGGGTTCCTGATGGGAAGGTTGTTCTAAAAGGTGGGTAGCAATGCTGTTTTATAAGCTTTCTAAGGTAACATCACAAACTCAGAATACACTGCCACAAACAGTGAAAAAATGTATCCACCCTTTCAGGGGAAAAAAAGTGCATAGATTCTACCTTTAGGGGTACAACAGCTTGTACACTCAAAATTACATCTTTGTACATTATTTAACCCTAAAAGGTTCAGTACCAGTTCTTAAGTACCTTAAGGGGACATATAACTAATATGCATATTTTAGGAGTAGATAAGAAACGAAGCTGGCAAGTTGCCCCCTAAAGTGCCTCCACAAAATAAAAATATGACATTAAACAGTGTATAAATCACTCGTTTTACTAAAATGACTCTGTCCAACACCAGTTAAAGTTACAGCGGGAAGCAGCGTTTCTCTCTTGCCTGATGAGCCCATTGAGATTTAACAGACACCCTAAAATGTGCCGTGGGTTTGGTGAAGGGTAATTGAGAATGAAAGGGGAAAAGTCACATGAGAGCAGGAAGTGCCTCCATCGCGCCATTATTGTGCTTTTTATGCTATAAATCCTGACTCTTTTTCGTACACAAATCGATCTGAATGAATAATGATGTTAATGGGAAGACTAATTGAAAAGTAAGTAATTCAAACTTCAAATTTGAAAATGAAAACATGATCTTTGAGGGTTTTTTAGTGAGCAACCAGCTTGGCAAAGTTAAAGGTACATCTCCGTGTCGATGACTATCATGATGACACCTTCAGTTTTTACCAAGCTTTGATGACTGATAATCTGATAATATGTTTACTATTAAAAAGACCAGCTGAACATCAGTTGACAAATAAATAAAAAGCTCTCTTTGGCTTTTTTGCTGGAGATTGATGATTTCACCCACTGCACAAATCCCCTGGAACCAGCCAGCAAACCAGCTTAGGCTGGTTTAAGATTTTCTTTTTCAGCAGGGCACTGAAAGTATCAACAGAATAGTTTGATTGACTTAAAAATGTACTATGTTACCCAATATTTGTGTGCTATGCATTTTTATACTTTATACTTTTATATTATTAAGTATTGAGTTGTTAGCTTAGCAACATGCTAATGTCAAACCCTATCGGAAGGAGTTGTTAAATCTCCAGTGCACTTCATGTGAGAGGTGTTTTTTGTGTGGCATATTGAGCTGTTCCTATAGAGTGCAACTGTCAGGTTCCAGAAGTAGTGTAAAAACTCTATTCAATTTCTCCACAGGGAAATAGATTTTGAACGATAACTAGTAAACCTTTAAAGACAGCCTTACTGAGAGCTACGAGGTTGTTAATCAATAGTGTTTGTTTCTGTTGAAGCTGTTTGCCAGCATTATTTCAACTTAGTTTTAAAATAATCATGTTTAACAGCAGAATTCATGTCGAAAAACTATTTTACCCATGTTGCTGTATAGAAAAGAGTCGAAACAAGCCAAATGTGGCAAGAGATCACTTTAGCTCCGCCTACTCCCATGAATTGCCAGTCTCTTCACTCTGAAAATAATATTTGAATCTATATATATGCATATTTTGCAATAAACCTAAAATATATTGTTTATATATATACTGTATATAATAAACATTTTTTTTAAATGAGTAGTGTTCTATTTCTCCATCGTTTTTAATCTGATTATGCTGTTCGCAATGCTTTATGGGATTGTAGTTTTTCTATCACTAAAGCCGTGAAGTACATTCTTGTAACTTTGTATTTTCATCTGATTTTCAAATACTTTTTTGCTAGAATCAAAGTTTGTGATGTTATGATTCTCCTCATAGCTGGTTGGCTTGATTTATGGCTTATAACACTTTAACAAAGACTTTTTTTAAATCCCTTTGGGAAAAATGAATGGAAAAAAAATACTTCCTGAACCAGCGCCTCTGAAAAACTGTTGCACTCCATATAGAGTGTTCCAAATCACTCAAAATCTTCTGTTTTAGTTGTTTTAGTTAGGATGCTGCTTTGTAGACAGCAAGACAGCTCACTTAGATGCTGGAACAGAGCTTTTCTGTGCTTTATTATAACAGCTCATTCAGTCAAGTCTCTTGCACCCCACTGTCCACAGCTGTAACTCATTCCCGCTCATAAATGATTCAGCCTGCTTTACTACACGTAAACTCAACTTTCAAGCCCCTAATATAGTCAAGCTGTCATGCTCTCGGAGTTAGATCTGCTTTCAGGTTTGGTCTTATTAAATTTGCTTTTTTTTATTATTGCTGTCTGGGGTAGCTGCATCTGTTGCTGTGATTTATGATGGATAGGGCTTATGTATTCCTAGCCTCTTTAATGAATGACATTTAACAGAGACACAACAGAGGGCGGCAGCCACGCTGGAGTCAGTGTTCATCTGATATCACTTTTCCCACTGGTACTGGTTCTCATTCAGTAACTGATGCCAGCCGGGTTTCCACTTTGCGTTTACACTGACTTAAAAGGGTTCATCAATTACTCATCCTCATGTCATTCCAAATCCATAAGACTTTCATTTTTCTTCAGAACACAAATGAAGTTATTTTCAGAGAAATCTGAGAGATTTATGTCCCTCCATTGAACGTCTATTCACCCACAATATGATCAGCTTTTATTCATATATAAACATTGATCAGCGAACGTACATAGAGCACTCAAATGTAGTAAACAGAAACTGAAGATGAACGAAAGTCTTGCGGGTTTGAACAGCGTGAGAGAGTTATTTAGTTATTACAAAATATTCTTTCTAGTTTTGTTTTGGACCAGAGTTAAAACAGTGAAATGAAAATTCTCTCATCATATGTTCAACCTCATGTAATTTGCATGGCTTTCTTTTTTCTGTGGATCACAAAAGAAGATATTTAGTTTAAAAAAAGGTTGGTTACCAAACAGTTTTGGTTCCCAAAACACTGAGACATTCCTCAAAATATCTTCTTTTGTGTTCCTCATAAGTAAGAAAATCACACAGGTTCAGCACAAGTGGAAACATGGGGAATGGATTGGGCACCAAAGCAGCATGAGCGCATTTTTTTTGCAGGGCACAATGTCTTTGTAGTGGTTAGCTGGAGGAATTGAGTGTGATGTATTTACAGTATCTCCTGTGCTCTTTCGTAGCCCCCTCTGTGGCCCCTCAGAACATCCAGATCAACACTTTGTCATCCACACAGCTGGAGGTTCAGTGGGAGCCGCCCCCTGCCGAGACCCAAAATGGCATCATTCAGGGATATAAGGTGACACCCCCAAACCACCCACCTCGTCCAATCTCTCTCATACTCTTATTATCTGTCCTCTTTTTCTCCTCCCCTCGAACTGTACTGTCATTTCAAGCTCTCTGGGGTGGAAGAATAGCTACAGTCTGTTTCTTTTGTCTTCGTTTTCTTTTCTTGTATTCTCCACAGATTTACTGTATTAGATTATGGCGTTAGACAGTAAGTTTTGCAGAAGCCATGAATTAATGATCATGGGTGAGGGTTTAGTGAATATCTGCTGAAATATACATGGAGTTGATTCAGTATATAAAAATGTCCTGGCAGTAATATGGAATATTCATGTTAATCCAGAAATCCTTGTTGTTTTCATTGAATATTCAGTTCCGCATGATCAGTGAAGAAACTATAAACCCACTGCTCATTTCACCTCTTCAATAAAGAGTTTGCCATTTTTTTCAATATAACTATACTGGATGACATAAATTAGATTTTTAAACATGGGTTTGGTACTGAATGTCAATATAGCATTTCTGAATATCTATATTGGTACTCAGTGCCAAAATGTACAATATAGTCAAATATATGACCAAAAAAGCTTCCCAGGGATCCCAGACAGATGGAACAAAAGATTTTAATTAATAATAGAAAAATGTTCTACACATTGGTTTTATTATCTATCTATCTATCTATCTATCTATCTATCTATCTATCTATCTGTCTATCTGTCTATCTGTCTATCTGTCTGTCTGTCTATCTGTCTGTCTGTCTGTCTGTCTGTCTGTCTGTCTGTCTATCTGTCTGTCTGTCTGTCTGTCTGTCTGTCTGTCTATCTGTCTATCTGTCTGTCTGTCTGTCTGTCTGTCTGTGGTCCCTGTGTTGGCTAAGAATCTGAATCGGAAACCATAGGTCTCTAAAAGTTGAGTAAGTTAAGTACTATTTAGGGCCACTATATATTGTCAATGCAGTCATGGCTGAAAGGGTTGCAGGATGCTGTGCTTTGTGCCAGACAAAGTTTAATTCTATACACTCCACCTATGTCTTTCATTGCTTGTAGATTCTTTACTGGGAGAATGACAGTCAGAATGAAACGGAGAAAGTTAAGATTCTCTTCAGGCCTGAAACCAACATGAGACTGAAGAACCTGACCAGCTACACGTACTATATGGTCAAGCTGTCTGCCTTCAATGCTGCGGGAGACGGCCCGTTCAGTGAGCCCAGGAGGGGGCGCACTCTTCAGGCAGGTGAGTGTCTGCATAAATCCTAATCGCCATTAAACTCCCATTCAGAACTGACCACAGAGCCCCCCTCTGACCTGAGCACCAACCGTTACACCCTTAAAGGCTAACCTATAAATCTGACCGCAGACAGCGCGCCAAGGGCAATATGTCCACTTCCATATTGTGTTCTTCTCCGTGCATGAAAACCAGGTCGACACCTGATGGAGCATGTGGCATTATATCACCGTTGCATCATTCACATTAGCAATTCATGTGTTCTGCATTAAATCATTCACTCTATAAATGTTGTCGGAATGAATTACGCACAAGCGGGGAATGATTTGACCTCAGGCTCCACCTCACTGAAATGACAGGGAGGGGCTCGTTACCCACGAGTCACTTAAAAAAAAAAAAAAAAAAAACAATTTTAAAATTATTCAAATGGTCTTGATGTGACCTCATTTGTTCAAACAGAGGAAATTCACCACCTCTGCCTCACTTTGACATTTCCTAAAGCAACAAGCTGCATTTGTGCAAGAGTACGGAACTGCGTAGCTAGCATTGTAAAATCTTTGAGAGAGTGGGATATACTCATTTTTATCTATTTAAAATGATGTATTACAAATATTACAACTGACTCTAAAATCTAATTAGATGAGCCACATTTAAAAGGTGTTGCAAAATAGCCAATGTACTCACACCTGTGACTGCATACTGAATTATTTAAACACTCTACAGTTGAACTAAAAACAGAATTAAACACTTTACATTTATTAATACTGAAATTAATATTATTAAGCAATTTATTGAACATTTACCAAACATATTTAGAGCTTTTTTATGCAAGTTTATTTGCTGCAAAATGGTGCCAAAAGTTAATTGACAACTTTGAATTTAATTATTGATAGAATTTTTTACATCAATAATTAAATACAAAGTAGTCCAAAAAGCGCAATAAACTTTTTGAGTAGGATGACTCATTTGATGAATGAAATTAATTACTGTGATGAGTTAAATATACGAAAACATGTTTTAAGTTATAAAACAACTATCTTAGAGTCTTTTATCAAATTGCTGTTTTATACAAGCAATTAGCCTTTCTAAAGATTTCAGGAAAAAGTTTGTATTTTGTAATATGATTTATAATTATAGTGATATGAAACTGTAATGTGCTCAAGATTCTCACGTGGATACATTGTGCATAAGAACACTGCTTAATCATGGCAAAATCACTGTATTGTATGTACAGCCTCAAGTGGCTTATTGCTTTAATCTAGTGTATCTGACAGGAGTGAAAGTCTGTATTTGTTGCATTCATCAAACTGTACCGTTCTCGCAGCCCCCAGCGCTCCCAGCTTCATCAGTTTCTCTGAGGTGACCAGCAGCACTCTGAACGTGTCCTGGGGTTTCCCACTGTCCCCCAACGGTGTGGTGGAAGGCTACAGAGTGGTATATGAGCCCACCGCCCCTATTCAAGGTCAGTCTGTAGTAGAGCTGCACAATTAATCGTTAACAGATTGCAATCTCGATTTAAACACCCACGCTATCTTATTCCTAAATGACAATGATTCAGTAATGTCTATTAAGCTTTTGACAAGTACAATCACAGCGGAGCATTCTGCTTTGCTGCTGACCTAGAGAGAGCAGTTCTCATGTATAGGGATGAATCAGCTTCACAAACAGTCTTTTCAACCACGCACTATTATTATTTCTGTTACATAATTCAAATTATTGCAGAAGTACTAGGATAAAAGTTGATAGTTCGAATATAAACACTGATGCCTATGGAACCGATTAAAATACAGTAAATCACCTATTGAAAATACCTTGATGCTTCAAATAAAGATTGTATTAATTACATCTTTACAGCAGTAGGTGGCGACAAATGACTGATAAAAAATGTATTTCTCATGGAATCATTCAAGAGATTTGTTCAAAAACGTCTTTTTGAGTGAGTCATTGAATAATTAATTCAAACCGATTTAAAAAAAAAGAATTAATTAAAATTAATTAAATATTTTTTTAACATTTTGTCAGAACCTCTTGTAAATGACTTATTTTGTTTAGTTGCCAGAATTAGTTCAGAATCGTGGGAGAATCGTGATCTTACAGTAAACCAAAATCGTGATTCTCAATTTATCCAGAATTGTGTAGCTCTAATCTATAACATGTTTTCACTGTATCAGAGTCTGTTTTCATAATGTTCTTGTTCTAACGGTGGCTTTTTTTAACATCGCTAGAAGTGTTTTAATGTGTGATGAAGATGTGATGATTTGTTTACATAAACTCATTTTCTTTTATTGTTTCCATGGCTCTGTGTTAAATTCTCAGTGAAAAATGGATGGCTTTAAGAATATTTCTTAAAGGCACAATATGTAACTTTTTTGCTTAAAAAATAGCAAAAATCACTATATCTATGTTATGTATTTTTTTTAGTTGTGTACTTACATTATCCCGACTGTTTGCAACAACTTTCAAACCAGGAGAAATTTGTAATTTAATTCGAAGACACGTCCCGTTTCTTTATTTCCGTTTTGTCGCCGCCAATGGCGTCATATCCGCGTTGTCCCTGGTTTCCGCTCGTGCTGCCATAGCAACCAGAGCCGTCTGATAGTAACCAAAGCGACAGACGTGGACAAATGTGTAGTTTGCAATGTCTATTTGCACGCTGTTGTTGTTTCGTTCAAACATTATGGACCATGGCAAGCAGACTTTAGATAAAAAAGGAGAACTAAAACGAGAATCAATGTCAGCGCGGTGTTTTCGAGATGCCGAGAGCTCCCATAGACAGTATATAAACGAGAGCTCCACATCCGAGACTTTGACCGCTTCTACATGTACTTTATTAAACAGGTGAGCACATTTACATAAAACTAATCAATGTTATATAGTTCAACAATGATAAAATGTTAGAATATGATCTGTATGTTATTCTAATGTTGATCTAGCTTACTGCTAGTCTCATACAGACAAACTAACACATACTTTTCAACACATTCAAATGCAGTTTATTGTGCTAATGTAATGTTAGACCAAGTGAAACAGCGCTGCGTTACCTCACAAGTTTAATTTGTCTAATAAACTGGCCTGTGGGTAGTAATTCTGCTTTGCGTGTAGTTCGGTAGAATGAAATGTCCATACTCCTTTATATCCGCGGGACTCGCGTCGCGTGTGGAGCTGATAGCTGTCTCTTAGCAATCCCGAACTGCTTCATATCACAGTCATGATAAAAGCATCGATGTATTCAGTCATCCATAAACATTATTAGATCGGCCGGCTTGACATTGATGACAAGATCCATAATTCTTAGCAAATGTTGCGTCATCAATCTACGCCTTTGTTATTGTAAATAGGTTAGCGACCCCTAGTGGCGAAAAATTCCATACTGTCCGTTTAATGCCAATGTTTATAGTTCATAGTACAGAACTAGAGTAATTAATTTTGAGATTAACTCACTGTTCTTAGGTAGGAAGATACTGTAGCATTGTGTAATGTTTGTTTGTATAAATTATTCTTGTGCGGTAGGGTGTAATCATGCAAACTTTGTGTGTGTGTGTGTGTGTGTGTGTGTATGTGCGCATTAGGTGTGACTAAAGTAGTAACGGTGGATATCCGTGGCAGCTGGCAGCGCTGGCTGAAGGTGCGTGACCTGACCAAGGGCATGACCTATTGCTTCCGCGTGCAGGCCAAGACTATCGCCTACGGGCCTGAGGCAGAGGCCAACATCACAGCAGGTCCTGTCAAAGGTGAGCTACACAACCACAACCAATAAAACACACACCAACAAACAGATCAGCAAAACTCCCAGGGTCGCTGAGCACAGCTTACATTCCCCACTCCTCAAGCGAGAGGTGTCAGAAATCCAGGCTGTGAAAAAACACCTGCGTGGATCAATATCTCACAGTGGTGTAGGCGTTTGCTTTAGCTTTATTCCTGTACTCACAAGGGTCGGATTGCTCGCCTGTTCTTCTCAGTTCACTGCACGCTCTCCTCTCTGTCTAGGATCTCCTGGATCACCTGTAGAAATGTCAATCACAAAGACAGGATCCATGCTCAGCATCCAATGGACACCAGGGGAAACAGGAGCAGGACATGTGACCGGCTATGTGATTGAAGCGCGGCCCTCAGGTACAGCACTCAAAACTTTACTTTTTTTGAGTGAGAAAAGTGTTGACCACATATCAGTACTACCAAGTTAATGGACCAAGTGTCTGTTACTTGGTTACAGTTACTTGGCAACAGTTAAGTTTTATTACTTTATAACTTGGCAGGGAAAAAATCGTATTATTACTATTAATAATACAATCACAGCACACTGGGCCAGCTATTTGAATATTTGAATACATTGAACATCCGCTATACATATTTCCGTTTTAAATATATATATTGAAAACTTAAATTTAAAGTAGCAATCAAACTTTTAATGAAAATCTGTGCTGCCAAAGTCCTTTGCGCTTTTTCAACCATCATGACTTTTATTACTGATGAAGAAAATCATGTTGAATGCTCTGAAATTAATTTAGTGTTACTAATTAAAAGTGAAATGAATCACTGTTTGGTATTGTTAACTAAAACTGTTCAAAATGTTAACGGGAATTAGAAACTGAAATAAGTTGAAGTGCTAAACTGAAATAAAAATAATTAAAGCTAAATATAACTGTTTTTTTTATTAATAAAAATGTCAAAGGACAACAAAATTACTAAAACTTTGAAGTTAAAGTGAAAACTAAAAAGCTCCTTCGAAATATTAATAAAATTGAAGTGATATATAAATAATATTATTTTATAAATTATTTAGTGTTTTTAATACTATTGCTTTTACTTTATATGTTAATATTTGTATAATATACTGTATATAGTAATTATTTTTAAAGAGCATCTTTAGATTTAATCGTGAATAAATGCTTCTTTATTACAGTCAAGGTTCAACTTTTTGCCACACCTGTAAGTCTGATAATTTACCAACCATTTCTTACCAGAAACCTGTATTTTGCTTCTTCTTTTTTTAATATTGTTGTTACTATGACAAATTATTTATTTCTTCCTTGCATATTTGAATAATGCAAGTCATTGCATAATTTGCAGTATCATTTACAAGAAGATCCTATAAACTGCACTTGTCGCACTGACTCGCACATCGCAATTTTGTTCCATTTTGTGCATTAGAGAAAAAAACCTGAAGCTCTGAAATTTTGTTTTCACTGAGGTAAAAATAGCTTGAATACATAGCTTTTTTTAATAATTTTTTACAAGTTTTTCATATTTCCAGTTCAAACCATGTAATGTTGCAGTTCCTTTTAAAGTTAGCAGCCAAAACGAATTTCTACTCACATTTGGCGCTTGGCGAGTGTTCGTTTAGGAGCCTGATTGCTGGTCTGAAATCATCTACTGAACATTTATTTGTCATTGTTGCTGGGATACATTGATATAACTGCCCTTTCCATATCAGCATGGTTATTCACATTGAACAACATTGCTTGTCGGGCAATGAAACAGCTGTTAGCTGCTCTTGATGTCAGCATCTGCTAAGTATAATGAACTTAGTGCTTCCAAGTGCATGATGACATTTTCACTGGAAGTGACCTTGCTCTCCGCAGATGAGGGTGTGTGGGATACGTTTGTGCGGCACCTGCCTCCCACCAGCACCTCTCACTCTGTGAGTCTGGACCGCCTGCGGCAGGGCATCAGCTACCAGTTCAGAGTGCTGGCCATCAATGAGTTCGGCTACGGTGAGCCGAGTGCGCCCTCTGCTGCCATGTCAGGTAATAATGTCAGGCCTCCTTTGCTGTGATGAGTCATCAAAAGAGATTTTGACAGGGTGTTGCATCAGTTACTGTTGATATTATTTAGCTCTTATGTGATTTTTACACCCACATGAACTCTACTCACCATGTACTCCCAGAAAAGCTGCTTTTTCTTGGCTCACAGGGCTTAATGTAGTTATCAGACATGTTTCATTTCAACCTCCAACTAAAAATTCTGTTGGAGAAAAACACAAAAATGAGATAAATGTAGAAACATAGTAAGAGTATCAGGCTTTAAAATGAATATGAGAAGCATAGCTCTGATGAGAAATGACTGAGTTCATATTGAGTTCTCTTATTTGATTGCACACTTTATCTTAACACAGTTTAAAACATCTTGGAGATCTTATCTGGTATTACAGGAGAACAATTTGGAAAGCACGAGACTTCTCCA